>NW_023270702.1:2178836-2506849 GCF_011800145.1 Mirounga leonina
AGAAAGAAAGAAAGAAAGAAAGAAAGAAAGAAAGAAAGAAAGAAAGAGAAAGAAAGAAAAAAAGAATGAAAGAAAGAAAGAAAGAAAAAAAGAATGAAAGAAAAAGAAAGAAAGAAAGAAAGAATAAATTCCACTGGGGTCCCATTGGCCAAAGTGAGTGACCAACCAAATTGATGAAATCAATATGCAGGTCAAATACTTTTGCATACCAAAGCTATTATAAATGTAATAATGCTTCAATATGGATGATTCTAATTTTTAAAGGGACATCCCAATGCAGAGCAAATGGACTCATCATTTCAGCTTTAATAAAAACAAAAGCATAAATCATTTGAATAATCACTTACAGTTTGTGGTAACAAAATGTGACCTATGTTAATGCAACGAACCTCCATCTCTTTCTCTAGATGCTTTCTCACAGTTGTCACTGGTATTACTTTCCTTACTCTAGGAGCACAAATATGTTCCACTACTGTAGACCCTATGTCTCCTTCAGAGATTATAAACAAAGACTAGCAATTCAGAGATAACAGATTTCTGTCTTTTTTCAGTAATTCTCCCTTCTAAGTGTAGTGAAACTGACTTCAGAAAAACAAACATAAATCCCATTACTCTGTTTCTTTTTTCTTTTTAAAGATGGAAAATAAACCATTTTACAATTCCACTGTCTCACTGTATTATAATACTTGATGTGATTAAGAATGTCTTTTGAACAGATTAAAGATACAGAAATGTTAAAATGAAGGAAAGCTCATGCTTTGTTTTTGGTTTTGTTTGTTTTTTTTAAGATTTTATTTATTTATTTGAGAGAGAGAACATGAGCAGGGCAGAGGGAGAAACAGACTCCCCACTGAGCAGGGAACCTGATGTAGGACTCGATCCCAGGACCCTGGGATCATGACCTGAGCCCAAGGCAGATACTTAACTGACTGAGCCACCCAGGTGCCCCTGAAAGCTCATGGTTTTTAAGAGCAATAGTCCTGTTCAATTTTATTTAAGACTTACTTATTGCACCTAAATTTCATGACTATTGTTTTGAATCTTAAAGTAGTTGCTCTAAGTTTCATTTTTAAATTAATTTTTTGTCTATTATAAACATTCTACTGCCACAGTTATACTTTTAATACTTTGTGTCATTGAACACTTGTAGATGGCACAAATATAATATCCAAGATACATAGTATAATCAAAGTATTTAAATAAAAACTAAAACAATTATTTCCACAGGTATTAAGTTCCATTTGGTGTATGTAGATGCAGATGTATTAAAATTAATGGATATTGTTAAAAATTACATTCATTTTTTTTCAGATCCCAGAAGTTAGCAGAAATGATGAGCAAGAAAATGACTATGAAGATGATATTACCTCACTACTTACATATTCTCCCAGTAAGTGTTCCTGGATGTTATGAATATATGTATATATGTAGCATCTGTATTAAGGTACATATAACTGGTAGAATAAGACTGAAGAGAGCATAGGAGAGCATGGAAAGGCATTTAATTAACTGAATGACTTTTAATTTATAATATGGTAGAAATGTTACTACATTATCTTGCTAGTTTAAATACTTCTATTAAGGGGCGCCTGGGTGGCTCAGTCATTAAGCGTCTGCCTTCAGCTCAGGTCATGATCCCAGGGTCCTGGGATCGAGCCCCACATTGGGCTCCCTGCTCAACGGGAAGCCTGCTTCTCCCTCTCCCACTCCCCCTGCTTGTGTTCTTTCTCTCTTCGGTTGTTAGTCTTTCGTACCCAGAGAGAATACACAAGTCAGGTTGATGCAAATATTCCATTTGACAACTCTGTTTTTTCATTTTTTTAAAAAACAAAGTCACATTCTTTTCAGACCTTAGTTTTCTCTGCTAGGCAATGAGAAGCTTGGACTACAACTCTCTCTAAGGTCCTTACTGGCTATAATAGGATGTAATTCTATATTCTAATGTCTGAAGACTAATTCAGTCTTCTACCCATTATTCCAGATTCCCCTGATATACAATAGCTTGCTCAGCATCTTCACCAACATGCTTGATAGGCACCTCCCACTCAGCATTTCCAAATCCAAAAACCCTAATGCCTGACCCTTTCAAGCCTACACCACCTGCTGACTTTGCCGTCGTCTCAGTAAGCGAAGATTCTTTCCTTGTTTAATTCCATCCAAAAACCTGGGAGTCTCCGTTGGCTTTTTTACTTCCTCTCTCACCCCGTATCCAATACAGTCAGACAGGACTGTTGACTCTACCTTCACAGCATAGCCAGCATTCAGCTGTTCCTCCCTCTTCCATGATTTATCCTAATCCATCCTGCCGTCAGCTTTCCCTGGATTATTTCAACAGCACAGTGGTTCTCAGCGAGGGACTATTTCCCACTCACAACAGAGGATCCTTGTCAATGAACAGAAGCTTTTTTATTATCATGACTTGAGAAGGGAGGTTTACAACTAGCATTCAGTGGGTGAACACCAGAAATTCTGCTAAATATCTTACGATGCACAGGACATACCCCACATGACACAGGATTATCCGGTCCAAAATGTCAGCAGTACTACTATTAAGAAACCTGGCGTAAGGGCGCCTGGGTGGCTCAGTCGTTAAGCGTCTGCCTTCGGCTCAGGTCATGATCCCAGGGTCCTGGGATCGAGTCCCCCATCGGGCTCCCTGCTCCGCGGGAAGCCTGCTTCTCCCTCTCCCACTCCCCCTGCTTGTGTTCCTGCTCTCGCTATGTCTCTCTCTGTCAAAAAAATAAAAAATAAAATCTTTAAAAAAAAAAAAAAAGAAAAAGAAAAAAAAGAAACCTGGCGTAAGCAGCTTCCACATTTGCCAGCCCTAATACTCTATGCTCCTGAAGGAGTTAGTCATTTTTCTGTTCCAAATTTCCCAATACTTTCCCATCATACTTATCCTCCTCATCATCTAAAAAGCCCTAGATAACCTTCTCGGTCCCATCTCTGACCACTCTCTTGTTTGTTCACCGCATGGTGACATCTCACATAGCAAGCATTCTCTGCCCGCAGGGCATTGCCTTTTAACACTGCACAGCTGAAATTCAGCTAACCATTATTGACCACTGGTTTCTCAAGTGGTAGGCAAATTGACCTGCAAATCAAATACAATTAAATACAATGTCTATCTAGCATAATTTGGCAAATCAGTAAACACCTTAAAAAGTTATGGCATAATACAAAATAATGCTAAATATTAATGAATTAATGCACTGATTTTTAAAGTTGCACATTTTATTTTTGTTTTTAGTAATAATAAAACTGATAGTGACCATTTATTTATTATGATTTAATCCTCAGAAGAACTGCCTATAAAGAGAAAAATGTTATTTCCATTATTTATAGAGAGCAACCTCATTTCTACAGATCATTTTTTTTTAAAGATTTTATTTATTTATTTGAGAGAGAGAGAATGAGAGACAGAGAGCATGAGAGGGAGGAGGGTCAGAGGGAGAAGCAGACTCCCTGCCGAGCAGGGAGCCCGATGCGGGACTCGATCCTGGGACTCCAGGATCATGACCTGAGCCGAAGGCAGTCGCGTAACCAACTGAGCCACCCAGGCGCCCCATCCACAGATCATTAGGACCTGGAATTGTCTTGTGTTTGAAATTCTGTGTGACTGGACTCAGGCCTCAGGCTCCTTATTGAGATAGGGGATGAAGCACAGCACACCTTAGTTGGCAGATTTCCATTGGTATCGCCATCTCTATGAAGCTTGCTAAAACTCACTGACCACTACATCTAACTCTCCAGGGCTGGATTCCAGGTTTGGACATTTTTGACAAGGACCAAGGAGACTCTGTGGCTTAGAAAGTGCATACACAAAACGTAAACACTGAATACATAAACATAAAGCAGCTACAAGTAATTTCCTATAGCATGAGTGTAATTCTAAGTTGATGATCGATTTGCCCAGACAGAAATAGTGAAGTTCCTTTGCTAGCCTGAGCC
The DNA here is from genome assembly GCF_011800145.1 of Mirounga leonina. Lineage (NCBI taxonomy): Eukaryota > Metazoa > Chordata > Mammalia > Carnivora > Phocidae > Mirounga > Mirounga leonina. Next base: position 2,182,788 of record NW_023270702.1, read on the forward strand.
ATAATTCCTTTTCAGTGACTACATCAATGACTCCATCAACATTTCTAGAGACTACTTTATTTCAGGCTCAGTGCTTGGAGTTAGAGGAAGAAAGATGAATGAGATTTGTGCAAGAGATCTCCTTCTGTTGGCTGCTCTGCTTAGGCTGTTAATTAAAGAATCTTGGTCTGCAGCTCTAGTACTGAAATTACATCTTTCTCACATGAAAGGAAAGAACAATAAAAAATAAAATTCCATGTAGAAATATGAGTACCATCATGGCACGATTTTTCCTCATCACTAATTTTCTCCCATAACTGAAAAGTTTCTACAAAGTAACTGTGCGTTGTTTAAAAAACAAAAGGTCCTTTTTCTCCCTACTCTGCCAATTGGCTTCTTTAGCCAAATCTCGGTTTAGCAACACTCTAAAACAACCATCTTCTGCTTGTTTATTGCACTGACAACAACAATTCACGTAGTCCCTCCAATTTAGAGATTCCAAGTTTGTTTTAAAATTTTGTGAATCCTTTATTTGAAGCAGAATTTTTATAAAGAAAATTTAAACAAAAAATTTTAAGATTTAAAGTTATTGCATTATAATATCTTTTTTCAATTCTTCCCGAGTGGTTAGAGGGTATCTGTTGTGTATACTATAAAAACAAATGATGTAATCATGATTCTTAAGATGGAGGGAATTTGGATTATTTGGTTAAGCTTCAGCATAGAATATATTTTATAGGTGACAGAACTGAGTCTTAGAAAGATTTACCTACTATTGGTGATTTGGATGCCTTCTCCACCAAAAAATATTAACATATTTTCAAGCATTAAGGTATAATCGGGTGATAATTATATATTAAAGTATAATTAATAAGATCACATTATTATGATAATAATGATAACCATTGCCTTATTTACAAGCAAGTTAAGGTTTATTTTTTTCCTTGTATTTACCTTTTCCACAACTTACTTTTTACTGATTAGGTCAGTTATACCTTTTTCTTTTCTTTTTTTCTTTTTTTTTTAAGATTTTATTTATTTATTTGACAGAGAGAGACACAGCGAGAGAGGGAACACAAGCAGGGGGAGTGGGAGAGGGAGAAGCAGGCTCCCCGCAGAGCAGGGAGCCCGATGTGGGGCTCGATCCCAGGACCCTGGGATCATGATCTGAGCTGAAGGCAGTCGCTTAACCAACTGAGCCACCCAGGCGCCCGCTTATACTGTTTTCTAATAAAAGTGCAGTAATACAAACATATATATAACTCTGCTCAAACAATAACTCTAGAGAACCAGAATGTTATTGTATGCATGAGTGTGTCGTATAGTGAGGTAGCAAGATATGATGAAGCTTTAACTGTTCATTTGGTAAATATTTTAAAAGTCCAAGAATGACTATTCACTAAAATTATGCGCTTGTCATCTTTCTACCATATCAGCTCATAAAAGCTTTATTAGCAGTACTACCACTTCTGTATGAAATTAGAAAATATGAAATGCCTCCAGATGGTGTGTTTAAATGAAATCTACCATCTTCATGAACAGCCACACAGAACCCAGCAGTTCATCGCGCAAGCGGTCGGACTTCATACAGGCGGCGTTCGGAAGGAGCTGAGGCCGAGGAACTGGCAAAGGAAGAAAAAGAGAATGCATTGGGCACAGAGGCCGAGCAGAGCCTCGCAGAGGTTGGAGGTGGGAGTTCTGTGACCGAGTATGATGATGACTTGTATGTGTTCATTCCTGGAGACAATCCAGAACATAATTCACCAGAGCAACTCGTGAGCTGCAGACCCCCTCTCCCCCCGCCACGACCTGTAGCTGCTGCCTCCCAACTGGAAACACCGCACTGCACATTACAGGGTAAGTTTAAGGTTAAAACAACAACAGAAGTTTGACAGGCTTCCATAGCATATAGTACAGTGGCAGATTTGTTACAGGGAAGATCAGCTTTTAAAACCAAGAGCAGCTTTCCTGCTCTTCCTTAACTAAGGCCTCAGAAATCAAGCAAGAGATACCTGCCACTGATTCACCCACAGCCTCTTTCCCTCCCTCCCTCTCTCTCTTCCTTTCTTTCCTTTTCTCTCCCTCTCTTCACCCTCTTTCCTCCCTCCTTCCCTTCCTCCTCCCCTCCCTCCCTTTCTTCTAGAACAGTCTCATTATAAAGCTTTAAATAAGTAAAGCAATAAAACTTGGAGGAGTCTGTAGTCCTTCACATAAAATGAACCTCAAGAATCATGTGGGAAAGTAAATGACAACTTTCCTTTTAAAAAGTACTCTTAGTTGTCTGGCAAAAGGAAAAGGCTAATGTTTTACAGATTTGAAAATGACCTTGGGTACTTTCACTCCACTGGTAGCTGCAGGGGAAGCAAGTGGTAAAGAGTTTATCACACACTGCATTGAGACCGAAGTCTAAGAACACTCAATATATTGCTAAAGTGGAAGAACAGTTAAAGGGCTCTGATTACATTTCTTCCCAAATGCAAGAATGACCTGTGTAATGGGGGGGAGGGGGCGTGGGGGAAGGGGCTGGTGCAGGTCCCATCAAGATGAGCTTCCGTATTGGACTTATCTGGCTGGAGTGTTCAACAGCCTAACAGACTTCCAGCTCCAGGTTCACTCTACAGTCACTAATTATCACCCACTTTATTGATCACTATTTTATATCTACTTTCCACATTCAAAAAGTGTTCTTACAATGAAGTTTTAATAAGAAAGATGAAAGAAATATCTGTTATTAAAACTCTGTTTGTCATTATACTTCTTAGCTGTTGAGCCCTAGGGGGCTACAAAATATATATAAACACTCTTTAAAAAAGGTGGATTTTGAAGCCATGAAATTTAGCATTTGCATCATTGAAGGGCCTGTCTCTATAAAGGTTCAAGTTGATGAACATAAACCTTTACTAAGGTTATACACTGTATTTAGAGATGAAGAGTCCTCCTTAATGGAAAGTATGGAAAACCTCATGGTCATGCCTCTGATTCTTTCACTCATTCAACAAATATTTATTGATTACCTACTATGAGCCAAGCTCTTATAGACCATTGCGATAGATCAGTGAAGTAAGTGTATCAATACTGGGGGTGGGAAGAGAGACATAGATAAGCAGTACACTGACAATAAAATTCTGGTATATTTTCTCACTTTCTACAGATGTGAATAATTTCATATAACTATTAAAATACATTGTTAAGAAGGCAAAGTTGTCTTTTATCAGGCTAAATCTCTTAAAAGGACTGATAATAAATAATATTTTCCCAAATGTAAATTTTTATGCATAGTATATTGGTTAGGAGGTCTGAAACTACTCTATAGAGACTATTCACCAGATATCTAAAACCAGAAGTATACATTGGCTAATATATCTTCTGAAAAGTACCAAATAGAAAAAGCAAGATAAAACAAAAAAATCCCCACTTTTTATTTTAAAACTGTACTTTTACACTTTCTATGCAGTGTTACTTTTGATCTCATCTTTCATAGGGCTAATATAGGAAATATTGTAAATGGAAAATAAAATGTCAACATTTTTTCTTAAAATTCTTTGATTAATGTCTTAGTAAAAAGTAAGACTAGAAGCTACCACTTCTTTTTTTTTTTTTTTTTTTTTTGCCGGAGATTTGGTATGGGTTCTTTGAATTTAGCTAGTGATACCTTCAGAACTGTCTTCTAAGACTAGTTTCATATGCCCTCAAATTATCAAAAAAGTGAGGCCCCCTCCTCGTATCCTGAGCATTAGATTCCCCATAATGGATTTATGGGCATATTCACTGGAGAAAACAAGAATACAAAACACTATAGAACACTTTTTGGTTTATAAAGAACACATTGTCCCTTTTTATCTTCACAACACACATGCAAGGCAACAATCACTATGATCCCTCTTTGACTCAGACCCAAGACCACAGAGCCTGTAATTAGAATGTATCAAATACTTCTATAAACCGGCTTCCTCGGCTTTGAAGAGTCTTCTCTTTGTTACACACTCTTCCTCTAATTTTTTTTTCAAAAATTAGAATGATAGGAGTGATTTATTTTCAACTTTATTTACTAATGTACAGTTTAAATTAAGAATGCTCAAGCCCCACTCTGACATGAAAAGTGGAATCTGATACATTGAGAAGTAAAAAAGTAAAATGTGTTATTTCTGGTGCAAGCCCAACTTTAGAAAGAGTTGGGAAGGAAGGTGGGTGGAGAAACAAAGGGAGTTAGCAGCTCAGGAAATGGGTTGATAAAAGTAAGATAGTTGACACATTCCGCTAAAAATGAAACACTGTAAAAATGTTTCCCACACACTTAATCTGGTTTCACCTGTTATGCTGTCAGTGAAACAGAAGTCATGAAGTCAAAAATCTCAGTACCATATTATTCATAGGGAGAAAGGCAAGTCATGCTGATTTGGAAGTTAGTGCTAGGCATGTAGTCATTAGTACTTCTTGGCTTAAACTAACTGAAACAATCAGATTTAAGACTCCTTTGGGGGAGTCCTCATGAGCCTACCCAGAACAATGGCTGAACTACTTAAGATAATATATATTTTATTCTGCTCTACAACTTGTCTTTCTCCTTAGCTTCTACATTTTTCCACTAAAATATCCATAAATAACCTAAATTGTTTTGGTCAGATTGTCACCAAAGAGGAAGCGGAATAGTTCTCCCTTCAGTCACGTGTGTGAATCTCTCAGAACAACCCACAAAAGTAATGATTTTTCAGTCAGTAACTGAAATTCTTTCCATTTTATTGTTTTCATTAATGCTTTAAGCAAAACATCGGTCAAAAGTCTAATTTTTTAAAGATTTTATTTATTTATTTTAGAGAAAGAGAGAACGGGTGGGGAGGGGCAGAAGGAGACGGAAAGAGGGTCTCAAGCAGACTCCATGCTGAGTGAGGAGCCTGACAGGGGGCTCGATCCCAAGACCCTGAGATCACGACCTGAGCCAAAAACAAGAGTCAGACGCTTAACTGACTCTGCCACTCAGGTGCCCCAAAAGTCTAATTTTTAATAAAATTCTCATTGGTGTGGCAGGGAGCCATCAAAATGTTTTCCAACTTATTCATTAACCAAAGTATGCGATACCTTTGTCTTCTAAATAACTGCTATAAAATATTTTAATACATTCTTTAAAAAATATGTAAAGATTTTACTGGCTATTAAAACCATGAAAGATTACTCTTTTCATATGAATTAATCTTCAAGTCATTGATTATCCATGCCACCTTCTCACAAATCCTACTTTCAGTGTTCTTTAAGAATGAAGTTCATGCTGTCTTACAGACATCAAGAGTTGCATTTTGGAACCTCAGTTTGTTAAGCCACAGTGAGACTTCCTGTAAGAAACCAAGTGATGGCATGTTTGGCTAGTCCCCCTGTCATTTTCAGATAAATTGAATGTTAAGAAAAACACCCAGTGCAAGCCCAATGAAAGGTGAAATAACTTCAAGTGAAAAAAAAAAAAAATCTTAGCATATTCTGCTTGAAAAACAAGTTTTCCAAAGCGTTTGGGATTTGAGGCTTAGTTTTATCACTCGATTTTCTGATATTAAATCCCTTATAAATTATCTGGAAAATACTTATATGCCTATTTATATGTTTTCAGAGAAGTCCATGTTTTAAACAAACCTTTGTTTTTCTTTAAGATTATATTTTTAAGTAAACTCTACCCCAAAGTGGGGCTCAAATTTACAGCCCTGAGATGAAGAGTTGCATGCTCTACTGGCTAAGTCAGCCAGGAGCCCAAACAAACCGTTATTGGTTTTTTTTAAGATTTTTTATTTTTTATTTGACAGAGAGAGAGTACAAGCAGGGGGAGCGACAGGCAGAGGGAGAGGGAGAAGCAGGCTCCCCGCTCAGCAGGGAGCCCGATGTGGGGCTCGATCCCAGGACCCCGGGACCATGACCGGAACTGAAGGCAGACGCTTAGCCATCTGAGCCACCCAGGTGCCCCCAAACTTTTTCTTTAAACAAAGTTAACAATTACAAACTGCAGGAGAATATGTTAGCAAATTATATAGTGTACTTTTCTTTTTGAAATTTATGAGAGTATATATAAATTATTTGGGGAGAGTTTCAAGGAAGTGACAGATGGACATCAACAATATTGCATAAAATAGAAGAGTAACCACCATCTAAATATTTCATAAGCAGGGAAAATGGTGGAAGGCCAGACGGAAAGAAGTCAAAATTGGTGTGATCTCGGAGCAAGACAAGAAACAGGAGGTGAACCCAAAGAAGAAGAAAAGAAAGAAGATGAAAAGGAGCAGGAGAAGGAGGAAGACCCGTACACGTTTGTTGAGACTGAAGACAGTGACTATGACGTGATACTGGCCAATATGAGTACAAAGAAAAAATTGGGGAGTCGCTCTTTTATTATAAACAGACCTCCTGCCCCTACACCTCGACCCACAAATATCCCTCCAAAAGAGGAAACCACACCTTACATAGCTCAAGGTAATGCTTTTTGTTGTGTGTGTGTGTGTGCGAGTGTTTTGGGGGTGGAATTGTCCTCTTTTTAGTGGGGTCAAAAACCCCAAAGATGAAAAATCCAAGTCATAGGTGAGTTCTATTGACCCATTTTTAGGGTCATTTAGGACCCATTTAGAAACATAATGAATAAAGAAAACAAGAACAATGGGTAGGGTTCTTGTTTCTAATTCTTCATTAAAGAAGGATAATTTTGACAAATTATCCAAGAACATGAAACCACAGCTTGTGTGGAGAAATTCTATTTGAAACTTTTTCTATAATTCTCTAAGAGGGAAGCTCAACTCTTATGAATAATTTGCAACACAAGATAAGAGGTAAATACTTTACTTTTGCCCCAACTTTACTTTTTGCTCCTAATTCCATGTAAAATAACTTTAAAAACCTAAAAAGTTGTGAAAACTAGAATCTCAGATATACAACCACAATTACTCTGATAATTGTACTTCACCCCACCAATTAAGATTCACTTCATCTGTCATAGAATTTCTACTTCATTTTACACTTCAATTCTTCTTTCTCATTTTCTACTCAGTTGAATCTGAATAAAAAAACTAACAGATCCCGGAGCTTTTTTTATATCTATAGCCCCAGCAGAGTACATTTACACTACTATTATTTCCTGGCATTCTTGTATACTCTGTTTGGTTTGATGTAGTCCACAAGTCCATTGTGTCTGAGAGATGGACTTTTATTTATCAGTGCATTGCATGCATTTTGGGGCTAAAATACCATCCTAGGGACTGAGAAAATGGGCTAAAACAATTTCTTCATCCTTGAGGAATTCCTAGGTGATAGATATGCAAATAAATATCCAGAGTACAATGTGACACTTTTTTAGAGATTTTTTGAGCAAAATGTTTGGGGGATAACTAAACTGAGAAGCAATCAATTATACATTCAAACAATTTAAACCAAGTACTCAAACAGAACATTTAAATGTATACCACGAACCTGCCCAAAAGAAGCACATTTACTCATCTGTGCTTAATATGTTCAAAAGAAACCATTCTATTGCTTAAGCATTATGTTTTGAGAAATTTGTATAAGAAAATTTAGCGAGTATATATATAATTTCCAGTGTACAATATATTTACTCAACAGTGTTCTGCTGATAATGTTCAAGGAACTATTAAAAATTAGAAAATAATAACAAATTAATAAATGTGTCAGCTAAAATAAAATCTCAACTGGAACAATTATCTAGATTATTAAGGCAGGGATTAGCTGTAATTAGAAATTCTTAGATTGTCTAGCATAGTGACATCTAGGATGTTACTAGCTCTTAGACAAGGATACTGCCTCCCAATAAGTATTTTTTAAAGAGAGGAGAAACAGCTCAACACAAGAATTTAGTTATATTCGAGAAATTTCTGAAGTGGTACTTTGTCCTCTGTATCCCAGTCCTTGGGGAGTTCTCAGGACCACAAATAGAGACTCCTATGTTGCGGTGTTCTATTTTTTGCATTTTATCTTCTCATCCTTTTATGGGCTGTCATATTCTTATTTTCCATGAGCTCTTTCTTGTTCTCTATTTGTTTTGGGGGGGATTTTATTTATTTATTTATTTGACAGAGAGAGAGAGCACAAGCAGGGGGAGTGGCAGGCAGAGGGAGAGGGAGAAGCAGACTCCCCACTGAGCAGGGAGTCTGATGCGGGGCTCGATCCCAGGACCCTGGGATCATGACCTGAGCAGAAGGCAGACGCTTAACCATCTGAGCCACCCAGGCACCCTTTAAGAAATTTTAAAAGCTATTTATCTCCCCTACTTATCACAAGTTTGACACCCTTCAGCATTTATAAGAAATCTTTCTAATTCAATTACACAATGTGATTTATTCTCCTTTCCATTATTTATTCCTTTCCTCTTTCACTGGAATTTACTTGCTTTCCTCTCCCTTTTGTGCTATTGATTGTTGATCATTCTCTTCCCACATTAAGAAAACATTGCCTCATCAGCTAATTCTTTCTTGATGTTCTTTGCATTTCACAGGATAAAAGTCTTTCATCACATCTTTCCTCTTTTTTTTTTTTCTCTTTTTCATAGCTCAGGCAGCTCTATTAAATAAAATTGCCATCATTTCCCAGAAAGCCATCCATTCAATTAAAAGAACATTAATTTGCCCCGGTTCTTGCCAGAGCACAGAGGTAGTAGCGGAATGTTGGCACATCCAGCGTATGTTAATGTAGCCCAAAGAGAAGGATGTAGAATAGGAGACGGAAGAAGAAAGCAAGATGCAGAATCCCAACTTACTATTTCAGAAATTCAAGAAAGTACTGGCAAGGAAACTAGGCAAATAAACCAGAGAGATATAGGAAAATCATGTTGGCTTTTGCGAGATCATAGAAAACATGTCTGTTGGTGTCCACCTCTAGTTCCTGGCACAGAGCTCCTGAAACCTTTGTGATTTCCTGGATGACAGGAGGGTTTTTTGCTCTAATGAGGCAACTCTGAATGGGCTCCTGAATGGCTGGATGACGGCTGGTCATGAAATACACCAAGCCATGATTAGAAGCTTAGAATCTTCAGCCCTAGTCCCCCATTTTCTTGAGAAGGGAGAAGGGCTGAACATGTACTTATTGATCAATAGTGCCTATGTGAGGAAGATTCCATAAATCCTAATAGTAGGGGATTCCCAGAGATTCCCTGTTGGCAAACAAATCCACACAGGAAGGCTGACACACCCCAACTCAGTGGGGATAGAAGCTCCTGCACTCAGGACCCTGAGTATTGTACTCTGGATATTTATTTGCATATCTATCACCTAGGAACTCCCAGACCTTGTGCTATGTATCTTTTCATCTAGCTGTTCATCGGTATCCTTTATCATGTCATTTAATACACTGGCAATTGTGTTTTCCTGAGTTTTGTGAGCCATTCTAGCAAATTAATTGAACCTGAAGAGGGAGTCATGGGAATTTCCAATTTGTAGCCAAATTAGACGGAAGCTGTGGATAAGCTAGGAATCTACTACTTGTGATTGGCATCTGACGTAGAGTGGAAGCAACGCTGTAGGACTAAGCCCTAAGCCCTGACTAAGTGTCAGAATTGAGTTAAACGGTGAGACACTCAACTGGTGTCATAGAATTTCCTGATGGGGGGAAAACTCCGCACATTTGGTGACCATAAGTGACTGAAGTGAAGTGTCGTGAGTGCTGTAGAGGTGTGAAAGTGAAAGAGACACACATAAAAGAAGACAGGAGGAAAACTGGGTTTCCCCGTTACAGCTTTGCAGAAAGTATTCAGATTCAGCTGCTATTACTTAAGCAAATAACTTCATATATCTGAGATTCCATTTCCTCCTTGTAAGTTTGGGATAAAAATAATATCTACTTTAAGGATTGCTGTAATCTTTAAGTGAGATAAAATTAGCCATTACCCAGCACAATATTTGGTATGTGGTATACACTCAATAGATTATAATTAATAGCAATTCTACTTTGTCTTTGCTCAGTTTCTGGGCAGACAATGACTTTGAGAAACTAACTTTACAGGAAAAATGTGTGCTTCCTGGATTCTGGTGGCGTCAGAGGCTAAGGAAGCTATTAGAGATGGAGAAGAAGGAGGGGGATATCCTGTCCTCTAAAGGGACAAGTCTACTTTGTCTACTCCTTATAGTCTTAGTCTACTCCTTATAACAATTATTGTGAGACAACTTTTATGCTTATTTCTAATTCATGCAACAATCTTACATGGTTGGCATTAATAGCCTCATTTTGCAGATGACAAAACTGATGATGTTCAGTAAGTTTCAGTGTCTTGCCCATGGTGATAAAATTAGGAACAGGAAGATGTAGGATTTGGACCTACCTCAGTCTGGTTCTCTCCACAAATTTCCTTTACTGATATATTTATTTCTGGATTATTTGTTAATATTTATTTCCTCCTCAGACCCATAAGATCGGTGGAGGGAGAGACCAACCTTTTCTGGTTTTGCCCGTCATTGTATCTTTTGGTACCAAACTTGGTGCTGAATTCATAGTGGAAATTATGAATATTTGAGGAATATTAATTGAATGAATATGAAGATGAAAAGATGATAAAAGTGACAAAAGCCACATTGATGTGGTTCATTAGGATACCTTATTAACACTCTGGAGGATGGTCAGAATAATATATCAATCTACTAGTTCCTAAATTTCTCTTGTTTTAAACCATCTTATGGGTTTTTTTAAATTTTTTTATTTGAGTATAGTTGACACACAATGTCACATTAGTTTCAGGTGTACAACACAGTGATTCAGCTTTTTTATACAATATGCTATGCTCACCACAAGTGTAGCTACCATCTGTCACCACACAGCGCTATTACAGTACCATGGACCATATTCCCTATGCTGTACCTTTTCTCTCCATGACTTATTCATTCCATAAATGGAAGCCTGTACCTCCCACTCCCCTTCACCCATTTTACACCCCTACCCCCCAAAACACACACCCTCCCCTCTGGCAACCATCAGTTTGTTCTCTGTATTTACAGGTCTGATTCTTTTTGTTTGTTTATTCATTTATTTTATTTTTTAGATTCCACATATGAGTGAAATCATACGGTATTTGTCTTGACAGTTAAACCATCCTACGTTTGAAGTACAACTAATGTGAAAAGGAGAGGTCATACAAAATGGGACAAAGTTCCAGGATACTGACATACAGCTAAGCATTCTAATCCCTTTCACACAGCATAACATAATAGAGGCTCTATTTCGACTATCACCCCTAGAAATGTAACTTTTTAATGCAAAACTAAACCCATGGTTTTTTATTAAGAGATATGTTTCTGATTTTTTATTCCACTCCTGTCATACTAAACCTAATTTTGGTGAACAACAACAAAAGAATAATTTATTTTTCTTTCTTTTTTTTTTTTTAAGATTTTATTTATTTATTTGAGAGAGAGAATGAGAGAGAGCGAGTACATGAGAGGGGGGAGGGTCAGAGGGAGAAGCAGACTCCCCGCCAAGCAGGGAGCCTGATGCGGGACTCGATCCCGGGACTCCAGGATCACGACCTGAGCCGAAGGCAGTCGCTTAACCGACTGAGCCACCCAGGCGCCCTCTTTCTTTTTTTTTTTTTAAAGATTTTATTTATTTATTTGAGAGAGAGACTGAGATAGAGAGAGCATGAGAGGGGGGAAGGTCAGAGGGAGAAGCAGACTCCCTGCCGAGCAGGGAGCCCGATGCGGGACTCGATCCTGGGACTCCAGGATCATGACCTGAGCCGAAGGCAGTCGCTTAACCAACTGAGCCACCCAGGCGCCCAATAATTTATTTTTCTTAAATGAAAAGTTTATGAAGTCTGTGTGCTTTCAGATGTTGCATTCTCTCCACCTTTTTTTCCCTATAATATGGCAGAGGATCAGGTTCATTAAGTTTCAAGAGTATGGAGGAATTAATATGAATTTATAGTCCTCCTTAATGACAGAATTCTTGATTTAAGACTAATCAAGGAAAGAAAATGAACACTTCGCATAGTGTACATAGATTGGTAGTAAAACTATATGCATAAATCATGACAAGAGATGACTGCCTATTGGGGAAAATTCTTCAGCATCAATGGGCAATTTCCCATTTTCCCCTCACATAATTAATAGAACCAAGAGCCTTCTTCAGAGTCTATATTACTGGTTTGGGGTAGAATGTAATTTCCCTTTCAATTTTCAATTGCTGCTGAGTTGCCCTTGGCATTTTGCAGAGCAACAAAGTTGTGTATGACCTTTTTGAGAGCTACTCTGCTACTGGGACCCCAAAATGTCAAGTACAACTCAGTTGCTCTCAGAACTTTTCCACTTGCAATTCATTTGTACTTGAAATTGATCACATACAATGTAATTGAAATGCAAACAGAAAAAAAAAAAAAGACCTTGTAGAATCTCTTAGGAAAATTAATCCGTATCATTGTATATGTGAGAGAACGGAATGGTCTCTGTCCTCGTTTGTGAAAAAATGTGGTCAAGTGGATTAGAGTAGGCCTTAGGTCAAGTGCCTTGGATCCTACTCTCTGGCTGGGTGACCTTGTCCAAGCCATTTAGCTTCCGGACTCAGTATGTATATCCCAGATGCTCTCAGGACAGAGGGACATATTTATCATTCTATTTGTAAGCCCAATGTCCCTGTATCCCCCCTGTGATTCTCCACCTCTCCCCTTTCTTTGATAGGGCGCTGGAATAGCTCGGCAAAGGAACAGTTGTTTAGACCTGTGCTCGAAGCGTCCTTCAGAGGGAATCCAGCCTGCCTGTGTGACCCAGGGGTTTTGATTGGTTTTCTGTCCTCACAGCAACACATCACAGCAACATTGAATGACACCTACGAAGGGCTTTGCTGACCATCTGTTAGAATGCTGGCATAATAATGAAGAACTTTTCCAGTCTCATCTTCCAGAAATTCAATTCCTTCATGTTAGTGAAGGGAGAAAGAGTGATCAACTGTGGTGCAGATTGACATTTATATTACATGTGACAATAAATGCAAATATCATCAAGCACTTAAATTTTCATTCAGCAGCAGAGTAAATTTCTGGTCTTTTTCCCCTTAACTTTTGATGCTTATGAGTCTGTTAAATATCTCTTTTGTAAGAAGTTTAATTGGCCTAGAATAGTAGTTCTTAACTGGTGGCGATTTGCCTCCCTGGCAACATTTGGCGACGTTTAGGGACATTTTCAGTTATCACCACTAGGACAGTACCAATGGCATCTAGTTCGTAGAGGCCAGGCATGCCACTAATCCTTCCTACAAGGCACAGGAAAGGCCCCATCGCAAAGAATTACCCGCTTCAAATTGTCAACAGTGCCAAGGTTGAGAACCCATGACATGGGTTGTTTCCATTGTTAAGACAAAGTAAACATCTGAACAGAGTACTTCAGAGAATGGTCACTTGAACATGAAATCATAGATGGATCAAATAGCTATCCACATGAGTTGTCTTTTTTCTCACATTAGATTTCCTAAATTCACATTATCTTTCAGCAGTACTCTTAGTGTGTACCTCTTTTTTCCTCTAAATATGTAGCAGTTGGAGAAAAACAAGATGTTCTGCGGGCTTGGCACACTGAGAGGACCCTCCTCAGAGGGACCAGCACGAAATTCATGAAGATTGTAAAGCTGGATAAAACTGAATTTGAATCATGACTCAGCCACTTAAAAGTTGTGTGGCTTTGTGCAAGTGATATAGCCTTGCTTCATTTGTTTAAAAAAAAAAAAAAGGATAAAACCTCCTGCGTAGAGTTTTTATGGGAATTAAAATGACCTAGGTACCGTAGCTGGCACAACAGAGTAGGATGCAAAAATGGTAATCACCATGATGGAGGGTATTCTGTAGACCCAGAGGTGAGACAGGACATGCTAGATCTTTTCAGTTGGTGTGCCTTTGGCTTCTTACTTGGGTTTCAAATGCCAGTATCTCATCTTGCATGACTTTTCCAAGTTATTTATGAACTATCAATAATGAACCCTACACAGAACAAGTGGGACAGCCCTGTCCTTTTTGAGTCTTCAATCTGCATTTCTATAGTTGGAGTCTTAATAGCAGAATTAGTATTTAATGCCTGTTCAAAGTGAGCGTGACCAGGCCCTATTGGTTACCTCTTAAGATAGCAATATTTCCTGATAGAGGGATAAAAAGAGAGGCCAGAGAGGTTGTTTTTGGTAATCACCAAGCATGAACCAAAAGATGAACTCATCATACTTTCCAGAGTATTACAGTGGCTTCTCAACAACCCAAACCACTTCTCTTTCAAACAGAAGGAAAATTACTAGGGATGTTACTAGAGTAATGTCTTCACTTATATCATTATTGAATACAAATGGTCAAAAAGAAAAATCAGGCAATGAACCTGAATGAAATCATATGGAAGGAGACGAACCCCTAGTCCAGTGCTATGCAAGCCATAGGTGTTCAATACACGTTACCTGCCTGGTAACAAGAGGAAGGAGGACCTGCCTGCCCAGTGGTGGATTGGAGATTTTGCCAATAAACTCGTTGCAGTGGCCTCAGGCTCTAATTACACAGAATTCCACAAACCAACTGCTCTCTGTCTTTTGGAAGGTTTCAACTTCCTGGATAAGAAATATTTCTAGAATAGAAATATTCTTATTTGCATCAAAGGAGAAAATATGCAAATAAAAACAGTTTGTATTCTACTCTAGTAAAAATTAAGTTCCTTAGAAAGAGAAAAAAAAATTATAATAAGATTTCCTGTTTGGGGAGAAGATTTTTATGGGAACATGTCTATTAGACTTAAAGTTTCCATTACAAACTGGAAAGAAAATTCATGCTTTCTCCTTAGGAGAAAATTGATATGGCCGTTGAATTAGAATGTTTATGCCATTTTCCTTCCGGTAGTTATGTGATTTCCAACTTTCCTTCCCTACCAATCTCAGAAGTATTCTCCTTTAAGAAGAGAATATCGTAACTCCTGATTCCATATATCTCCCAGGCAGTAAACTACCTTCAGTTGGACAGCCTTCACAGGATGTAGCTGATGTCACTGTCTATGGCCATGCCAACCCTAATGTGCCTATTCAAATGTGGTGACCTATGTTTGATAAATTGGTTCAAATTAATAACCTGTAACTATCGCTAACAGAATGCAATGGTGGTTTTAAGCCAGTAGGAGTGCTCAATCTGTCTTGGTCAATTTGCAAAGAAGCTACCTCTCTCCTCTGAGCTTCGGTTTGTTTAGACAGTGTGACTACTTACAGGATTAGAATATTCTCTTAACCTGTTTTTGCTGCTTAGACAAAGGGGTTGTTTACAGTGTTTTGGGTTTTGTGGGGTTTTTTGTTGTTTGTTTGCCTTTGCCTCATTCCACCTTTTGGTGATTACCTTTCACAGGGTGCAAATTGGGGTGAACAAGGTAGGAAGAGTAAGGCCTCAGGGGTCAAATTACTACCTTTGCCTTCCCTGATTGTTTCTCATCTCTATCCTCTCTCATCAGTAGGCGCTAAGGACACATTTGACCTTTGCTTAAATGAATACATGAAAATGGAGGACATTGTGGAAACTATGACTGGGTTTTATTTACCTTTGCCTAACACTGCAGTTGGTTACACAGTTAGCAACGTAATGAAAGCTTATTGAGTAAATAATAAACACACTGCTGCTACGTGTACAATATCATTCTGAGAACCCAGAGCATAATACAAATCCGTCACTTTTTTATATCAAATCTCTAGTTTCGAGAATAATCTTCAGTGATAGTTCTAAACATTTTATGTTGCACTTCTAATGGGCATGGACCATCAAGGGGTTTGTTGTTTATAAGCCACATCTTTATGAATGCATTTGGCTATTGCACAGACTTTCCATTACCTTAGCCACTTACAAAGAAATTCCAAATAACTTTTGTCAGATATTTTAAGGAGGGTGGCTTCGGTAGGGTCCCTTTGCTTGAAATAGGCCATAAATGAAGTTGACATGAAGAATGTTCTTGCAAAAGCAACCTGGAAAGACAAATAGTACCAGTGAATTCATTATATTTCACCTTCTCCTCCTCCTCTGTTCTTCTGATAGTTCTGCTTTGCTTAATGTTTTGAATATTTAATACTATGCTAATTTTTTTCCATTTAGTGTCATTTCTATTCTAGAGAAAATTTTATAGAAGTTGTTCCGCCAATATTTAAGATAAATGGGGATGGTATTTGGGACATTTGCATTGTTTGAGATTATTTTGAACTTCAAAAATTGTTTTTCTTTCTCTATGGGCTTTTTTTAATGTTTAAAGGTGGTGACAACTACTAATAATGTATTCATTTTCCTTTCTTCTCAAATTCCAATTTTAGGTAGGAAGAGAAAAATAAGATTTCACTGAGGCAGAGTCATCAATGTTGATGCATGTCATAATTGCCTTAATGACATTTTTTGAACACTGATGCAGTAAAATGTGATTTAAAAAAAAATAGTATCCTGCAAGAATTCAAGCATATAGGGACAGGATCACCTCCATATTTTCTAAAAAATTAACCTTGGTCTGTGGTTTAACTTTCTAGTTTTTCTATTAGTCTAGGCCCTCAGTACAAATAATCTCTTCCTCAAAACAGAGCCCCCTATTTAAATTCATATTTAAGAATTTATCCAGACACTATTGGGCCTGGAGTGATTTGGGAAATAAGAATTGGTAGCAATGTCAGAGTTGAGTGAGACATCGGAGATCATCTCATCTGAGCTCCACCTTTATCAGCAAGAAAATAAAGTGCCAGGAGGGGAAAGCCATTTTCCCATGTCACATATGTTGTTAACATTAAGACAAAACTATACCCCTTCCCCGGTGCCAAGTTAGTTAGCATTCTGGCATATAGGTGGGTTGTTATTTTTCCGATTTCTGTATGTTTAAAACAGACTCTCTTTTTATTCACCACAAATCTTGTACAGAAGTATGTAGTTTCATATATAAAGCTGAGTGACCCATAACCCAATGTTCAATTCTCAGGATATCATGGATTTTACATTTACCTCTTATAAAGGTTTGTGTCAGTGAGCATGGTAACTAGAAAGCGTATAAAGCTTTTTAGAACAAAGGTTTTACTGGTAAATTTAAAATGTTTCGGCTAATATTAACCGTAAAAAAGAAAGATTAACGAATTCTGGAATTTTATATCTACCTATCCTTTTCCTAAGGCTAACAGAGTTAGCTTGTTATGCATGTTTGAGTCAGTGATCATTTTGATGGACTAGCACTTTCTTCAGGAGACAAGTTAATATAGGTCTTTTTCCAAGATTACCTCACATTCAAAAATACCTCCTAACTTCCATAGCATCAAGAAAACAGTGTGTTTGGTAATGTGCTAATTGCGTCTTTGTAAGGAAATGAGGCTTGTGTGTAGGTGGAAGGAAGGGACCAGTTGAAATGGGTGCAGCTGGAGGTGAGTTAAGAGGGAATTTCAAGAGAGATTATCCAGGGAGAAAGGGCCTTTGTACTGTGGGGTGTGACAGGATGCACACCCTGCTTTTAAAAAGTTCTCTTATCAGCACTTTGATAACCATCCTTCTCAGACATCCAACTTCCCTCCCAATCTTCCTTCAGATCCCAGGCTCTTCCAGCTGAAAACCCTGGTGAAATCTCAACAAGAAATAAATAACACTCTTTATAATTCTAAGGCTAGAAACCGAAAGAGAGTGTTGACTTGTGTCGCATTTACTGCATTTCACGCACCCTGGGCATTTGTTGTCAGCAGAACCACATACAGGATGTGAAATGATTTTTAAAAAACTAATGGCAAAAATCTGGAAAAACTAATACCAAGTACTCTGTAGCTTCAAAATGCAGCAGAATTATTAAAACTGATCGATCGATGTACTCTTTATTTGGAGAATTTGTTGTCCAGATTTATCTTTGGATTCAGATTATTTTCCATATTAATGATGCCAGACTACAGCGTTTTTTGTCTTCGACATTTTCAGTTATCATCTTAACAATATTGGCAAAACAGAAAAAGCACGCAAAGACCCCCCCTGTTATTAAAATTTCAAGACTGTTTCATATTTTCAAGACTTTTTAGAACTGGCCAATGAAAAAAAAATCAAGCACCACTTGTAAAAATTTTTCTAATATCCTAAAATATACTCACACACCATATATCCATCATTATATTTTATTTAAGGAAAAATACAAACCACAAGCCCAGAACTTGCCATTAAGTTATATTTAGCATGTTTTCCAGATACTAACGTGAAGCAGAAAATTGATTTTCAAACAGAAATGATGTTATTTCATGAATATAACTCTTCTTAAACACATCATACTTTGAAAATATATTTGCTTTTCCTGTTTGAAAGAAGACAGTAGGGCAGACTACTCTTTGTCTTGACAAACTAAATATGCTTAATAAATCATTTTTGATGTGATAGGATTTGGGGCAATTTTTTTAAATTCAAAAAGATGTCATCCAGATTAAACACAGGTGTGACCTTGATAATAGATTGGTCTAAAGAATATTAAAACTAAAGACAGAGAATATAAGACAACTGCTGGGCTGCATCTTCCCATCAGAGTGGTCAAGCACCATCCAGCTGCACTGCTCGCTCCCTCCCACATGCCTCAGCTCCATTGTCCCAGGAAAGTCTGGTGAGCTGCTAAGAGGATCAAGAGACCCAGGCATGCTGGCAGTGCTCAGGGGTTCTTGTGAATCCCCTCCCTCTATCTCCTTCTTTATCTTTCAAAAGAAATAGTTATGGAAGAGAAGAGGTAGCAGTGCTGTGGAGAACCAAGCAATCGGTCGAAGTTAAAGGCTTGAGGCTCTAAATCACGTCTCTACTAACAACAGTGCTGGGATCATTGCGAAATTACTCAGCCCTTTTATAAGTTATTAAAACTTCCACCTCCCTCATCTTTACACATATGAGGTTGGACTCAATCTCCAAGGCCTCTAGCTGTTTCCAAACCCTGTGATGCAGACTACCCATAAAAAATAAATAGCATGAACTCTGGGATGTTCAATTTCTAAAGTCAAGTTGTAAAGGGTATAAGCTTTTTCATTAACAAATGCCAGAAGCTATACGGAACTTTGTGGGGTGCTCAATAAATATTAAACAATCAATTTTATCTTTCATCAGCAAAATGGGGTGAGTAATGCTGATTTGTCTCACAGAATTTCGTGCGAGAAATAATAAATGAGAACAAAGCACTTTTCAGATAATGAAGTAATTCGAATAAGCTGCTTTAATAGGTCTGAGGTCTAGCTAGATGATGCAAGAATAAAGTATCTTTTTTATTATTACATCTGTGAAATACAGCAGTCTTTTCATCTGTTTAAGAAGAAACCGTCATTACCCTTGCTTATCACCAGAAAGTCAGCATGAGTAATTTCTGTGCAAATGGAATTTTTCGTGTGATTTTAATTTATCACTTTTAACAAAATGCGCCTTTTAGCTTTACCTGATATCAGAATGGAATCATATCTTGATTTAAATAGTTTAATGAGGTGTTCCATCAGCATTACACTCTTCTGCCTAAAGAAAATGCTTTTTGTAATGACTGATAAGCTGTGCAAATGAGAAAATTGTAAATTTAATAATCCTCCTACTCAAAAATAATACAATTCAAGAATTGCTACTAAGGAAAATGAGGTATCACATTCTAGTTTCCTGGAGACTTCCACAGTCTGTTCTTTTTCATGCTTGTGTTTAGTAAATATTATGTGCTTTTTTTTTTTTTTACAGTGTTTCAACAAAAGACAGCTGGAAGACAATCTGATGGTGACAAGTTCCATGGTCTTAAGAGACAAGGTAGTAACATGAACTTCAGTTTATTCAATAATCTCTAAGTAAGATTTAAAGAAGTCCTATGAATATTGGGTAAAGTCTCTGAGGATAGAAGTAAATAATTGTGTGCCTGATTAGTCTTACTCTTTAATTAGTGTCTTGCCCAAATATAATTTTGTCATTAGATTAATACAAGAAAATTATTTCAATTAATAAAGGCAAGAAACAACCTTGTGAGAATGTTTGTGGTGATGTTGATGATGTTGTTACCAGGGCTGTAGGAAGGTCAAGTGATACAACTTCTCTAACCTGTATGGAGACCATGCTTTCATAGACCATTAGAGAGAAGCCTCTGGAGTGTAAGTTGGGTGGGTTGGGGACGGGGGAACAGATGATTGATTTCTCAAAGAAGGGGACCAGCATGGGATTTCTGTACTCTGCATTGAACTCCAATCAAAGATTGGACCCTTGTCTCACTATTCTTTTGCTCTCCACCCTCAATCTAGCAGTTTTTGGAACACTTACTTGTCAGGCAGAAACAAGCTGAAAACTGTAGCTACAGAGACAGCACACACAGTAGCAAAATTGTCCTCTCTCTCTAAGATTTCCCTGACGTGCCTGGTTCCAGTGGGAAAGAGAAACTCTAGCAGGTTATTTACTACGATGTTCCCCCTGATAATAAGCGCTTGGTTAAAGTTCAAAAATGAAAAATGTAAAAGGTGACGGATGTAGGGGGCTGGCTCTGATAATCAATAATCTCAACGCACCTTGGAAATAACTTCAGTCCAAGATAGCATTGCCTTGAAATTGCTACCAGGAAATTATTGAAAGACACATTAAAATAAAACCAAGAGGTATCTCCCAGTAGCCACTGAACACCGCCCCCCGCCCCCACCAGTGTCCTTCGTGCCATCGTAGAGATGGCTGGGCACTGACTGCACCCACTTCTCACTCCACCTCAGTGGACCTGCTCGTAAGGCGTCATGGATTGTCCTCCAAGCAAAGGTATGTCCTTAACGAGTGATCTTCATCCATCCCTTCAAATGGTACTTAGATCATTCTTCCAATTAAGTACATGATGCTTGAATGCAGCACATGATGAAGCTGAATTTCTGGCCCTGAACACATAGATATACTGCTTACAAATTTACATGTAGAAAAAAAAAGAAAAGAAAAGAAACCTCTATTTGACAGCTTTCCATTTCTAGTGATTTCATAATTTGAAGGAAAAGATTTATCTTTTTAAGGTTATTATCCCTCCACTGTACCTTTACCTCTCTCAAGAAAGAAGTGCAGGCCTCCATATGAGATCATTCTACAATTAGAATCAAACAGTTCCTGAGGAATTAGCAAAGTAGAGATTATTCCTATCAGGACTCCCCCACATACCCCACAGAGTTTTGGAAAGAACAAAGAGAGAGGATGCTTTGAGATCTTTAGGAGAAAATTTCCCTGAAGCATTTTTAAATAAATTACTCAATTATCATGTTTTAATTAAATTCTGTTAAAATTGAGGAGGAAATGTGAAGAAACCCATCAGAGATGAAGGAAGGTGACAAATAGCAAGAGGAATGAAGAGGTCCTTGGAATTCTAGCTCTTACCAGTTGTCCTCTGGCTACCCCCAGAGAGCAACATAAGGAAAGGCTGCTAGTGTCTATTAGAGACAAATTATTCTTCACCTTATGTACAGAAAAATAGTCCCTTCTGTAACCAGAAAAAAAAAGGGAGGGGAGAATAGTGAAAGGAAATAAGAACCTAATTATAAAATATTTTATTGGATTAATATCTCTCCATACCTTGGTACCTAATTTGTTTAATTAAGATCAACAATCAGTATATTTTTAAAACTCTTTTAGGGCTAGGATATGAAAATTTTACTCAAATTTTGTATGAATTTTTTCTCTCTGTATATTTAAATCCAACTTATTGATGATGTTTTAGATTAGTCACCTTAGAGCAGTTTCCCTAGATTCTTTTAACCCTGGATATCAGTAATTCTGTAGAAAAGAAAAGAATATTGTTCTACTTGCTAGGAGAAGAGGAACATTAAACCTTGTGAAATGTTGGAAAACCTCCCTGATTACTGCAGTCTGCAGGGAAATCAGAATCTAATGTGAGAACAGAAGAGATAATTAAGAATAATTGGGAAGATTTTAAAATTATACAATTTTACTTTTTTCTTTATTCTCTCCAATCATTTTTCTCTAAACCTTTTCAGATATTTATGACTATTCAGCCCATGGGACATACTAGGCGATCAAAACTGCTTATTCCTGAATTAATGATTACTCTTTAACTATCCTGGGATTTCATGGTATAGTTGGAAAAACAGTACCTGCTTCACCAATGATAATCTCTTTATTTGAACAACAACAAAAAAGGCCCTTTTATGAAATTTTTGTCAGAATCAAGATTTCCTAAAGGGACTAGACAGGTTCTCTAAGGAAAGTTAAAGAAATTATTTAATTCTTTCACTCTATGCTGGACGGAAAAGGGATTACAAGAGCCAACTATTTTCCCACTGAAATTGTAAGTGTTTCGGATGCCCTACATTCAAGACTGCCAAGGGATTGCCAGGAAGTTACATTATTGCTAAGTCAAGGAATTTTCCTGAGGAACAGAAAAAATTAATCGGCACCATTTCCATGGAAACTTAACAGATTTCTTCAATTCAGTTTTCACATCCTGAAAAAATATAGGGAAAATGGTGAGGACTTTGGATCCTCCAGATAAAAATTTCCATCAAAATACAGTTTTAAAATCAGTTTTCCTGAGTTGGCTTTGAAATTAGAAAATGCCAGAGTGATATCTCAGAATATGCTGCTAGCACAGCTCTCCGACCTTCCCCAAACTTGAGCTTCCCAGGGTGCTCAAGGGTTTGTTCATCAACATTGCAAGCCAGAGAACTGAATTTTGTCAGTGGGCTTGGAGCCGATCAGAGTTTTGAAGTCTGAGTCACGTTAATGATGCTG
Source organism: Mirounga leonina (assembly GCF_011800145.1). Lineage (NCBI taxonomy): Eukaryota > Metazoa > Chordata > Mammalia > Carnivora > Phocidae > Mirounga > Mirounga leonina. The sequence goes on from NW_023270702.1 coordinate 2,205,415, forward strand.
GTAGAGGACTGATTTATAACCCCTAATTTTAATCTATTAAGTCTATACTAGAATGCTTGGATTCATTAGACCCCTGACAAATAATAAAATTTCTATGAAATATTATTAGTAATTAGAAGACTACTAGGTGAACATGATCAAGTCAAAGGGGGCTGGAAGAATGAAAGGGCTGCTTCTTCGAAGACATGGAAATATCTGGTTAATTTCCCCTGCCTTACAAGATCATGTAATAGTCTCAGGTCAAGATTTCTCACATTTCCCATACCTGTTACACCTTTTTTCCCCCTTTGTTATATCTTTTTCTTGGACTATGCCAAGGAGCCTTTTCTATCCTCACTGGAATCATCCACATATTATTAACGTAGTCTTACCTTGAATATGGTACATGGCAACTGATGAGGTTTAGCGTTCCTAGCATTTGGAAATGCCTCCCTGTGATTATGGGCCACATCCACAAATCTCCTCACACAGTTAAATAATGAATCTCATCAGGGATGTGCTGTTGCTGTCACTCTTGGAAGGCAAACCATTTCTTTGGGGGATGGGGTTAGGTTGGAGGTAGGGGGAGCACATCCACGCTAGCCAGCTGCCTATATCCAGGACTCCCAACCCTAGATGAGCATAAGAATTATTTGTGGCGCTTCTAAAATTTGGTTGCCTAAATCTCACCTTAGACATGGCTAAAAATGGAACATGTGAGAATAGTAATGAGCAATAATCTCAAAACCACCATGCAAAAGACAAAATATAACCAAAAGAAACTTTTTTGAAGGCCATATTGTAGTCAAATTAGGCCACTAACTGTTATACTTCAAAAGTAGTCTGCACAATATAATTTTAATTTTTGCCATGTTTAAACCATGCTTAACTCCATGTTTCACATAAAAATTCAGATCTCCAACCACTCCCCATTGTATTATTATATCATTTGCTACAAATGACTTCTGCTGTTATCATTTGTTATCATGCTTTCCATGTTGTTTTCTTATATTCGAGACACATTCGTCTAAGTTCATAATTCCATAAAAAGTGGAACAATAAACGATATATCAAGAGAATCAGGTCAATAAAAACATGAAGGAAAACACTTATTTTTGATAATGGAAACTATTCACATGTGTTTAATACGTAGGCACTAGATCTTCTCCACTCAGTAACTACCTGCCTCGCCCCAGGTATAGTCTGCCCACTGATTCTTCAATACAGACTGAAAAGTCATTGTTGGCTGGTCTTTTCAGGGGGTGTGAATGCTCATGGGAAAGATACAGTCAGGGAACATATCTTGTTTGTGTTCTCCAAATGCTCAGTGCTGCAGTAGTCTGATAAATGTTAAGTAATGAAATTTTCTGCAAGTTGGAGGCCCAGAGAAACATAGATGTAGATGGTATTGCCCTTACGTGGGAGAAAAGAGAATGCTGGCCTCTGAGGTATTTTCATCAGGCTGTTTTTGCTAGCAGTGGATATATTAAAAAGAAAAGAGGGAGAATTATCGTGGTCATTTGTACTCCATAAAAGAAAAATGGCCTCAGTTCTCTTTTTCAGTGTAACTTACATTTCCATTTTCACAAAAGTTTTTTTATCATAGTCACACCTGAGAAAACTCGCATAATAACTGGATCCTTGTCCGAAATGGTGATGTGTCAAAAGCCCACAGTAGAAAGTGAGGAGGAGGGATTCAGTGTTACACTTTGCATCCCGAGACCCCCAAATAAAGCTCTGTGATGGAGGGATGGCATGTTAAGAATTCTGTTAGTAATTGATGCAGGGAGTTAGTTGCTTACAGACCAATCAGTACATAGTGCCAAAGAATCATATTTCACCTGAACGTGACAAGGCTGCACTAACCAAACCTGCTAAACCCTGGGGTCCTCAGTTGTGGATTGCAACCATCAAAATCCCCTGCACACTAGAGCAGAGAACAAAATTTGAACACAAGGAATAGAAGCAAAGGATAAATAGACACTAAATCCCTTGGTGTACATGATTCTATAGATAGGTTCTCTTTCAAGAAGGATTGAGGAAGAGAACAAATAAATAAAATGAGGACTTCAAAAACCACTCCAGAGAAAAGGAAAGAGAATTTAATCATAAAGGCTCAGGATAATTATACTTCTGTAAATGATTTGTTTAATGAGTACGATTGTCAAACACCAAGCAAGCAAAATACAGCTAATGGGAAATACATACACACATACAATAAGAACATTTCAGCTAACAGTTTGTAATTTTTTAAATCTTAGACTTTTAAAAATATTTTACCTGTTTATAAAATATTTTAAGGCAGTAAAGAAGTATGGATTATTTTGAATTTTCATTTACAAAATTTAAGCTAAACAATTCAACTTTCAGGTTCAGTATCTGACACCTGTCAATATACAAAAGCCAAAAAAGAAAATTTCAGAAAACTGTGAACTTATAAACAAATTGAAAATATAAAGAAGAGGGGCGCCTGGGTGACTCTATTGTTGGGCATCTGCCTTTGGCTCAGGTCATGATCCCAAGGTCCTGGGATCAAGCCCCTCATTGGGCTCCCTGCTTGGTGGGGAGCCTGCTTCTCCTTCTTCCTCAGCCTGCTGCTCCCCCTACTTATGCTTTCTCTCTCTCTGTCAAATAAATAAATAAAATCTAAAAAAAAAAAAAAAGAAAACATAGGGAAGTAACAGCAGCAGACATTCTGTGGTCAAGGTCAAGCTAAGATGAAAGCAAACTACATGGAAGACATTTTAGGTGAGAGGGCAGGATGATATGAAACATATGACATGAAGAAAAGGGATCTAGTGACAAGAGGAAGTATGGTAAAAATAAAATAAACTTAGAAGCTAAAATTTCAGTAGCAAATTAAAACCCACATTGGTCACAATGAGAAGGACTGATGGTGGATAAAAAAATCAGTTATTAGAATTGAGGACATAATCGGAGAAGGGTTTGTTCTCATTACAGGGAAAGACCAGAAACAATCAGATGATATAGAGAAGAGAGATCCAACTCACATATAACAGGTTTGGTACTTTTTTTTTAATAGAATACAAAATACAATCAATGACATAGCTAAAAAGCTTTGGAGATAGGGAAGTGAGGAACTATATGGGCTCACTGTGACCCAGAAAACAGTAAGGAAATATATCCACCTTTAAAAACACCCTAGCAAACTTTTTAATTATAAAGATGAAGAAACAATCCTAAAGTATTGAGAAGATATTTGAAGTTAGATTTTTCTATTTTAAAGGAATCAGAATCAGTTTTAAAAATTAGAGAATCTGTGTAACAAAAATTTGAGATAATGAACTAAATGGTGTATTAAGAAAAGATTGCAACTTAAAAAGTTTATATTTAGTCTGTTATTTCACTCATGTAAGAAGAAAACAGATATAGGGGCACCTGGGTGGCTCAGTCTGTTAAGCGTCTGCTTTCGGCTCAGATCATGATCCCAGAGTCCTGGGATCTAGCCCCAGTCGGGCTCCCTGCTCGGCGGGAAGCCTGCTTCTCCCTCTCCCACTCCCCCTGCTTGTGTTCCCTCTCTCTCTGTGTCTCTCTCTGTCAAATAAATAAATAAAATCTTAAAAAGAAAAAAAAAAAGAAGAAGAAAAAAGATATAATTCTTGGATATCTAAAGTTTTAGAAAAGATAGAATTTCTGTGTATATCATGAAAGTATTACCCAAAATATATTGTAAGTAAATGAGAGACTAAACAAAATAAAAAGTTCAAAGAGAACTTTTGGTATTAAAGAATTTGTGGTGAATAATGAATTCAATAAAACATGGAATTGCATTTAAGTAATTATTGTAAATTTATTTATAAAATGGGAATGTAAAATATCGGTGATAAAAAGTAGGTAATGCAGCAAATCATAGTTTTATTGCAATAATCTGGGTCTGGGGCTCAGATAATATAAAATTGTCTAGGAATTAGAAGAAAATGCAAAACTAAAATCGTTCCCTTTCACTCATGATTTAGTAATCAAAATATATATATAAGGTAAATAGTATCTCTGAAATGTGAAAGTAAAATATTGGTGATAAAAAACAGGTAATGCAACAAATCATAATTTTATTGCAATAATCTGGGTCTGACTCAAGTTTAGTCAAGGGAGGAACTCTGGCGATATGCAGCCCTAAGTTCAAGAGATGGGGATACTTTGTTGGGAGCTTACAAATAATTCAACACTCCAGGTGTTTTGTAATTCACTCATGTGGCCCAGAGTTAATTTACCTGCTAGTTCCTTAGCTATGGGCCAAAAAAATAACTTACTGGGTTTTTAAGTTCTATTACTGACAAGCTCTTTTCAATTACAAAATAATTTGGTAAGATGGTACAGTATGATATGGCATTGGTACAGTGTATATAGCATGGCTTGGAATGGTTTGTATTCCATGGGGAAGGCTCTTGGCAAAGTGGGAGAAAGTTTCTTACTTTAAAAATGATACAGGGGCGCCTGAGTGGCTCAGTCAGTTAAGCGTCTGCCTTCAGGTCAGGTCATGATCCCAGGGTCCTGGGATGGAGCCCCACATCGGGCTCCCTGCTCAGGTGCTCAGTGGGGAGTCTCTTTCTCCCTCTCCCTTTCCTCTCCCTCTGCCCTTCCCCACCCCCCGCTCCTGTTCTCCCTTTCTCTCTCTCTCTCAAATAAATAAAAAAAACTTAAAAAAAATATTTTAAATACAGTATTATTACAGAAAGCTGGAAATTAGAAAAAAGTAATCTCTGATATTATCACAATAGAACAACTTGTATCATCTCAAGATAGTTTCCCTCCATGCTTTATTTTATGAACAACATTTTTACTGTATATACAAATTTGTATTATGCTTCTGTACTTATCATTATATAATAAGTACTTTATATGTTGCCATATGGTCTTTTTTTTCACATGATCTTTTTAATTATTATTTTAATGACTACTTAATATTTATTAAGTAAATATTTCATACTTTGAATTCTTTGTTGTTGGGTAATCAAGTTGTTTCCTTTCAAATTTTCAGTAAAAAATGTTCTTCTAGCCAGTCATTCAGTAATAGAAATAATTTCAATGAAAAGCTCAGTTACTTTCTTACCTAAAGATTCATACACTCACCACCGCAGTGTTACTTGATGTTTTTATTTGATCAAATAGAAAATCTTGTAAAGAGATACTGATCCAAAAGGAACTAAAACTCTAGAAACTAGAGTTTGTCTTGAAGCTTTTACATTAAGAGACCAAGAGTCTGCAATACGTACAGTTAGCAATCTGACAAACGCTTTTCAACAATAATTATGTTAAACTCATACTAGATTTCATGAAAATAAACTAATAATAAATATAAATTTGGGGAGGAAAGAAAAAAAAATTTCCCATCCCCCGTAAAATAGTAATCTAAACTCATTAAAGCAATTTTGCACACCCTGCTAAAAATTAGAGGTTGCACGTTTTGGTTTGACTAGTCTACCCTCAGGAGAAAAGATGGTAAAGTGCCTAAATCATTTTGTTTTGCAACTTGTCATGGCTAGTAATAATTTATCAAGACAATTTGCTTTAATCTTTTTAGTGGGGAGGGGGGAAGGGTGAGTAAAAGCAGAAGTATGTAAACTTAGTAAACAGTTCATTTCCAGAACTTGCTCTGTTTAGAACTCCTGCTGCTCCTAACTTTTGTTCTTTTGTTCTCTGCACAACCACACGAGACTGAACTCCGCGCCCCCCAAAAAGTTATCTTACTTATATTTTAGTAGCGAGAATTTGAAAGATGAAGGGGTAATTGAAATGAATATTGTTAAGATGATTCAGTATTTTTTTGAATTCAGCTAACCCTGCACATAGAGCAAAACAAGCTGGTAGGGTTTTCCAGGAAGACTTTCCTTGAGACGACTTCAACAAAAGCAGAAAATCCAGCTGCATAGGTTACTTGAGATAAAAATGCATTCACACTTAGTCAAAGGGAAGACACAAGTAAGGGGCTAGTTGAGTGTCTTAGCTATTAAATGATGGCGCTAAACTTCCATACTCTGTCAGGAATGGCACATAGAATTCTTTTGCAAACTGCATCTCCCAGATTGGAGGTGCCTATAAAAAGCAAATGATATAAGAATTAAGATCGCAATTGTTATCTGTGCTTTTGGCTGCTGAACCAGTAAGCCCTCTGGCTGACTTGTGCTTCTCCAATTCTCCTGGGATTTCATGCTCTGTCATCCCTGAAGAAAAAGATTTAGAGTGTAGAATCTGTTGACATCTTGTTAGTTCTGGGGGAATAGGACTTATGAAGAGAAAAAGACAAGCCGAGAAAACCCCCATAGGAATCAGAATGATTGGTCATGGAGCAATTTTATGTGTATGTGAATCTTTTCAGAAAGGAACCCTCTCTGTGTCCCCGTTCCAAGATTCCCTGTTAGAATCCTTCTCAAAACCAAGAAAGCCGGTAAAGGTCATTCCAAGACAGCCCCAAGGCTCAAGTCCCTTGAAATACTTAAAACCTGCTATGAAGTACTTGAAATGTCTCTTTTCCAGACTAACCAATCCAAATACTATCAATGAATCCTTATCATTATAAAATGTGAGGGGCGCCTGGGTGGCTCAGTCAGTGAAGCGTCCGGCTCTTGATGTCAGCTCAGGTCATGATCTCGGGGTTGTGAGATCGATCCCTATGTTGGGCTCCCCGCTCAGTAGGGAGTCTGCTTGAGATTCTCTCTCTCCCTCTCCCTCCCCCTCTGTCCCTCCCCCCACTCATGCACATGCCCTTTCTCCCTCTAAAATAAATAAATAAGTCTTTAAAATTTTTTTTGAATGCCCTCCATTTCCTAAGTCCTTGTCTGTCTGGTCTAGTGACAGTCTAGTTGATCTGTATCTTTGTTGAAGATGGGCTCCCAGTAATGAGCAATGATTCAGGGACAGCAAACCAGGACACAGCTGGACAGGATTACCTATTCTTTCATTCTAGACTCTGTGGACATATTTAGATTTGATACTGCATGAGATAGACACTGCTGAGGAGTTACCCAATCCCTCCTGAACAATACGATACATAGGTTGGACTTGCTAAAGAAGGTACAAACTCAGATGAGTTCTGTGGCCAGGCAGGTAGCCAGTGAGATGCCATCCAGGGACCATAAGGAGTGACAGGGATTGGGGTAGTCTGGAGAGCACATAGCATCCTCACAGGCTTGCAGCCTCTCTTCTGTCTTTAAACACTACATGGGACAAATAAAGCACCGAACTCACCCATGGTCTGTGGTTTGTTACTGCTGTACCTTGGGCTGGTCTGTGGTGTGGCATTAGCTGCAGCACATGGGAAACTGGACCATCCCATGTTCTTATTGTGCTGAGCAAAATAAACTCTTTTGGGAAGAGAGCAGTGCATTACAAAACGAGCAGGAATTGCTTATTTTAAATCTTTCAGGAGTAACATTGTCAATGCTCCTAAACCTCTCGTGACACTTGGATGTTGGTGGAGATCTCCTTTCCCAAAGCTACAGAGATTATGTTTATTCCACAGATATTTATCATTGATAATAATGTTACTATTTACTTAGCTTACCGTGTGACAGGCACTATGCTAAGTGTTTTGTGCGCATGATTAAAAATAATCCTCACAAAAAGAACATGAAATTGGCACTGCCCACAACTAGTACAATGCAGAAATTTACACTGTTCCTTCTCGGATTGTCCCTTTCTCTTCCCCCAGTGATGACACACGTTGTTTTTACCCATAACACTAGGTACCAGGCACAACAATCCTTAGAAAGAAACTCATTAAAAATTTTGTACTGATTTATTCTGTCACTGCTTGTAGACTGGCAGGAACAAGAAACTCTACTGATTTGTTTTTAGAGTGCTTTTTTTCCCCCCCAATTGTCATATATTGTCTTCTTGTTAAAACATTTCCCCTCATATTGTAGACAGAGCTCGGATGGAAAGTCAAGCCTTTTCCACTGTGGACTCTCTTGCTGCTGGGCAGGAAGAACTCATCCTCTTGCAGGAGAAGGTCAAAAATGGGAAACTATCTGTGGATGAAGCCCTAGAGAAATTCAAACATTGGCAGATGGGAAAGACTGAGCTGGAAATGATTCAGCAGGTAATACTGACCCCAATCCCTTCTGGAACATTCACTCACTTGCAGAGCCTCTCTATAAATGTCTTTACGAGAAACACAGGTAACTATTCTTTTGATTTTAACTAGCCACAAAAAAAGATGTTTTCAAACTACCAATTAAACGTTTCATGTTTACAAACCATTGGTGAACTCAATGCTGGGACTCAGTGTATCAGTGCTAATACCTGATCATCTTATAAGGCTATGTGAATGTTTTGTGAATCTCATTGCTGAAATTAAGGTGAAGCATCTTTACACTAACATGTGCTCAGCATTCTGAAGAGTAGATTATGTTGACCAGGCTTAAAGGGAACAAGAAAATAATTTATATCATATCAGGCAATAGTCCTCAATGAAATATAGGAAGTTTTCTCTTCTCTTCCCCTTAACCTTTGGGGGGGGGGAAACTGTATATATCAGTCAAGATTTACAGACAAATGAGGCCAAGAGTATTAACTTCAGACAAGCTTGTCTTCTATTAATATAACATACATCTTAAGAGGGTATTAGAGTACGTGGTTCTGAGATGAGCCTGAAAACAAAATATACCATATACATCCCATGGCATTCCTCAGTGAGGGGTATCAGGACCATATTCTGTTTTATCCTGCAGGCCCTCCTACTCCCAAAATAGTCCAACAGTTTTTTTCTTCTCATCACAGAAAGCCCCAGTGCCATAGAAACCAGTTCTCAGGAAACTGTTTGATTGAATACATTTAATTAGCTAGTTTCGGCCAAAGTACAAATAATCATTAATAGCTTAATACACTACCTTTCCCAAGAGATCATTTTTATTGAAAAACAATGCTTAGGAACACATTTTTAAACAACAGAAAAATGAATCCCAGTGATAACATTCCAAATAAATGGGCATAGAGGCAGAAGATAGTTAAGGCAAGGGGACTTTCCCAGCACCTCTGAGATCACTCCTTCTCAGAAGCCACCTGTCTTGAAGGGCAGCTCTGGCCGTGGGCGGTGGCTGGACCTGAGCCAGGTTTTGCAGTGCCAAGAAAGGGCAGTTGTTTTGCCAAACAAATGGGAAAAAATGCTGATTGTACAGTTTTGCGACTGATCATCGTTCATGATCAGAAGACAACATTGCTTCTCAATCCGTGCTGACGCCATCACCATCAAAGTCCCTCTTATCCTGAAACGGGTAAACTGTGCCGAGGTGTAGACCTACACAACCACTCTCCTAGCATTGCCAGTAAGTTCTGTTGAAATAAGTCCGTTGCGCCTCATTCTCTTAGATCATAATAAAGTTTACAATTTAGAGTGATCCAACCGAAATACCTTCTTGGAAATTATTTGACTAGTTGTTTTATTGAAGGCTTGGTTGTTGTTATTTTGTTTGTGTATTTATATTTAATACTGTTTTAGCAAGGATTTAAGGTGGCCTCTGACTACTTTGAGACGATCTGACTTGTCCAATATATGGGAAAAATGGGATATAGAATACGGTTACTGTTTATGCAAGACAAAACAAAATTTAACCTGTAAATACAAGAACAAACACTAAGGCTGTTTTCCATTAGAGCCAAAAGTTCAGTGACTGACTGAATACCGTTTGACGATCAGTCAGTCCTTTTCCTTTGTTATGTTTCCAGCTTTAGTGAGATATAATTGGCTATAATGCTGGGTAAATTTAAGGTGTACTACAGTGCTGATTTCACATACTTACATATGATTACCACCATAGTGTTAGCTAGCATCTCCATCATGTCACCAAATGACCATTTCTGTATTGGGGTGACAACATTTAATAGCTACTCTCTTAGCAACTTTCCAGTATATAACACGGTATTGTTTACTGTAATCTCCGTGCTGTACATTGGATCACCAGAACTTATTTATCTTCTAACTGGAAGTTTGTACCCTTTGACCAACTTCTCCTCTTTCCCTCCACTCCTCAGTCCCTGGTAACCACCACTCTACTCACTGAGTTCAGCTTTTTTAGATTCCACATATAAATGTTATCATACCATGTTTGTCTTTCTCTCTCTGACTTTTGTCACCTAGGATAATGCCCTCAAGGTCCATTCATGTTGTCGCAAATTGCAGGATTTCCTTCTTCCTTAATCCATTCATCCATTGACAGGCACTTAGGTTCTTTCCATATCTTGGCTATTGTGGATAATCCTGCAGTGAACATGAGGGTACAGATATCTCTTCAAAATACTATTTTCATTTTCTTCAGATATATACTCAGGAGTGGGATTACTGGATCATATGGTAGTTCTATTTTTAATTTTTTAAGAAACCTACATCCTGTTTTCCACAGTGGCTGCACCAATTTACATTCCCACCAACAGTGCACAAGGATTCCCTTTTCTCCACATCCTGCTGACACTTGTTATCTCTTTTTGGTGATAACCATTTTAACAGGTGTGAGGTGATAATATCTCAATGTAGCTTTGATTTGCATTTCCCTATTGACTAGTGATATTGTGCACCTTTTCATATACCTGTTGGCCATTCGTATGTCTTTTTTTTGAAAAATGTCTATTTACTTCCTCTGCCCATTTCTTTTCTCTGACCATTTTTTAACTAGATTATTTGGATTTTGTTACTGCATTGTTTGAATTCTTAATATATTTTGGATATTAACCCCTTACCAGATAGATTATTTGCAAATGCTTTCTCCCATTCTGTAGGTTGCCTCTTCATTTTCTGATCATTTCTTTTGCTGTGCGGAAGCTTTTTAGGTTGATGTAGTCCTACTTGTTTATTTTTGCTTTTGTTGCTTGTGCTTTGGGGTGTCATATCCAAAAAACTATTACAAAGGCCAATGTCAAGGAGCTTTTTTCCCGTATGTTTTCTTAGTCCTTAACATAAGGGCCTGGACAACACCATGAATAACAGAAAAAGGAATGTTCTCCCCATTTTCCCAACATATATACACACTCATTCCTATACACTCTTCGATATTACTCTTGTAGTTTGCAAAAATATTCATTTATACCTTGAAGATAAATCTTTCGGGGGTAACTGTGATGTTATATTATTAGTGACAGAGGTATTATCCTAAGAAAATAAGAGGGAAAATGGCACAAACATAAAGTTGGTAATAGAAGAGTTTCTAGAATAATGAAGACCCATGTAGAACCCCTGGCTTTGAAGGTGAGATGGTTGAGAAGGTAGAAACCTTGCCTTTCACCGTCTTCACTGCTGCTCATAACCAGTAAGTGCCTATAGAAGAATGTTTACTCCCAAAAAAGGATGCTTACGCTAATGAAAACAGCTCTCTTTTTAGAAAACATGGTTTCTGGGTTCCAAGGGAAACCCTTAGGAAAAAGTGTTATTCTTAGATTCTCTTCTCAAAGGACACTTTTTAGTGTTAGCCTGTTTTACATTTTGGTAAAAATGATAATAGATGTGCAATGTAGAATGTTTTGTAGAAAGCAAAGAAAGATCACAAATGAGCTAAGAAGGGGAATCCAGTTATGTATCATTTGCTTCCAAGTCCCTGGTTCTTAGAAGGAATTCATAGGAAAGATTGTGCCCACAGAAGCTGGAGATGGGCTCAGACAGTAGCAAATCAGCACTGTGTCACACTTTTGCTTTTGGACACCAGATGGCCAAGATAGCCCTCTCAGGTGTTAGATTGGGAAAACAGCAACAACAAGAATTGGGCTTTGGGTCACCATGCTGACTCTATCACTTACAACTGTGTGTTTCCGGGGGCGCCTGGGTGGCTCAGTCATTGAGCGTCTGCCTTGGGCTCAGGTCATGATCCCAGAGTCCTGGGATCGAGCCCCGCATTGGGCTCCCTGCTCTGTGGGAAGCCTGCTTCTCCCTTTCCCACTCCCCCTGCTTGTGTTCCCTCTCTCGCTGTCTCTCTCTGTCAAATAAAATCTTTAAAAAAAAAACAACTGTGTGTTCCGGGAAAATTATGTAACCTCTCTGAATCTCAGTTTCTATATATGTAAAATGAGATGATGACATACATACTTCATGGGTTTGCAAGAATTAAATAAGATAACACATTTAAAATATCAGGGATGGTTGATTAGGACACTGTAAGTACCAAATTAGTGCTACCTAGTCATGGTGGTCCTGGTGACAGTACTTGATGTTTTCATCTTGATTCATGACAAATTTGTAAATATTCACTTGTATTTTCTGGTCAATTCCTCATTAAGGAAAAACTACGCCAACTACGAGATTGCATTATTGGGAAAAGGCCAGAAGAAGAAAATGTGTCTGGTAAGTAAGATTTGTCTGTTATTCCTTTATCACTCTGATAAAGAAGAAAATGCAAGGACTATGGAGTCTGACAGGTTTGAATTCAAATCTGTGCTCCATCACTTCCCAGCTGCGTGAATGGACAGCATCTAATCCCTGATACTCAGGTTCTTTGCCTACAAAACAGGGGTAATTATAGATCTATCCAGAAGTGGTTGTGTGCAAGTTACTATCTAAAACAGTTTTCACCTTCTTTGACCCATAATGAACCTTCAGTAAATGCTAGTTTCTTTCCTTTGATTTCTATGAAATTTGCAAATAAGGTAATTCCCCTCTAGTTTTTTTTTATATGTATGAGCCATTCATTATACAGAGTACTGAGTTATTAAGGAGCCATACTTTTTTAATAAGGTTGAATATTCTCAATATAGTCAGTTCTCATAATTGTCCACATGTGGATCATTTTAAATTGTAAATCTCAGGTTGCTTTCCCTGGTAGCTAGCGTGCTTCTTGGCAATGCAGATTCCCCTTGCTAATAATTAATAGTTGCTCTCAGGGAGGGAAAAAAAAACACTCATTTTCATATTAATACAAACCAAACATTATTAAGATGGTAAATCTTCTCCAAAGATAAACAGCACATTCCAAAATTGAAAATAAATTATGTTGTCACAATTGGACCACTCTTTCCCCAAGTCCTTACCCCTGCACAGATAATTAAAAACTGACAACCACTAGCAAACCTTGAAATTTCCATCTCTTCCATTTTCAATAAGATTGCATAGATTTTAGCTAGTGCTTCATGTTGAAATTGACCCTGAAAAAGTTTATTTTCATATTATTAAATTGGTATCTGCTTTTCCATAGAAAATTCTTTAAGCTCTCTTTCTAAAAACAGAAATATACTTTCTAAAATAATTAAGTTCATAAATGCAAGCTGATTTACAGATAACTGAGTTCTACAGATCTCCATTCTAATGTGGAAAAAGATTAAAATTTTAACAATGTATCAAATTACAAAATATATAAATATCCTCACTAAGGAACATTAGGTAGTAACAGCTAATATTTGACTATCTACTATACACTTAAATGTTATCTTTTTAATTTCTTACAATAATCCTTTGAGGTAGACATTAGTCCCAATTTATAAATAAAGAAACAGATCGTAAGAAACTAAGAAGCCCAAAGACACACAGATTAGAAACTACAACTTATTTCTTTTTTAATCCAAAGTCAATGCTTTTAACCATTGGTGTCTTAATTAGGAATCGGCTAGTTCCCCTTCTAACCAAAAGTAGTACCAGACAAACCCACTGTACAGAACACTAACACTGGGCAAAAATATGAGGCAGTTGATTTCAGGGAGTAGGCAGGTAGCAGCCTAAGACCATCATTCCAGTGACAAAATATACAAGATGACTCTAATGATTGCCCAGGAGACTGATTTTCTGACTATAGTCTGTGCAAAGCAGGGCAATCCTGTGACAAGAGGAGGCAAAGATCAGAGTTCAGGGCAGCCAAAGCTTCTAGAATGTGTGTGGTGGATCACTGAAGAAGAGGTAGCTGTATAGAGGGGTAGCCTCAGAAGCCACAAGTCTGTGGCCAAGAGATGAGCTGTACATGTGCAGGGCAAGACCACTCAGGCATACAAGATAACAGCTTCTAGGACACTGAAAGCAAAAGGAGACACTAGAGTTTGAGCAGAGCCAGGGAAAGGCCATACTGGGGATGTTTGAGTTCTTGCCCTGCCAGAGTGGAAAGATCTCCTTAACACATTGTTAAAACTGGCATCCTGCTGTGACACTTAAGAGATGTAATGATTAAAAACCATGACGCCTCCTCTAGAGGACCTCCTCTAGACCTGCCTTAACAAAGCCTAAAACCAAACCCCTATAAGGTTCACATGGAAGGCGGAGTTTGTAGGCTCAGTCCCACTGAGGGCTTTAGAAAACACCATGGGCGGCTGTAGATCAACACTGGAAAAAGCATAAAACCAGGCCTATACAAGTTCATGCCAGTCATCAAACTGCCTGCTAAAATGAGAACCTACACTTATTACTTATTAGAGGAATATTACAGAATCCAGAATACACAACTGATTGTCTATAATGTCCAGCATTCAATTTTTTTTAAAAAAGAAGGAAGACATTCAAAGATACGGGAAAATGTAATCCATAGAAAAGAAAAAGCCATCAATAAAAATTACATCTAAAATGGTCCCATTGTTCAAACTGAATGGGAAGAAATCAGAGAGGGAGACAAACCATGAGAGATTCTGGACTCCAGGAAACAAACTGAAAGATACAGAGGGGAGAGGTTGGGGGATGGGGTAACTGGGTGATGGGCGTTAAGGAGGGCATGTGTGGTGATGAGCACTGGGTGTTATACACAACTAATGAATCATTGAACACTACATCAAGAACTGGTGATATACTATATCCCGGCTAACTGACCGTAATAAGAAAAATGGTCCCATTGTTGATCTTAACAGACAAAGACTTTAAAGCAACTCTTATAACCACAGTTAAATTAATAAAAAATATGGTTTTAAGGAGTGAATAAATAGGTAATCTATTGATATTTACAGAACATGACATGGGAAAAAATTAGAATACATGTCTGCTTAAGGTATACATGGAAGGTTTACCAAAATAGAACATATGCTGGGATATTTAAAAAGTTTCAATAAATTTCAAAAGACTGAAATCTTCAGAGTATGTTCTCAGAAAGATTTCAGCCTTTTGAAATCTTATGTTCTCTTACCATGACAGAAATAAATTAGAATTTAATTAAGAAATTAGAAATGTCTCAAAATCGTTAGGAATTAAGTACATTTCAAAACAACCGAAGGGTCAAATAAGAAATCACAAGAAAATATTTCAACCTGAATGATAATGAAAATACAACATATAAAAATGGGTGGAATGCAACTAAAATAGTACTTCAAGGTAAATTTATGGCTATAAATATTATAGTAAATAATATAGTAGAAAAGAGGAAAAACTTAAGATCAGTGATCTAGGTTTCCACTTTAGAAACTAGAAAATGAAAAGCAAACTCAATCCAAAAAGAGATAAGAGGAAAAACTAGAAAGATCAGATTAAAAATCAGTAAAAAATGAAAGAGATGAGCAATAGAAAAATGTACAAAACCAAAAATTAGTTATTTGAAAACATAACTAAAATTGATAAAACCATGACAAAAATGAACTGGAAAAAAAGAAAACAAGAGTTACCATATCAGGAAAGTAAAGTGAGGCTATCACAACAGATCCTACTGGTATTAAAAAGATACTAAGGAAATATAATTAGCTTTTTGCCAATACATTTAACAACTTAGATAAAAAAGAACAAGTTAATTAAAAAACAAAACTTACAAAACTAAAAAAAAAAAAAATTACACTCCTCTGAACATAATATTTTACATATTCAACAAAGATGAGGCTGGGAAGGAGGCAATAAGAGCAGAAGAAAATGAAATATCAGTACACACCAAATATAATGGCTAGAATTTTTAGATATTGTCAAAATGAAGTGATTCGGCTATGGAACAACTTGATATACATTGCATGCATTGCTAATGGAAGTGTAAAGGGGTGTGGTGACTTTGGAACAGTTAAATATGCACCTACTTTATGGCCTAGACCAGCCACTCCTAGGGATTTTTCAAAAAAAAAAAAAGAGGGGGGGACATTATGTGTATCCAAAGACTTGCTCACAAAATTCATAGCAGTTTCATTTACAATGGCCAAACCAGAAACAATCCAAATGTCCAATAGAAGAAGAGATAATTACACTGAAGCATATTCATACAGTGGAATACTACTCAACAATAGAAAGAAATGCCTACTATTACACACAACAACATGAATGAATCTCACAGATATTATGCTAAATGAAAGATACCAAACATGAAGGAGTACATGGTTTAAGATTCCATTTATCTGGAATTCTAGATAAAACTATAGAATAGAAATCAGATCAGGGTCACTAGAGGTAATAGGGTGAGGATTGATGTCAGGGGGCACAAGGGAATTTTCTGTAGAGAGAAATGTTCTCTATCCTAATTGGGTGATGGACACATGGCTGTGTATATTTGTCAAGAGTTATAAACCTGGGGCACCTGGGTGGCTTAGTCAGTTAAGCGTCTGCCTTTGGCTCAGGTCATGATCCCAGGGTCCTGGGATCTAGCCCCGCATCAGGCTCTCAGCTCAGCAAAGAGCCTGCTTCTCCCTCTGCCTGCCGCTCCCCATGCTTGTGCTCTCTCTCTCTGACAAATAAATAAATAAAATCTTAAAAAAAAAAAGTCATAAACCTATATACTTTAAAATGTTTGAGTTGTACTATACATAGTGAATAATGCTAATTCAAAAAAAGAATGGCGTAGCTCAGGCTAAAAGAATATCAAAGCAGAGTAGTAAGCTTTTATTAAGTGTCTAACATATCTAAAATCATAATATCTTGGGACAAGTATCAGAAGGAAAAAAGACAAAAGTAGTAAAAGACATGGTTTCACACTTTGTGGCCAGAAATCAGTATTTTTTTTAATCAGACTATGAAATTTCATAGTCACATCAAAGATAAGAAGTAGTCAAACAATTAAAAAAAAGAAAGTTTAAGATAAATATTGAGCAAAACTCAATAGAATGCACTCTTTCTGTCTTCTAGATAAACTCACCATTGTGCACCATCCAAATGGTAAGTTTTTGGTATTTACTAAGAATATCAGACTACAAAAAAGTACATGGTAAACTAGTTTCCATATTAACGTAAACCTAATATGATTAGGCAGGTCAGTGCAAAAACTCATATAGATTTTCTCTGTATATGCAAAACCACTTGACATCCAAAATAACTTGGAGGTGATTCTAGAATAGCAATGTAGAGGCATTGTTACACAGTAAGAAAACAATGTGCTTTGAACTCTGATGGGCCCGGCCCTTCACAACTTACCGGTTACTACCTTTGGCAAACCACTTAAACTCTTTAGGTCTCAGTTTCCTCATATGTAAAATGGAGACCAGACTTCTACCTTGGGGAACTGCTATAAAGACTGATGATGATATGTTAATGGGAGCTGACACTTAATAAGTGGGAGTTACTGAGACAGGAAATGAAATTGGAATAACATTTCAGAGGGTGATCCACTTTAGCATGGTGGGGAGGAATGTATGCAGAAAGTTGGCAGGGTCAAGAGGGGCCAGAGGCCAGCTGGGGAGCTCTGACTAACCTAGGAGCAACTGTCTACAGCCTGAACTAAGGCAGTGACTATGGGAACAGAGAAGAGCAATAGAAGCGAGCCACGGGGCTGGGATGGAAAATGGAAAGTCGGTGGTAAAGGCAAGAGGAGCAGTGGCCAATGGGGAGTAGTAGGAACAAGTTTTCATTAAAAAGAGTACTTTGCAATTGGCTGATCACGGTAAATGGGGGAAAACGAAGAAGAAGGTGGCGGCATAATCTAGTCGGGGGTTGTTATTCAAAGGTGCTGGGTTGTGTTTGAACAGAAGCAACTCCTCAGCATCCTATAGTCAACTATATGGGGAGGAGAAATTAACAGCTTACTTGCCAAGGGTGCCCTTTCAATATGCCCCTTTGTATCTCTTCAGTAATTTTGCCCTTTACCTACATCCTACTCAGAGCATATATTGTTTTTTAGAAGTGTTTAATAAATGAATCATTAAATACGTGAAAGACGAAATAGTAACAGAGTTTATATTTCTAGGTAATGAAAGTGCCCGCAATGAAAATATGTTACATAACATACCCTTCCGCAATAAGGTAGGTTGTATTTATGTTAATTTTTATAAAATGCAAAAAAAAAAAAAAAAGAACTTTGTTGAGAAAGAATGTAGAGCCTTCTATCCTATGCTTTGAAACATTTTAACAAATATGAACAAAATAGGTTACATAAGCTTTTGTGCACAAATTTAATTTAAGGAAATTAACTATTTAGAAAAAAAGCAAAGAAGGAATTCAAAGGAAAAAGGCACCAAGGCCAAAGTATGGCTGAATTTACCATGTACAGACCAAATAAATCTTAGAGGAGTGATGGATACATGGTTTTTTTTTTTAGCAATAGTAATATGATGAGTCTATCTGAACCACAATGTATATAGTCCTTAAAGTCTAGCTGAGGAAAAAATGTAACCCCAAAATATTGTTCATGTAAATAGCATCACTTCACATGTAGAGTTAACTGAAAATGAATTGCTAACAAGAAGCTAAAAATAACGTGAAGCAAAGAGAGCAGCCATTGAGAAGCAAGACTAGTTCAAGGCAACACTGCTAATGTCCTGATCACAAATTGTTCTTCAAAAACAAGCATGTTATTCCAACTATCTACATATGTGATGTAGGAAATTTTCACTATGGCTCAGGATCATGTGGCAGCTGGATTTCTTGCTAAAATCCAGAATTAGAGCCCTTGGTAAGTTCTCATAATAAACCAATTTTTAATAACCCTTTAAGCTCTCCTATGTTCTGAGTAAATCATAAAGATTCCTAAAAGTCACTTACCCTTAAGAACTGATTGACAGATTTACATTTCTGGACCACCCTGTGGCTACCAGTGAGCTATAGACCAAAGAGTCTAAAGTATAAGGACCCCGTTAAACTCACTGGACAGTAGCAGAATCGTGGGGTACCACCAAGGCCTCTGAGTTTATGAAAATGTACTTGTCAAACAAAGATCCTTCTACAAGATCTATAAATGTCTTTACGAGAAACACAGGTAACTGTTCTTTTGATTTTAACTAGCCACAAAAAAAAAGATGTTTTCGAACAATCATGGCATATTTTTTGAGAACAATATTTGGGGTAAGAGAAAAAGAATATAAATTCCCAGTACTTAGGCTATTCTCCCTCAAAATGGAAATAAAATGTGAACTCAAGGACTTTGCTCTCGGTGAGCTTTACAAAGCTTCTTTCCTTTTAAGGTGGAGGAATGTCTTGCCAGTTCCCTCTATGAAGCTATTTTCCTATGAACGGCAACTATGACTTTATCATGTTTCTTTGTTCTGCCTTAAAATGGAGAAATGCTAGCTCTGTATCTTTTTCTTTTTTTTTTCTTAGCTTCCTACTCGACTCCAAGTTGAAAAGGAATTTGGTTTCTGATGCAGGAAAGATAATTAAAGAAGGTAAAATATCAGCTGTATTTTTTAGAAAGCTTAAAGCAGGCTTATTAGAGACTTGAAGGAATCATTTGTCTAGCAAACAGAATACTTTAAATATTTCACTGTCTTCTCCTGAAATGACAAACGTGTATTTTTCAAGCTAAAGGTGATTGTTCCTCAGAAAGATTTATATATAGGGGTGATTTTTTTGCTAGCTAATCAATTTCAATTGATCCATTATTCACTAATACATTTCCTGTGATCTCACTTACAGGTTATTATAATGAAACCCAAAAATCTGCAGACACTGTGCTTTCTGAATGAAGCAAGCTTGCATTTGGATTGCCTGCTGTCTTCAGGGAAAATACTATGCTATGAAAGCAGAAGCAAACCTATGGATTTCACAGTTTGTTATTGCCACAATTTATTGGCATTAACCTGCTTCAGATAGGTATATCAAGATTCAAATTGAATGCCATAGAGCAATTGCATTCTTTGACAATTCTTGCATTTCACAATGCATTTTGCCACTGAAGCAGCTATTTCCCATTTTGACAATTAAAGGAAAACAAGAGCAGAGAAGTGAAATGCTCTGTAACAAAGTTATTGCGCCTGTTTGCAGCACTAACCTTAACAGTTTACTCCTCTGTCCTTAGAATGAACATGAAAATACAAATTTGTTTCATACATACTTGCCTTTTAAATGGCTGGTCCATTTCCTAAATTTCTGACATTCAAAGCCCTAATTATTATCATCACATCATGTTTTCAAAAACCTTCCCGTAGTTAGTGACTATTTGCATATAACCTTGAGAATATTATTTTTTTAACTTTCTACATCTCAAATTAACATACATTTCCACAACCTACATTCTTTATTAAAAGGTTTACAATTTCAGCAACCTATGTCTTAGAAACAACTTACTAGCTTAGAATAGAACAGAGTTTTATCATTCTATGATTTTCCATGTATGGTTCCTGCAAATAAAATGAATGTTTAAAACTATGTTTGACTTTCCAAAATAAATGTATAATAATTAACCACTAAATTCTTCTGCTCACCAGTTTATAAAAGGAAGGCTCCTGAAAAAAAATTTTTAGCTCATTTAATTTCACTGCGTAAGCCCCACAAAGTAAACACACAGATGATTCTTTTCCTCGCTTCTAAACAGTGATAGGAATATCTATTTAAAGTGATTCTGCAAAACACTGATCACAGGTTTCTCATGACTGTTAACATTCTCAAATAAGCTCAATTTTAAAAAATAATACAGATGTTTGATTCATTCCTAACAGATGATGCTTTGATTATGACACTTGGAAATCTAGTCTGTAGTTTCACATCCAAGCTTTCAAGAAATGGCAGGCCCTTCCACACACAGTGGTTAATTATTACCCAAACAATGATTACAAATCCCCCATTTATGTGGATTGTCTCACCCAAAGAGTTCAGAAAAGCAGTAGAAAAACTGACTGTTTTTATATAATTTTCTGCATCTCTAAATTCAAATATGTGGCTCGTCTCTAAAGTAAAAACCTCTGTATTGGCCTGTGACTGATACCTACGGTTTCATCATTGGCTTTATTCTTATTGAAAGTGTGAAATCCAGTGACAGGTAAAATGTCAACTTTTCTAATTATAAAGCAATTGGATTATCTCTTACCTGAGACTCAATTAAGAGAGGAAGAGGAAGATGAGGCTTGAATATTATTCAGGTCTTTAACATAGATGGAAATTGAAAATCAGGGCCTCTAAATACTTACGCGCTGAGCGAACTTGAATTAAAACTATGGCAAAAAGCCCCTTTAATAGCCTCTTTCCTGAGATACTCTGGCCCTTGAATTCTTACCACTTTGTCATCACAAAGAGACATGGAAAAAAGAAACCTAAAAATAACTGAAGTTTTCCTCATGCTTCCTCTACCATGGCGCCTCCCATCCTTGCCTGATTTGGAAGATGGATAGAGAAAGTTGGAATTGGGGGATCTGTAGGAATCCATAGCATTACCTGTTGCACTGGAGGATAAGATGAAAAGTAGAGAGAATGCAAGGGTGGAGGAAGACTAATCCAAATTTAGGAGTGACTCCAAGTGAAAATGCCCCCTGTGGACAGTGTTTTTTCATCTCTGGACTCCATCCCTAACATGTAGAATACTGCCCATTAACTTTGAGCTGCAAAACAGAAACTTTGCCTCATGCTAGGACAGGGCAAAGGGCAGGGAAATAGAGAGAAAATGTGGACTTCCCTTGGAGATTTGGGGCACTTCTCAGAGAGCCCTAACCACTGCCAGAAAGGAAAGACCTACATGGGGAGATCTTCTCTTGAAGATTTTGTGCTGATTCTGGAAGCCTGAAAGCCAGTACTTTATCTTTCCCATCATCTCTTTTTTTTTTTTTATTAACATATAATGTATTATTTGTTTCAGGGGTACAGGTCTGTGATTCATCAGTCTTACACAATTCCCAGCACTCACCATAGTACATACCCTCCCCAACATCTCTTTCTTAAGTCAGGTTTGTTTCCAAGCCATTACTCCTAAATTTGGCCAAGTTAAATTCACCAGAACTCTGACTTCTAAGGAAATTTGAACTGGTACTGAATGTTATCAGAGTTTTACATTTAATATTAATTCCCTTATTTTCTACCTTGTCAATTTCCTAGACTAACATAGAGGAAGCCTGTATGCCAGTGGTTCCTAACTGGGCAATTTTGTTCCCCTTGCCCCAGACTTTTGGCAATATCTGGCAACATTTTGTATTGTCATGACTATGGAGAAGGTGCTTCTGGCATCTAGTGTGTAGAGACAAGTGATACTAATAAATGTCCCATAATACACAAGGCAAAGAATTATCCAGTCCAAAAATGTCAGTAGCACCAAGGTTGAGAAACCCTGATCTAGACTAGACAGTAAAATGGGATTAACACTTAAAAGAATGTTGTTAAAATAAAAAACAGCTTTATACAGAATTTTCTTAAAGTAGAAACTCCTATGATAGCACAATGAATGTCTTTGTTTTGAAATGCGTATGGCTTAAACTTAAATGGATCATTAAATACTCAAAAGAATGGATGACTCCAATATATTTTCATAAATCTAACACTCAATTATTCTGCCAACAGTGACTCCAATTTTTAGAAAATGAGACTGTTTTCTCAGTATTCTAATGAGAATGACTTTGTACCTGGAGTCATCATTATATCCTATTTGTACACTAAGTATTTGCTCATCTGAGGTCCTTCTGGTTTCCTATAAAGCTAAGGGGTCTGATTTTAATAACTTGGACTTACCTGAATTTTACTGCATATTGTTGTTCTAAATGGGTAAATATTTAAGAGAGAGAGACCTTCATTGTGACCTGATCTACTAGGTCCCAACTGATTGGCTCAGAGCTGATATAAGGCCCTATTTGCAACTCTTTCTGTAGCTGTTCTTGCCAGCCATCCTGTTGGCCTGCCTTTTGTGGGGGGCTGATCTTCAAAGGCAGGAATTACCATATAAAAGACAACAAAATGCAAGATTCTGAATACAATAGACCTCAAATTTATAAGTTACAGCATATGGCTTCCTCAATATTTTCATCTTCAAAATGTAGACAATAAATACATCTTATATAATTTCATGGTTATTAAATGACATCAGATATTTACATGAGCACTGTGGTACTTCATTCAAGGGCATGAGCTTTGAAGTAAGACTGATCTAATTTGAATATTGACTCAGCTATGGCCTAGCTATGCAAAACCAAACCAGTTTTCTGGTATTTAATCATTGGTAAATGGATATAATAATACCAATGTTAGCACAGATTGTTTGAGAATTAAAATGTAAGAAGATCATTAATTTATCTTTCAAAGAGGACACATTTGATGGTAAAATAGAGTAGTAGTAACGATTACAATAGAAAAGCAAGCGTAACTACTGGGTATTTACCCCAAAGATACAAATGTAGAGATCCGAAGGGGTACATGCACCCCAATGTTTATAGCAGCAATGTCCACAATAGCCAAACTGTGGAAAGAGCCAAGATGTCCATCGACAGATGAATGGATAAAGAAGATGTGGTATATATATATACAATTGGATATTATGCAGCCATCAAAAAGAATGAAATCTTGCCATTTGCAACAACGTGGATGAAACTAGAGGGTATTATGCTGAGCGAAATAAGTCAATCAGAGAAAGACATGTATCATATGACCCCATTGATATGAGGAATTCTTAATCTCAGGAAACAAACTGAGGGTTGCTGGAGTGGTAGGGGGTAGGAGGGATGGGGTGGCTGGGTGATAGACTTTGGCGAGGGTATGAGCTATGGTGAGCACTGTGAAGTGTGCAAGACTGTTGAATCATAGATCTGTACCTCTGAAGCAAATAATACATTATATGTTAAAAAAAAAAAAAAGAAGAAGAAAATAGTAGGAAGGGAAGAATGAAGTGGGGGGAATCAGAAGGGGAGATGAACCATGAGAGACTATGGACTCTGAGAAACAAACTGAGGGTTCTAGAGGGGAGGGGGGTGGGAGGATGGGTTAGCCTGGTAATGGGTATTAAAGAGGGCACGTTCTGCATGGAGCACTGGGTGTTATACGCAAACAATGAATCATGGAACACTACATCAAAAACTAATGATGTAATGTATGGGGATTAACATAACATAATTAAAAAAAAAAGAAAGAAAAGCAAGCATAAACTGGGACTACCCCAGGTGTAAGTGGGAATATGTGGTCAGTCTACTTAAATGAGATACATATATATATATATATATATATGTGTGTGTGCTTAGAACATTTTGATCAAGGAAGACAGTTTGCAAGAAAATAATCCTCTTTGAAATGTGAATACTGTTGTGATACACTAGGCTGGCTCCTTATTTGACTGGCTCTTAGGCACAGTCTTAAAGCATCTGACTTAAATCTGTATCATTTTAAAAAACAATGATTACAAAGTGTTGAATGACACCTGGGTTTCCCAGAAAGATCAAAAGTCTCAAGTGGTAAAGTACTACAGCAGTGTTTCCCAATTTGTGTTGCAAAGAACTCATGGATATTGTATTAAAAAGGGGCTCTGTAAAAAAAAAAGAGGGGGGAGGGGCTCTGTGATCAAGTGCATTAGAAAGCTCTATTTATTTTAGTCCCTTTTAGAAATAAATAAATCAGTATAGTTTGAAAACTACTGACTTACATTTTGTGTAAATATAAGCTGGCCTCATTTCCCACTTAATGGGAAAAGAAAAACTGGCTGAAGGATGCCTGCAGTGATGTGTTCCAATGGAGTCTGAAACCTGAGTTTAATGGGAAACTGTGTCAAGACCAATTAAAGATGTTTGCCACGGATGGATGGTGTCAGGGGGTGACAGGAGTGGTGGCATGCTCAATACTTATTTGGCATTCAGGATTTGCACTTGGTTAGCTTAAGGTGAAATATTACATTCTGATTTTTGCAAATAACCGAAGTCAGTTTCAGTCAGAATGAAGATTACTTGTCTTCAAGCAAATGAATTAGTAAACATGTTTCTGAACAAAACACTATAATTTCTGTATAATTCTTTGTACATCTTCAAATCAACATCAAGCTTGGTTCTACGCAGAATTGGAGTGAGACCATTCGGAAATGTTGTGCACTGAAATGTAGCAAACACTGAAGCAATTTCTGTGTCCATGGAAACTAGTGGGATAGTTTTTCTCAGCCTTTTTGCCCTGTATGGTAATAAGTGACTCTTAGAGAGAGAGAAATTAGCTCTCAGCAAATTAACCAACAATTTCTTACGGATTGTCTCTTTCATTTCTCAAGGTGTAGATGGACAGGATATATCAACTATAATAAAGGTGGTACAATTTTGCTCCTAGCACTTTCTCTTTTCTTCATTTGAGCAAAGGAAGGACAACGGATTCCAGGAAGCATAAACTGATGCTGCTTTGGAATTCATACCTGGCACTTAGTGAAAACAACTACAGTCATGCCAAGGAGCCTTAAGCATCCTAACAAAACACTGACAATTTGTCACAATGTTATAAAATGAGGTGTTCTATAAATCAGACATAGCAAGTCATGTCCAGTACCTCACAGATCCTCTGTATAGGCAGACTTGGGAAATCCCAGCAGATGACCTTCATGAACAGTGACATTGAAGGACATAGGAACCTTCCTCACAATCACCATATGTTCTCCTCAGCCTGGCTTCTCTCTACTATGGTACCTTGACTGTGATGTTTTTATTTTATTTTATGTTATTTTTTATTTTATTTATTATGTTATTTTATCGTGGTAAGTACACTTAACATGAGAAGCAAGAATAGCACTCAAGATAGAGAATATACCTAGTGCAAAGACCCCAAGATCAGAATGAACCACACATTTTCTGAAAATGGAAATACCACTTTTATGTTCTGAATTGTGTCCTCCCAAAAATTCATTTTGACATCTTAATCCCCAGTGCCTCATAATGTGACCAAATTTGAAGATAGGGTCTTTATAGAAGTACTTAAGTTAAAATAAGGTCCTAAACCAGTAGGACTAGTGTTCTTATAGAAGATGAAATTTGGACACAGACATATATGGATGGAAATGATGTGAAGACAGAGGTAGATGACAGCCATCTACAAGCCAAGGAGAGAAGCCTGGAAGAGATCTTTTCCTCAAGGCACTCAGAAGAAACCAACTGCTGGGCAGCTTAATCTCCAATTTCTAGCCACCAGAACTGTGAGAAAATAAATTTCTATCATGTAAGCCATCCAATCTGGATACTTCGTTATGGCAGCCATGGCAAACTAATATAGTCAGTGTGGCCAGGATGCAGTGGGTAAGGGTGAGAGACATGGGATGATTTATAGTGGTAAGTAGGAGAAACATCATGTAAGAAGTTTGAGTTTTATTCTAAGTACAGTGAGAAGCCACTCAAATGTTTTAAGCAGAACAATTCATTCTCACTGCAGAAGAGAAAATGGATTGCCGAGAGTCAAGAGTAGTGACAAGGTGACCAGTCAGGGGGTTTGTGAGGTATTCACAAGATGGTGGTGGCTTAGACTAGAGGGATAATTGAAGTATTTTTAGACATATTTTGGTGGTAGAGGCAATAACACTTGCTGATGGAGTTGATGTCGGGGTACGAAAAAAGAATTTGGGTGATGCCTGAATGTTCTGACTTGAGAAATTTGGTAGATGACAGTATTTGCCAAGATGAAGAAGACAAGAGGATAAGATTTGGTGGGTTGTATGACATTGGACAAGGTAATTAATGTAATTCTCAGTTTCCTCATGGGTAAAATGGAGCGAATAGTATGCCATTTCACTGGGTAGTTATGAAAATTAAATAAGCTATGCTTATGAAATACCTAAAACTTAGTAAGTGCTCAATAAACATTGAATTATCATCAACATCATCATCTTTACTCAGTTATCTTGAAATACAACAAGCAATTAGGTAAAGCTGGATTCAGCGTCATCAGGAACATTATAATCAAGATGATAATATTTCTCCTCCTACTAAATACAGAAGATAAAATTTTATTTAAAAATAAATTTCGGATTATATATCTAAGGTCCTTTAATCCATGGAGGCCTGTGTCATATTCTGACAAAGTTAAGCTTTAGACCCTTGTGAATGTAGAATAGTTTGAGGACGTTTTCCTGATGTTTTTGTTTACCTTCCTAAAAAACTTACCGGAGGCTATCATGAGTCTTCAGAACCGGGGTGCCTGGGTGGCTCAGTCGGTTAAGCATCTGCCTTCAGCTTGGATCATGATCTCAGTGTCCTGGGATCGAGTCCCGCATCGGGCTTCCTGCTCAGCGGGGCGTCGGCTTCTCCCTCTGCCTCTCCCCCAGGCTTGTGCGCTCACACGCGCTCTCTCTCTCTCTTTCTAATAAATAAATAAATAAATAAAATCTTTGAAAAACACACATGAAAAATAGACTAAGTGTGCTAGATGTGGACTTAGCATCCATTTTCATCCCCTTCTATGAAACCCCCTGTATTAAAAGGGCTGGAAGGCAAACCATGCATTTGTTAGTCTCCCCAGCAGGAAGGGGCTATGTGTGATATACATTCTACCAATGAGATAGTTTCTTGGGAGATCTGGAAGATGGAGGTGAGACAGAGAGCACCTCCTGCTGCTGTGGAAACAGGCCAGTACGGTAGACCCATGTTGGTCTCTGTGGTCAGTGGGATCCTCATCTGAGGCTCTGGTCACCAGCGTCAGGAGCTTGAGACAGAGTGGCATCAGTAATGGTAACAGGCACACGCTGCTTTCTGACCACTGGATTTTAGCTACAGTCATGTTAACCTGAATTAACTTCTCTTAGCTCCCTGAAGGAGCTTACAAGGTCTCAATTCCCTGTATTACATTCTTTTTTGACCCAAATGTCTAGAGTGGCTTCTGTTTCTTATGGATCTCTGACTGGTACATTGAGTCACATCAAGAGTCTAATTTAATTCGGTTTTTCTCTAACAAGAGTTTTATCTGATAATGTATTTCTTAACCGAAATACTTTCACCTATTTATCCTGCTGTGCAATTCTCATTTCAATCACTCAATTCACATTTCAGGTACTTATTTGATGTTTTTTAAATGAATAAATATCAGGTCACTTTCTGGGTTACCCAATTCATAAAATAATGACATTCCTCCTGGCATAAGTTCAACTTCCAAGCCAATCTAATACAAGATTCCAATTGCTCAGGTGTCTATAACCAATATAAAATCCTTTTGAACTTTATCTAATCTAAGCATATATATAATAACATAGAATAATTTTAGCTAGCTTACATGCCACGGGAGCAACCAAAGCTTTATTCATCGACTACCTAGTTGTAGAATTTAGATTCTCCTTAAGTTATTTCTCAAGAATATTTAGTTAAATAAAATGACCCTCATTAAACTCATTTTTCATCAAAATCAAAAAATATCAAATTACAAATTCAGGAAGAATTTCACTTACATCTACAATCAAGGCACCAGCATTAAATTATTCATTGGTTAGTTCTTCTTTTGTTAGCTCTCTTCTTCACATAAAAATTTTAGATTATGTTGAATATGATTATTTCCTCTTTAAATATGTTCAACCCCCATTATTAATAATCTTATAATCTGAGTTAATCATACTCTAAAGGTTCAGATTGCAGAAAAACAAACTTTAGAAAACCTGGCACCAAAGGAAACATTATCAGGTCTGTGGCTGGGTTATACTTTCTCAGCTTTGAAATATAGTGGATACACAAAAGGAAACAAATGGGGGGAGTTGATGAACTGAACACTGCTAACGGGTGACCCTGCTAGTGTGAGTAACAGTATCATTTGCTCAGATCTATTTTCCTTCCTAGACTGTGAGGCTGAGCGGAGTAGAGCATGCCTGACACCAGCGCTTAAGACAGAGTCTTGTCTATTGTATGCGGTGGTCCCCAGAGGAGACTCAGGACAGCCTTCTGACCCATCCTATTCACCTTGGAATTAGACGCTACTGTTTTCTTAAGACTAAGGGCCATTACAGATTTTATGAAGCAACAATAGACAGCTGGGAATAAGCTCTTCTTGAAATGATGCTAGTTACCTGGCAGGCGCTGAGGACCATAGTTTGATGTCCCCCAAGAAAGGGCATGACATTATCAATGTTACCAGAAAAGTAGGCACTAATCATCTGGTACACTTTTAACTTTGTTTTCCACAGAGAGGGGAAGCATTAGATTGGGCAGTGTGCTCAGCCTCCTTTATTAGAAATACACTGAACTTTTACCTTTAAAATATCTGTACTCTTCTTCTTCAGCCAGCAGCCCCATCTTCATGATAGCTCTCACCCTTCCTAAAACATCTCTGTAGTTATTTGGAGGAACCGTCATGATAATATATCGCATGTGCTTCTGCTGTGTCTTCTGCTAGTAGCTTTGTGAAGACACTGCTCCTCCTAAGATGACTGCACCCGCAGGTGACCCACTTGATTCTCAGCCACAATTTCATGGGAATGAAAGAAGATGCCCTTTACCCAATTTGGTGTGGCATTTGGTCACCTGGACCCAGAAGATTCTCTACTTTTATTTAAAGTTTTCCCATGGTTTGTATAAACATAGTAACTTCACCTGCTATGAAAAACCAAGCCCCTAGGGAGTCAGAGGCCATCCCCTTCCTTCCATTGTCCTTACATAAGAGGATCTCCTGTTATAGTTTTTTCCTCTCAAAATTTGTATCTTCTAATTCCTTGTTTTAAGATTATTTGTGTTTGTTACTGGCATTCCTTCTAGTAGTGATAGCTGACGGGTAACATAGAAGACAAAGCCCAATCTTGCTTTTTTTATGAACTTGAGCATTGTTTTAATCCCTGAGAAGTTGATCATTTTAGTTTGGTGCCATAGGCTTTACCTTCCTGCAGCAAACATTTGTCACATTTGGTGATCCACTATCTGGCTCTTCCCTCTTCCTACTGGCACTGTCATCATTCTTTTGAGAAAATTCCCAATTGACTATAGTTTTAACGAGAAAGAAATTCCAACTTTCTCCGGTGGCAGAGTCTTCTTCAGTTCACTCTTGGCACAGTCAGGTTCCTAAATTCAAGCAGACATTCATTCCTGAGATGCTGACTCAATGGTTGAAGTCAGACGAATCTTGGGGTGGGAGCAGACTAGAAGTCAGATTGTTCCTATAGCATGACCTTGGCTGCAGTTCTGCCTGCTTCTCCCCCAGTGGACCCCTGATTCCCATCCATTTTCCTAGCTCAGTCCTCCAGTCTCCCATTTATTAAGTCACTTCCCAGTATCTTCCCAGTAAATTCCCATGTGCTCTAGATACTCTAGATTGTAGAAATCAAAACCACATAGATTTTGGATTGAACGTATCCCCACAAGAGATATGAAGTCTTAACCCCCGGTACCTATGAATGTGACCTTATTTAAAAAGGGTCTTTGGAGTAATTAAGATAAGGTGAAGTTGTACTGGAATAGGGTGGGCCCTTAATCCAGTACGAATTGTGTCCTTAGAGAAGAGGAGAGACACACACAAGGAAAGAATACCGTGTGAAGACACAGAGACATGAGACAAGAGTGTCTTTGAAGTGCTGCAGCCACAAGCCAGGGACCGCCAAGGACAGCTGACAAATCACCAAAGATAGGAAGAGCCACGGAAAGATCCCCCCTCGAGGTTTCAGAGGGAGCATGGCCCCGGCAACATCTTGATTTCGGACTCCTGGGCTTCAGAATTATGATAGTGTATACTGAGGTCTGTTTAAAGCCCCCAGTTGGAGGTACTTTGTTACAGCCTAGAAAATATATAATTTCCATTCTCACTAATGACAATTATGTACCATTGGTTATGCTATTCGCTCAAGAAACTCATTATATATCTATAACACAGAAATACTTTCCTAGAAAACTGGTCATATAATGTTTTTCGCCTGCCCAACCCCAAATTTTGCATACAATAAACCTATAAATAAGAATCCAATTAATACATGCAAATGAACAGCAAGCATTGGACAGAGTGGGATTACCCTAAGAACTTAAGTATTTTCTGTCTTACCCTCTTCTCCCCAATACTTTTCTCATCTTGTTATCCACTCATGAATAAAATGTCCCTCATACCAACAACCAGGACACTTTCTGAATGCTCTATAAATATTTACCAAAATAAAATAACTCAAGTCCTTGACAAACCAAGAGTTACATAATATACAATAACCCAGGAGTTTTAGGAGATCTGGATTTTCACCATGACAATACTATCACCAACCCTGAAATGCATATAAATAAGGAATGCAGGTGTGACATTTCTTCAGTTCTATTCATATTCAGTGTACTGTGAATGATTAAGATCAGTAAAATGGAAGTATATTAAAACAAAAAGGACAAAGAGATATTCATAACATGAGGATGTACAGAAGGAGCTTAAATAGTATGTGCAACTGTCTTATCAGCTGACCAGACAACAATCATATAATTAAAGTGGCCAGTGATTAGATTTTTAAACTTCTTTGAAGTTTTGTTATATTTTATTTCACAAAGTCCGATGTGACTGCAGAATACTAAGTAAACAAAAATGAGTGTTATAGGTATTACGCTGGCATTTTTATTCGATTACTGGGGTTTTCATTATACATTAGCTCCTCAGTCATTTCAAAATTCCTCGAATTTCTTTCTGATACTGTTATTTGATTTAGCAACTGGATAAAAGCAACTGAAAGCATTTCTTGGTCTTAAATTAGAGTTGGCCATGACAAATGTTCCTATAAGAATATAGGATGAATCCCACACATTTATCACAGCATCTGGGCCATGTTTGTTTCTGTAGGACAGAGGAGAGGGTAGGAAGAATTCTTATGTTGGTAAACTGGAAGTCTAAGAATTACACTTGCCATCTGGGACTGATGAGAATACTGGTCTGTTCTTCCCACTTAATTACCAAAATGAATTATCATCATGCAAAGACAATGATCTTGGTGATCAAGACTTAAGTAAAGCCAGTAAGACTAAATACTTGCATTTAAATGTAGTTGTATTTATTTCTGTAACACTGAACAAGCTTCTTGAGGTCTTGAGAAAAAAAATTCATGCACCCATTTAGCCTATACAAACAAGAAGAAGTTACATAAACCCAACATAATTAAAGCAATTTATATAGGGCATAAACTTCATGATGTTTTACAGTCAACTTGTAAGTAAAGAAGGCAACTAACAGAAATAACTTCTCTCAGCAAAAACACTTATGTGGTTTGCAGAGTTCCAAAATACCAATCTTTAAATATGTACTATTTCACCAAAGTGCCAAAAGACGAATAGCAAACTAAATAGAGTAAAATATGGCCTCAATTTAAAGATTTGGTAAGGAACTAAAATGAAGACCTAGTTTTATATGTGCTGTTATAAAGAATCAGCTTACTTTCTCCAGTATTATAATTTCATTAACTCCATTAGGGAATCCAATTTCAAACAAAAAAACTTAGGTTCACCCAAAACTATTGGACAATTAACTCAATGGTAATATATCCAGTATTAAATCTTCTGAGTTCCAGAAATACTCGAACTTTTCCACTGCAGAATCTTCCCTTTTTATAATAGAAATAGTATATTTTTAAGGCCAGATGGGCAACCAAGAAGCATGCTAAGTGCCTGAGGTCATAAGCAGAACAGGCACTCTCAAATGCTGCCTCTTAGGAAAATAGCACTAAATCAGGTTTCTGCCTATTTGCCAAGTATCTGAGTAAACCTTAGCATAGAGACGCACACTTGCAGTCCTGTGTTGAGCAGATGTCCATCAGCAATTTTTCAAGGCATGTGCTCTCAGGTCCCAAAACTTGCTTTTATAGAATTGTTACAACAGTAAACATTTGCCCTGGGCACCAACTTGACACAATTCTTTTTGACAAGAGTTTCACTGGAGCAAAGAAGAGAACAGATAGGTATGATTCTTGCCTAATAGAATTTCTTGGTAGCTCAGTTGGAATGATATGGATAAAACTAGTAGTAGATGCAACTAATTTTTTGATCTGCATCCCAAAACAGAATAACCAGCTGCTTTTTAGAATTGAGTGTCAAAAACATTTTTATTAGCAGTACTCTCTCTAACACGAGTTGTAAAGATACTAATCATCTTAACGTTCACAGTAATTTATTTTAACCCAAGAATCTTCATCTCTGGAAAGCATCCTTACCGCTGCAGAAGGGAGTGGTCAGGTCATTCAGAGGAAACCCTTAGCCAAGGGTCTACACAGGTAAGCACATCCAGATTTGATTCTGGAATAAAGGATGGAAGGCCTGGCTTTAGTGGACATGAGATTAAATTCTAGAGGAACTACACTGGAAGGGGGACATTTTCAAAGCAGCCATCCTAAAACCAGTTTTTAAATCTCTAGTCTTCAAACCACCCGTAATATGCACCTTTTTTTTTTAATCAAGAAAGGTGTCATTTAAATGCTAAAAGCTGCTTTCCTGATGCCTCTTCACAGTTCTTCCCTCTCAGAGTGAAAATATTCTGTCCTGATGAACCCAGAGAGGAAGAAGTGAGCAAAACCCAGGAGCCACTTTAGTGCAATTTATATCTGCCTTGCCAATTGGTGAACCAGTTCGCTACTTTCTAGAAGCAGATGAAATGCTGCAGGTGTCTGCGGGCTGAGCATCCCTCTCAGACATGCTGGCCCTATGGTGTACTTAGATTTAGAGCTGAGTCAGAGATCTCAGATGCTTTCTCCTGATGGGAATATATTAGAGTTGGAATGTTGCTATTACCATCTTAGGAAGGAGAACCGGGCTTATAGGCAGAAAAGCCATCTATCTTCTTCCCACCCAGAGCCAGCATCTCATCCCTTCTGTCCTCTCAAAGAGGCTGGAGGTGGGGGGTGCTCTTCCTAAAAACTGCTCTTAATCTTAGAGAAAAAGATGGATTTACTTGGTAAATAGTGTGTGACACACTTTGAGGAAAAGATTTAGGAAATATGCTTGAAAAAAATATATCAGAAATAGCACATATTCTGCACAGCCTCAGCTGTGGGACTGAGATCAGTCACGACTCTCAGACACATTTTCCTTAAGCCACACATCTTATGAAAACAGACAGCCCAAAAGAGCAGAGTGATTTGGGTACAGATGCCAATTTCAGAGAAATAAATGGATGAGATTTAATGAACTATTTGCGAAAACTCTCAGGCCTCAACAGAAGAACTTAAAGGCTAAAACTAGCCAAAACGCATGACTTAGAAAACATAGTAACAGTGTGGCAGGCACAGAGGCGCACTGCTCAGGTCGCCCTTCAAGAGAGAACCTGCTGCAAAGAGCTGGTGAGCTGCCAACTCCAGATGTGCCCTCCGCAGGAGCCCCGGCCTCACTCGGAGGCCACACCCCTCCCGGCTGCTCCCAGCCAATATCTGAGCCTGGCGGGGAGGGGCGGGGCGAGGGGCGGGGTCTGGACACAAGTGATTTCTGCCCCAGGCAGGACTCCTCTACTGGACAACTTTTGCTTTGGGCAGCCCATCAGCCTCACTGAGACTTTCTGGGAGTGACACTGCAGTCTTTGACTCTTCCAACCTTACTCATTCTTTCTTGCCCTCTCCACCTGTGTGAGGCATGCAGTACATTCTATAGTCTCTCCCTACCTCTTTAACTTGCACAGCGCCCCACCCCCCCGCAGCCCCAGTAAATCTCTTGCACCTCTAATTCCGTCACGATATTAACCTTAAAAACAAAACTGCCAGTTATTTTATCAGCAAAAATGGGTTTATTTGGGAATAGCAGAGAATTGCAATGCAGGACAAGCAAGCTAGGGAAAACCATAGACATGCCAGAGAACAAAGGAGAGGATAGCTATTTTATAGAGGAAAGGGGGAAGCTTGGAGGGGCTGTTATAAACAAAAAGTCCATTGGAGTAAACTGGAAGTTCAAAGTATAGTGACTTTTCATTGGCTGAGTTGTGACAGTTTCTCACCAGCTGAGTCGTTGCTGTGGGGGTGGGGGAACCTTACTTCCTCCTGTTGGGGTCTCTTCCTGTTAGGGTCTGTAGTTGACAATGAGTGGTACAGTGTGAGAGTTCTCCCTGCTAGCCTCTCAACTCTATTTTAAATGAGGCTTCTTTTTATTAAATTTCATAGTAGCCACTTACTAGAGGACCTGAACTGATGCCAATAAATATATAAATTAATACAGTTTATGGTTTATCTTGCTGGAAGCTGAAAATGTAAATGAACGTTAGCCATGTTAACCACGTAGAGAACAAATCACCCTCTCTCCCCTCTACAGAAGCATATACCATTTCCACAGTTTAATTTCTTTTGCAAAGTTTGCTTTCCCATAACTATTTCAAATAGAACCTTGCCTTTTCCTGGTCTTCCTATAGTATCCATTGCCCCATATTTCTCTCTAGCTCAAAGTAAAATTGTTCTATTGATATTGATACAGAAGTTATATGGATAGGGAGCAAATCAGCTTCTTCTAATAGACTTCGGCATTATTCAGGAATAGGTATTCCTTAAGAATAGCTCTTCACACTAGATACTTACAATTCTAAACTGCCATGCTTTCTGTTTTTCAGTACTTGGAAGTGAGGTATGTGCACATTCTCAAGTTAATTTAACCTAAATAACCTTGGCTCCAGAGGCATGTAATACCCCAAAGCTTATAATTCACTTGAACACAACTGTCAAACAAAGTCAGCATTAGGACTCACCCAGGATTGTAAATGTGCCATTGGAAAGAACTTCTGGAGACAGTTCCATATTGCTTTAACAATAATTTTTCAAGCTTCCATTCACTCCAGGTTTGTCTACATCACCACCTTCCCTTTCCTGGATGGTTCGGGACTCTAAATTATCCATTTGCATCACTTCTATACAAATTTTTATTTTCTTTGTAAACAGAGAGGATGGAAGCTGTAGGCTAATCAACCTCCCCACAATGCTGTAGAAACTGAGAATACATTTTTATTAGAGGGCAGAGTGGGAGGAGAGAGAAAAAGAAAGTGCTTGCTCCATCCCCTGAGCACCATCTGCATTCGAGGGCACAGACAGTGCCCACCCAGAGAGCACTTCTGCCCACAGATGAGCCCACACGCCTCACCACTGACAGCTGTGTGAGGAGGAAATACTAAAACTGAGAAAAACATGGAACTCACTTTAAGACTGCACATATTGGTCATTAGAAGATGCAGAATAAGCCCCCAAGGAACAGAAATATGAGGCTCATTTTAAGTTTTAAAATCAGCCACTAACTCCGCTAGCAAAAATGAGAGTTTTTCTTTTTTAAAGCCTATAGAATCTCTAATTCCCAATCTGTTCAGAGACTTACCTCCCTTTACAAACTAACAAAAATAGATATGCAGCCAACCTCTGAAACTCAGTGTAAGAAATAGAAATCACTGCTGTAGAGTTTCTTTGCAAAATCAACATCTTAAATTAGGTATGAGGAAGTAAGTCACCTTCTCTATCCTTTACAAAAGGAGAAACGGCAAGATGCTGTCTGGAGTTGATATGAGAAATGCCACTTTTCCTGACTTTGAAGCAGGAAGGGTATCACTAGCAGATAAATGAAAAGCCTGAAGGAAATTGATAGAAGAGGAAGAAAGCGGGGACCGGGAAAGGAAGAAAAGATAAAGGAATGTTAGATTAGTGTAAGTAAATCCATACTTGTTTTCTACTGCTAAAATGACATAAAAACACATTTAGACCATGTTGGGTAACTACATTATTTATAAAATGATTTTGGCATTCTAACGATCTATAACAAATTCATCTGGGGCTTTAAATTTTAAACTACCTACCCTTGTTTTGATCATTATGCTACCTAGTTTTTATTTCTCTAGAAGATTGCTGAAATGTATCCCAGAAAGGCATATTCTTCATCTTGAAGGGGAAAAAAAGATCCAGAAATAAAGTCAGCATCTAAGTCCTTATTCTGAGTCAACAGCAGATCTGCAACTAGGACTCAGAACTATGTCTTGTTAGACTAGGAGATAGCAATAGGATGACTCAATAGAGAGAGACAAACATTAGGGACAATCATAAGCTACTTCATTAATAGAGCAATTGTGCCCTATGTATTGTTTCAGTCCCTCATGTAAAATTGGCTCCTGGTAGCTGTCCCTCCTATTCATTAGCTCTTTTTGGACACCAGCAGTGGATACAGTTGGCTTCCAGCTAAGATCTCTATAACCTAAGATAGTGCAGACATGAATATTGATGCAAAGCTGGAAGATCTGTGGGAATTATCGTTGCCATTTTTTTAATTGTTTTTTCTAAATATCGATATATCAGAACTAAAAACTATCCTCTTCACTAAACTTCCAAACTTGATTCTATGCTAGTTGAGAATAAAATGAGCTGCTTTCTGGCAAAATAATTCATGATAAGATGGTGAACAATCATTCCCCATTTGGAAAAACTGAAGGCATTATTTGGTCAGTCATATGCTATCTTTCCCTTGCTTCATTAAGCCTTAACTCTTCCTACTACCTATGACCTGGCCAAATTCTCCTTCTGTGTAAGTTTTTTTTTTTTTAAAGATTTTATTTATTTATTTGAGACAGAGAGAATGAGAGAGAGAGAGCACATGAGAGGGGGGAGAGTCAGAGGCAGAAGCAGGCTCCCTGCCGAGCAGGGAGCCCGATGCGGGACTCGATCCAGGGACTCCAGGATCATGACCTGAGCTGAAGGCAGTCGCTTAACCAACTGAGCCACCCAGGCGCCCATCCTTCTATGTAAGTTTATGATTACATCCTTAATAGGATCTGAATTTTTTGAGTACCACGAGAGTCATCATAAAACATTCAATAAATAATTTTGAGTACCAGTAACACCAAATATACAGACCATCATCAGAAGACTGGAAGGACACATTTATGTTAATTGAATTGCAGACCTTGGACCCTTTCCTATTATTAGTCCAGTAGCAAAAATTGATTTATCAAAGTAATTGTTAATCATTGGAATTACCTGAACAATTATTAACTAATAATAATCTCAATTATTTGATAATGATTAATAGCATTATTAGTAGTTACAATTTATCATCATAAATTCTCCATATTCCAAAAGAAAGAGGTTCCAGAAAGGAAGGGTCAAGAGAAGTGGGGATGAGAATGATCTAGAAACCATACACTTTGAGAAACAATCCATGAGAAATGGGACATTTGCTGCATGAAAGAAACCTAAATACAGGGAAAATTTTAAAGACAAGCCATATCCACCTCACACTTCTGCCTAACTCTTGTTCCATAGCTACATGCTCATCACTTGTTTTAAAGTCAAGGGCTTCAGGTCTATTTTTACAAGATCTGCTGATCTAGAACCACTCGGTGCTTTCTACCTTTTGTTTCAAGGAGTCTCTAGATTGAAAAGTAAAAAGTCTTTATCTCTGATTTTAACGGAGCTGAAATTTTGCATGTGAGAGTAGAATGTACTTTTTCCTCCTCCTATGTTTTCGTAATTGGTGACCTGAAAACAAAACAGAAATTGGGACACATTCCTAGGACAAGTTGATGTACTGAGTTCAGAATCCTTGCTATAAACACAAAGTGATGAATGGCAAAAAATAATATTGGCAGATTTGTTAAACAGATACCTGATGGATGTCAACTTTAAATTATTCTGCTCATTAATTCAATTGGAATTCACTACTAGTCTAATATCCTACATCCGTGAATAAAATGTGTTACTTAGGTAATGCAAATGTAATGCATTTCCTGATGCAAATGTAAAATATGTCTACAATTTTATTTTGCCTATGTATTCACTTATTCAACATGTACTTATTGAGAAGCTACTGTGTGCCAGGCTAAATCCTACTCTAGGATTTAATACACAGTAGTGGACCAAATTAATAAAACCCTTGCCTTTATAGACCTTTACATTCTCCTAGGGGGAGAGAATTTAAAAAAATACATATATTACAACTTTATGCCAAGTAGATATAAGAGCTATAAACAAACCGAACCAGAAAAAGGATATAAAAATGACAGAGGTGCCGTTTTATATATTGTGATCAGGGGAAGAAAGATGATCAAAAATTGAATAGAATGAAGGACCAAGTCCTCCACTGATATATAGGGGAAGAGCTTTCCAGGCCCAGGAAATAGCAAGTCCAAAGGTCCAGACATGGGAATAGGCTTGAGATGTTTGATGAACACCAAGTGTGCTTGAAGTGGGGTGAGTGAGGGGCAGAGTGTAGAAACGTTGTCAGAGAAACATCCAAAAGACAAATCACCTAGGGACTTAAAAATCATAATATGGGGAATAAAATAATAATTAAGGCTACACGTTTTAGAAGAAAGCCACACAAAGCAAGTTTCCATGAGGACCTTTAGCTGCTATGGTGATCGATGGTCCCCCACACTTCAAGAGTTGTCTTTTGGCTCTTAACATTTTGTAATGAGCTAGAGCAGGAAGGAGAGGAAAAGAGAAGGGAAAAGTCAGGAGAAAGAACATGTTTGGACTCGTGGGAGAATCCATTTTCCTCACTGCTGTGAAAAGTAACCCACCTCATTATCAGGAAAGTTTTTTACCTCATTATTAGCAGAGACTGACAAATTCTCCCTCCATGCTCGAATCTTGTCTTACTGAGTCCAGTTCTCTAGGGCTTTTTCTACTAAGCTAGCAACCTGGTCCTCTCTCTCAATAGAGTTTTACAAACTAGTGGCACAGATTGAAATCACCAGCTCTGTATTCCTTGTTTTTTTTTTTTTTTTAAGATTTTATTTATTTAGTTGACAGAGAGAGAGAGAGAGCAGGAACAAAAACAGGGGGAGTGGGAGAGGGAGAAGCGGGCTTCTCGCAGAGCAGGGAGCCTGACGTGGGCCTCGATCCCAGGACCCTGGGATCATGACCTGAGCCGAAGGCAGACGTTTAACGACTGAGCCACCCAGGAGCCCCACCAGCTCTGTATTCCTAATCAGTATCTCATTTCTACACATTACAGATGACCGCATCATAATGGTGCTGGAATTATACCATTGGTTAAAGCAAAAAGTGCATTGAAATTCCCTTCTTACCTGATGAATCAGGATGATGATTTAGAATCCAGTCTGAATGAGGGAGAAGAAAATGTGGTTCCTTACTCTATAATACTCCTCAGGCTCTGGTCATTTCTTTGACAGGTGACCACTGCTTCTCAATCTAACTTGAATCACACAATCATTTTCCTCATAAATCTATTGTGGAAAGCTTCCATGACAATATTAAATGCACATGAACTACAGCAACACATTTCACCAGTAACTAAGGAATCTCATTTGCAAAGTACTTAAAATATGGGCTTTTGCTCATGGAAAATAAGAAATTCGTTCCGTACATGTTCTATTCCAACATTAAAATTGAAAGAGATGCCTAAGACCACTAATCTGCCCATCTGATTCAGAAAGCCAGCACATCAGCTGAAACCAACTGTCATCTGCCAACGATAGGTGTTTACCAGTCATCAAGTATCAACATCCAATCACTTTAATAATGTGCTTTCTTTGGACAGTACTCTCCCTAAACCAAGTTCCAAATGCACAAACAACTGCCAGAGCAAATGACAGCTACCGTGTTGGGAGGATGCTAAGTCAGGAGGTATGAAGGTCAGGCCGAGTTGGGTCCTCGGCACATTCTCGAGGCAGCAACGTCAGCATTCCAGACATCTCAGGAGGCCACAAAGTGTCTCCTGTGACAGTTGCTCTCCCACCGACCGTGAGTGCTTAAGTTAGTCACATGTGCATGGCATGACCCCACTCCATCCCTGGCTACCACTTACTGGACCGCAGTATCACCTGACCCAGGGGAGACAACGTATTGACTGGGCAAAAGCCTGGTGGAATCTCTTCAGACTGTTGAACTGAGACACAGGCAGAGCAGGGAGGCGGGCCCGGCACTAGAATGAAAGTCCAAGAAGCTTCCAAAACTACACTGAATTCTTCCTGTGGCCTTATACTTCAATATTTCTTTGTATTCCATAAGCTGCTCTAGAGTTCTTGTTCTCATTTAATTTGTGTTTAAGGAATTCTGAAAGGAATTCTTGTGCTTTGAAGCCATAAAGCTTTAACAGAAAATGTCACCATGGAAAAGCCACGGAAATCTTTGACTCTGGTAGTATCACTCATTGATTCAACAATGTAAATCTAGCACCTGCTGTGTACTTCCATGCACTGAAGACACAGAGGAAAACTAGACAAAACAAGTACAAGCTTTCTTGGCGCTTATGTTCTAGAATACTTGCACAGCAACCCTTTTCCTGACAAGCTCAATATTTGCAAATATTGTGACCTGTTTCTAAGTCTCAATTTCATCATCTACACAGACAAAGCTCATAAGGACAGTATCAATGTATTCTGGAAGATTGAAATAAATTAACCTCTGCAAAGCACTTAGTATGTGCCTGACACAAATTAAGTAAGCAGTAATTTGTAGCTAATATAAAAATAGAAAGTATGTAGTAGGGACGCCTGGGTGGCTCAGTCATTAAGCGTCTGCCTTCGGCTCAGGTCATGATCCCAGGGTCCTGGGATCGAGCCCCGCATCGGGCTCCCGGCTCCGAGGGAAGCCTGCTTCTCCCTCCCCCACTCCCCTTGCTTGTGTTCCCTCTCTCGCTGTCTCTGTCTCTGTCTCTGTCTCTCTCTCTCTCTCTCTCTGTCAAATAAATAAATAAATAAATCTTAAAATGAAAGAAAGTATGTAATAAATTAT
The DNA here is from genome assembly GCF_011800145.1 of Mirounga leonina. Taxonomy (NCBI): domain Eukaryota; kingdom Metazoa; phylum Chordata; class Mammalia; order Carnivora; family Phocidae; genus Mirounga; species Mirounga leonina. The sequence goes on from NW_023270702.1 coordinate 2,246,886, forward strand.
TTTTGAAGTAAAGGGAGGCATACTAGATAGCCACTCATGTATTTATCCATGGTTTGTGGGAGAGAGAGTACAACTCCTCTTGAACACAATCTCCCAAGGTTGAAACATTCTAGACCATGAGGCAAGGCTCAAGGAGAGTCTTCACATGAGAGCTGATTTTTCAAGTGTCACTGCCTTCATTGGCTGAGTTTCTACAGTGAACGGGTCTTTGCGCTGCTGGTTTCCATGTGAATGGATCATCTGGCAGAGGAATTGACCAGATGGTCTGTCATCATACAGACTAGCACAAAGTTTCTCAACCTCAGCACTACTGACATTTTGAGCCAGATAATTCTTTGTGGTGGGGGCTTTCCTTGCATTTCCAGATAGTTGGTCTCATCCTTGGCTGGCCTCTATGTACTAGATGTCAGTAGCACCCCACCTTGTTCTGATCACCAAAACTATTTCTAGACATTGCCAAATGTCTCCTTAAGGAGTAAAATCACCCATGGATGAGAACAACTAGGTAGCAATATCATCTGGGTAAAGGATCATCTCAGCAGCCAGTTCAGCTGGAATCTAAACATTTTGAATTCAGAGTTGGGAAATGCAGGTTCTTTTGGGATGGGGGATGTGGGAGAGGGTGGTTCATTTACATGGCTGGTTCTAGAAGCAATGAACAATCAGACCCTAAGGTACCACAATTTTTAACAGACTTGTGCCTGCAGACAACAGTCAAGACTAAAGAGAGGGGCCCAAAGTGAATGGATTCCCAAACATAGTTACAAAATTGCTTATAACTTCACTAAGGAAATCTCTTACCTATTGCCATAGCTCTGAGAGTATTTCTCCAACGGGACAAATCGTCTTCATTTTTTTTTTTCTATTTACATTTTTTTTTTCCAAAATAGTTTTAGCATCCTATGGAGGACATTAAACTTCTCGGAGTCCTTGAAAAATCCTTTTGGAGAATTGAAGAAATAATTCACTTTACCTGAAAAGGCTTACGGTGGCCTGTATTGTTGCCTGCAGGGTAGAGTCAGAGGTTTAGAGATGTGTGTTCTCTGACAGCAGCTGACTTTAGACCTCAGAGCTGATGTCATTGACCTGTTACACTCACGCTTCTCTTCACATGCACCTTGAACTCTTTTTGCTATCAGAATGTATAGACTTAAGTATATTAGAAAAAAACTCATCACAAAACTAAATTGAAGAGTCCATAAATGGCTCCCTGGTTTAAAATGGGATGTTCGTGCCATCCTGAGAGTGGCAAGTACCCCTTCACACCTGTCAGAAGAAGTGAATCACCTCTTCTAGAAAGGCATCTGAGTGTGACTGTAAAGCTTTAAATAGTCCCTCCCCCCAGGCCTCCATGTGTATGGTAGAGTTTGACATATTCCAGCCAGGTCACAAACACTTCAAGGTCCCTTCTGAATAAGAGTTTTCCAGCTAAGTTTTCTGGCGCTGCCTGCCAGGGTCAATCTCAGCTAACATCCTCAGGAGGCACTTGGATCTCTTAATAATGCAGCTTCCATGGGAAGAGAACGTACCGTGTGCTGCCAGCAAGCTCAGGAGAGGAACTGTTCTCTTGCCCATCTCTGACATACCTAGTCGAGCCAAGGCTTTCTGAAATTGAATTCAACAATCTAGAGTTACTCCTTAGATTTCTTTATAGCTGAGCAGCTTGACGTATTCCTTTCCACTCCCAGATTAATACCTATTTTCTATTAAAACAAAGGGAAAATATATCTTGTGGTTTTGTGTGAGTTCCCAGCAGTGCTAACTCAGAATTTTCCCGATCGTGTATAGGATGGAAGGACAAGCTGTTTTCCGTTTCATTATTCTTCCCAACTCCCACAAAGCTGAATTTGGTTTGAAGTCTCTTTTTTTATATGAATGGTGGGGCACAGTTGTAAGGAGAAACCTTATCTGCTGTAGTAAAAGAAGGAGGGACGCACATAAAAGAATAAGGGAGAACAAAATTGTGAAATAAGCACTTTGTCACTATTCTAATATATCTCATTATATGAATAGCCAACTACTTCCTTCCACTCAGTTTGACTTTAAACAGTGTTCCTACTGTATAAAAAGATTTACTTTTCCCCCAAATCCCCAGATAAGGTACCTAGATAAGCAAAAGCTACAAATCATAAGTGATTTTTTAAAGTAATCGGCTGATTAATTTCCTTGAATTTTCTTTTTTTTTTTTTAAGATTTTATTTATTTATTTGAGACAGAGAGAATGAGAGACAGAGAGCATGAGAGGGAGGAGGGTCAGAGGGAGAAGCAGACCCCCTGCTGAGCAGGGAGCCCGATGTGGGACTCGATCCCGGGACTCCAGGATCATGACCTGAGCCGAAGGCAGTCGCTTAACCAACTGAGCCACCCAGGCGCCCTTCCTTGAATTTTCTATCTTCCTTTCTTGTGGAGCACCATATTGGGTGGAAGAGAATTTAAGGAAACTTAGAGCCAAGGCCATCCTAGTTTCTAAATCCATCTTCAGGACTGCTGGAGATCATATCAAAACAATACCACTATGTTCTCATCTCGGGCCACCTGCCCAGGCCACACGCACAGGCCCAGGTCAGCTCATCAAAGCCAAAGGACATGACTTGAACTATTCCCCTTACGTATCAGTTGTTGAGAGCATGCAGTGAATGAAGTCAAGACTTGAAGTCAAGTCCAATCCAAATTGAGATCACATGTCCCCATTCTGTACTATAACTGTAGGTCACTAACTCAAAAGTACTTGTCCAGGCAAAATGAAGACCAGATGAGAGGATCTGGGTGGATGCACAAAAGTCGTCCACTTTCAGTGGAGAAACAACTTCAGGGCACACACACAGACTTGGGTCAGCAGATGCAGCTCTGGGCAGAGAGGCAAGTGTGCTGTGACAACCACAGAATGACTTAGTCCCTGAGAAGAATACAATCCACAGAATACGAAAGTCACACAATTACACTGTGAGGTCAATTACACACATTTTTAGGTCTGTTTTTGTAAGTGACCATATGAAACATTGCCTGTCACAAAATATGTGGTAAATCATAGGCAAATAAATGTCAACTAAATCCCAAGTTCAGCTTTCTTCTACAGTGCCAAAAGGAATCTTGTGATTCCATACCCCAGACCTCACTAAGCTGTGTCAACCACAAAAAAAAAAAAAAAAAAAAAAATAATCTGTTCTGCTCTTGCAATCACAATTTTAACTCTCTTCTTATTTATATACAATATGCTTACTAAACATGTGAGATATGAAAGTAAGGACAGAACATACCATATTTTACTGTAATCTAAAACATGGCTTTATTTTTCAAGGGCATAAATGATCTGCTTATCATGGTTTTCTCATAACCCCAAAAATCAAAGCTCCTGTAAATAACTTTCCAATAACCCCTCCAATCTTGTTTTTGACTTCGCTCTAGAAGAGGAAATAAGTTATGACTTTGAATAAAAAAGATTATTTTCCTTTTCAGAGTCTCACTCAACTTGTAGAAGCAAAAATGTTCACCATGACTTGACAACCACCTTCTCCAAATAAGAGTCAACTGAACTTGACAATGCTATTAAGCTCTGGCTTCTTTTTTCTCTTCTGGTGACAGGTGGTTTTAGGCCTTAAAGTCTGGACAACTGTCATCTCTTCTACATTGAAACAGTTGGATCAACTATTCCATTTTGAAGGCTGACATAAATCAGGGTGGAAAGAAAATGGTGTTTTACTTATACTGCCCAAATATCCACTCTGTTCTATAACCTGCAAGAATTCTTCTCTATTCGTCTTACTTTTTGAATTCTCATTCATGCAACCTTGAGCAAATATTTACTGAGCCCCTAGGAGTGGGCTGTATGACATGAGATACTGTATGCACAAGACTGAGTCCCTTCCTCCAACAGGTATCTAGGAAGACAAATAAATAGAGAGGGAGTTGCAATGCAGCATGACTCATTTCATTCTATAACTTGGGTGATGCTGACCAGCATGTTCTGTGAAATAATTATTCTTAACTTCATTTCTATCTTCTTCATCATTAGCCCTGTCCAGTTGAAATTTCTGCAATGATGGAAATGTTCTATAGTGTCACTGTCCAGTACAACACTGTCCAGCCACACGTGTCTACTAAGCACTTGAGATGTGGCTTGAGTGACAGAAAAATTAACTTTTAACTTAATTTCATTTTAACAGATTTAAATTTTAATTTAAATAGCCTCCTGTGGCAAGCAACCACCACATTAGACGGTGCATGAACCGACAGACATCCTTGGTGCTATAAACCATATTATCTGATTTAGCTATAAATTAGCCTTTGAATTATAGAAATCCCAGGGAACTAATCACTACAGGCACTGGGTAATACCAGGGGAGAAAACACTTCAGAGGATTCAGCCCGATCCAAGGCAGCCTCCTATCTGAATTGAATCTATAAGATGTCTTTTGGTAGCAACCCATCAATCCATTTGTGGGTTACATAGTATTGAAGGTATAATTCTTTTTAGATTCAGCTGTGTCAAGGAAAAAGAACCTAGAACATACAAAAGTCAATAGTCTTTAAGCTTGCAAGTAATTCCTGCCGTCCCACCTCCAATACAATAGTAAACTGACACACGTCTGTATTCACTCAGTTATTGAGCAAAGAAATGTTTTATTTAGAGAGCTGCTGAATGTTAAATCTGTGCTGAAAATAGAAAGACAGATCTTTGGCCCAGGAGTCGGACATGTAAACTACTCATAACCAAGGCACTGATTGACACGGTACCAAGAGAAAAAGACCAAAGGGATTTCAGTAAAGACAATGAATCAGCACAGGAAAGATAGCTAAAGATGCATTATCTTGTAGGTGAGGTGAGAAACAGGCAGTGATGTGAGCGGCATGTGGCCATTTAAAGTAAGTTCTCGATTTGAATCCTAGCTTGACGTTCATAGCTGGGTGTCCTTGAGAAATTTCCTTTATTTTTTTTAAAGATTTTGTTTATTTATTTATTTATTTATTTATTTATTTATTTATTTATTTATTTGTCAGTGAGAGAGAGAGCACACAAGCAGGCGGAACGGCATGCAGAGGGAGAAGCAGACTCCCCACGGAGCAGGGAGCCCGATGTGGGACTCAATCCCAGGACCCAGAGACCATGACTTGAGGCAGATGCTTAAGTGACTGAGCCACCCAGGTGACCTGGGAAATTTCCTTTTGTTTGCTCATCTGTAAAGTGAGGGTAATAGTACCTACCTCACAGATAGCTGAGAGGATCATAAATAATGTGTTCCAAATTTGAAACTACACCTCAATAAGCAGTATTTAATGTTATTATGACAGGCATAACTGTAAGAGTTATAGTCTCAGAAGCCAACACCATTTGAATCCCATCAAGTCACTTTTAAGTTTAGGACTCAAGAACCTCTTTTCTTCCCCCCACCAAGAGCCTCTTTTTAATAAGTGAACACCTATTAATAAAATCCCCCATCCTCAAGTTTTATTGGTTGTCATCAAAATTTCTTTCCCTGCATTAACACTTTCTCAAACTCAATACAGAATTATAAGAAGTTAAAGAGAGAAATGGGAAAAGCGACTGACTAATCGACGAACCAAAACAGTACTTGGGGTTTTTTTGTTTTGTTTTGTTTGAAATCCAAATCATATGCATTTTCTGGAGAGCATCATTTGACTTCAGAGAAATTATCTAGGAAGAAAGTGATTCTAGAAGCAATGCTTAATCTCTTCCCACCATTTTTACCCTTTTGAGTCTGACACTAGCTTTTTATCAGACCCAAATGTTGAGGAGCAGCACTGGAAAAACTCTTAATGGGACTTGTGGATGACAAATGCATCCTCCTATTGAAAAGACAGAGAGGTTATAACCCTGCCCACAGCTCCTAGTTAGCAATCTCCCTTCTTTCAAATGTGGATCTTACATTTGTTTTACTAATAGAGATCATTTCAGCAGGAACCATGGGATGACAGTTTGTGGGGAAAGAGGAATGAGCACACAGTGCATCTAAACCACTTCATCTGCACATCTGTGTTCCAGACACTGCAGTTGTCTTCACAATTGTAGATTATTACATTTTTCTCAAAGCCATTTGCATGAAACCCTCTTTCTCTGGCCCCCTCCCTGACTCTCTCTCCACAAGCACTTATAAATAAAATCATGTAATTTTTTAAGTTATAGGTAAAGAAATTCCTCCTTGGACAAAAAAAAAAACTACTAACCCAAAGCATACCTGTTTAGAGTACTGATCAATTCAATAGAAACAATTTGTCACAATGTATATATAACTAGAGATACAGGGTAACAACATGATATGAGAAAGATCTTGAGTTAAAAAAAAAAAAAAAAAAACTGGAATTAGACCCTGCCTTGGCTTCATCATTTGTTAGCTAAGTGATGTAAGTCATGTAAGTGTCTTACACTTTAATTCCTTCATTCCCTAAAGATGGAAACGATAGTATCTATTTCATAAAACTGTTGTACTGGTTAAAATATAATGCATGTAAAACTCTTTGCACAGAGGATGCTGCCTGTGTTCTCCTCTAGGATTTTGATAGTTTCCTGTCTCCCATTTAGGCCTTTCATCCCTTTTGAATTTAATTTTGTGTATGGTGTAAGAAAGTGGTCCAGTTTCGGGGTGCCTGGGTGGCTCAGTTAGTTAAGCGACTGCCCTCAGCTCAGGTCATGGTCCCTGGGTCCTGGGATCGAGTCTCGCGTCAGGCTCCCTGCTCAGCGGGGAGCCTGCTTCTCCCTCTGACCCTCCCCTCTCTTGTGCTCTCTCTCTCACTCACTTTCTCTCTCTCGAATAAATAAATAAAATCTTTGGGAGAAAAAAAAGAAAGAGGTCTTGTTTCATTCTTCTGCATGCTGCTGGGCACTTGTTGTGATGAGCACTGGGTGTTACATGTAAGTGATGAATCACTGAATTCTACTCCTGAAACTAATATGACACTATATGTTAACTAACTAGAATTTAAATAAAACCTTGAAACATGAAAAAACTCTTTGTGCAGAGTCTAACATAATAAGAATCAATAAATGGTTAGATATCATTGTTAACTATAGGTAATCATTGTTTCCTGCATGGTAAATAGACTGATATGAAAAATCATTCATGCAGGTCAATATATTTGGTATTATGCTTATGCAGCAAAACCACATCTTGTATTATTTTCCCAATATCTAAAATAAAGTGTGCTGAGGAAAATCAATAATAAAAAAAGAAATCCATATGCAAGCACATTATCATAAATTACCAGAGCATCAAAAACAAAGTGAAATCCTATTAGCTATGTCCTAGAGAGAAAGAACAAACAACCTAAAAATGAACAATAATAAATTGATATCACATGTCAGAGACACTGGAGGCAAGAAAATGAAGTAATATTTTCATACTGTGAAAGGACCGGATATTTGAACTTAGAATATATTCTGATAAAATATTAATTTTTAAATGACTAAAGATATATTGAGACATAGAAGGGTTCAGAAAATTTACTATACAAGAACTCACTTTTAAAATGTTCTTGAAGGAGGCATTCATGAAAAAAGAGAAATCAATGTAAAAATACTTTCATAAGATATGAGAAGGACAAGAAAACAAATATCTTCTGGAGGGTATGATGTAAATCAGCAATTACCAAACAAGAAGCAGAAAACCAAAAGATAGATTTAAAAAAGAAGAGGAAAAAGCCATAAAACCCAGAAAATCAAAGTCTAAATGATAACACCATCCAAAGAAAATGTACCTGAGATGGAAACAGAACAAAGGCAGTAAGGACATGCAAGGATATGCCTTCCTCAGGGAAAAAAAATAAGCTTGGGTATTGTCCATAATACCTTAGGGAAAACCAGTCAAAGAATAAACATAGAATACACAACTTGTATAAGAAAAATTGACCTCTTCAAAGAAATGTAGAGAAAAAAATGATAAATATACAATTATCAAATAAGCTATCAGAAATAAGAGCTAGTATAAAATTAAAATAATATAAGTGAACTAAATTCACAAATTAAAATAGTGACACTCAAATTAGGCTAAAAAAATAAGCAGCAATATGTTATTTATAAGACATAAATTTATAAATAAAAGAATACAGAAAGGTTTAAAATAAAGGTATTAACAAAGGCAAATTTGAGCCAAAAAACAGCTGTAGTAGCAATCTTAAAAACAGAAAGCATGAAGAGCATACGGCACCACAGGATTGTAATATACTTGAAGCAAGAGGAAATTTTAAATTTTATATATACTATATAATACATATTATATAGTATATTGTTAGGTATTACATACTTATAATATTATAATATTATACCTATAATATATTTATAGTAGTTATATATATATAATTATAATATAATGTATGTGTGTCTGAAACAGGCAAGCAAGAGCAGATAGGATTATGGGGAGAAATAGACTAATTATTACTCAAGCTATCTTCTCCTTTCTATCTAACATCATAATTTATTCCCTCTCTACTGAATCATTCCCATTAGCATATATAAAGTTTCTTTGATACCACTTTCCTCTTTAGCTTCTCTCCGCTCCCACTGGCAGCAAAATTCTGTAGAAGGGTGGTTTACACTCCCTGCCTCCTATCCCCTTCTTCCCATCACTCTTGAGCCTTCTCCAGTCAGATTTTCCCCTCACCACTCACCCAAACTGTTCTTTTCAAGGTCCCCGATTACTTTCATGGTGCTATGTCAGGTGATCCAAATAGGATCCATCCTCATATTTGACCAAAGTTGATTACTCTTTCCTCCTTGAAACAATTATGTCACTTGGCTTCCAGGACACCACTCTTTCTCCTAGCTTTTTTTTCCACTGCCCTGACGGCTTTTCTTAGTCTCCTTTGCTGGTTCTCCTTCTTCCCTCTATCATATAAACATTGGAGAACCTAGTGCCCACTGCCTGGGCTTTCTTATCTACTCTAGTTCCTGAGGTGATCTCATCTAGTCTCATGACCATATATACCACTGTTTGCTAAGAACTTCAGATTCCTATTTCTACCTCTGACCTCTCCCTGGAGCTCCAGACTTATATATCTGACTGCCTGTGACATCGCTACTTGCATATCTAAAAAGCACCTCATCGACATGGCCCAAATTAAATTCTTTACCTACAGCTTCTAAACCTGCTCCTCCAAGAGCCTTTCCCTTCTGAGTCAATGTCAACTACTGTATTCTTCCACTTGCTCAGGCCAAAATTCTTGTTGTTTCCTTTACTCTTCTCTTTGTCTCACAACACACATTCCATATACCTGCAAAGCCCATTTACTTTACCTTCGCAATAGATCCTGATTCTGCTCCCTCCCACGCTCATCTAAGCAACCATCACATCATCTCTCACCGAGAGCACTGTGATAGCATCCTAACTTGCCCCCCCTTAAAATCTACTCTCAGGGCAAGGACCATTGCAATCCTTTTTAAATCTAAGTTAGATCGTGTGACTCTTCCCCTCAAAAGTCCCCGGTAGTTTCCTGTATTTCTCAAAGTAACCTTCAAAGCCTTTATGATGTTCTCTGTGACTTAGTTCTCTCATTCTGCTCTGATATTGACTATAACCACACTGGCTTTTTATTGTTCTGAACACATTCCTCCTAGCTCAGGGCCTTTGCATTTGCTGTTCCCTCTGCTTGGAATGAGTTTCCACCAGATATCCACATCTGGTCTTTACTCAGATGTCATCCTCTCAGTGAGCCATTTGCTTCAGGAAATTCTTGCAGATCAATTTCTTGGAGAAAACAGTGCACTCACCCAAGTAAATATATTGCTCATCAAACAACAGTTTCCTCATCAATATTCACTTTAAGATCTTTGCCTCACTGTGTTCATCAAACCTAAATTATATCACAAACTTAGTCCACTCTCAATCAGCTTCTCTCTTTGAAAGACTCATCTTAAATCATTTCAGCCCAAACCCCCAAGCCCTATAAATATCCCACTTCTGACTTCTCTTCTGAAACACCAAGACTCTGTCAAGACGGCGCTTTCTTCCTTACTGCAGTGAGTTCAGATAACCTTAGTTTTTCTTTAATGACAGGTTGTCTGGTGATACTTTGGAAAATTCAAAAAATGACTAGAAAATTCTTATCCCATTCCAGTTGCTCCACAAACAGAAAAAGAAGGAAAGCTACCCATTCATTTAAGAGGCTAGTTCAACTTTGATTCCAGACCCAAGTGAGGATCTATACAAGAAAAGTAATATACATCTAAATTGCTTATAATATTGACACAAAATTTGTAGATAAACTATTATCTAGACATATCCAAATTGGTTTTAATAAAAAAGGAAAGAACTATGATCAAATAGGGCTTATCCCAAACTTCTCCATTTTCATCTACATTTTTAAATCATATGTAAATATGATTTAACAGAAAAATCTATCAGAGACATCACATCTCCTACAGGAGAAAAATCACGTATTTAACTTAATTGATCAGAAATGTTCTATGACTTAAAAAGAAAACAAAGATATAAAACTAGGAATTGATCCTGAACTTGATTAGTTCTGGCAGAAAAAATCATATAAAATACTTCTTTGAGATTTATTTCCTTTCAGGTCAGAAAACAAGAATGCTCACTCTTATCTCTACTGCTCAACATTGGCTTGGAGAAAAAGTAAAAAGAAGTACTAGAATTGGAAAGGAAGAGACAAAACTGTCATTATTTGAAGATGATATGATCATCTACAGAGAAAAGCAGAGACCAAAACTACCAGAGGTCTTTAAGATTGATAAACAAGGTTGTTAGGTTCAAGGTCAACTTAAAAAACAATGTTTCTTTATATCAGTAATAACAAAACAGGGAAGAAAACCAGAATAAAGACCATTTAACTAGCAACAAGGCTTATAAAGAAACCAGAAGTTACTAAACAAAAATGAACATGTTTTTTATGAAGAAAATGCAAATATATTTTGTTGCAAATATTAAGCAACATAAAAGAACATCTGAACACAAATAAATAAAATCTTAAAAAAAAAAAAAAAGAACATCTGAACAAATGGACAGCCAATCCTTGGTCTTGGATGAAACAAATTATTACTGTTAAGATGTCTTATTTCCCCCCAATTAATCTTTAAAGCATTGCGCTACAAATAAAAGACAAGCAGGATATTTTGTACAAATTGACAAATTGATTCTAAAACTTATTGGCCGGCAAATAGCTAAACAATTTTGAAAAGGAAGAGCAGAGGAGGACTCATCAGTTTAGGAGTCAGAGCACAGGATTTTGAAACCCGGCTCTGTTTTCCTGGTTATGTGTCTTCAGGCAAATTGTTTAAATTCCTTTAGCCTTGGCTTTCTCATACCCATGATGAGGTTAATGATACTACCTTCTTCAGAGGTCTAATATTAGTGAAGATTAAATGAAATCATGTATGTAAAGTGCCTGAAAGGCAGTGAGCCCTCAATAAATTTAAGTGATTGTTAATATTATATTAAGATATAGCTATTTGTGCGTGCCACCTTCCTTGCAACACCAGAATTCTTTAGCATGAGCATTGGCTACTATTCATTTTTCTGCCTGTAGTGAATTGCCCTTACATATGAGTCTTTTTATTTTTAATCTATAAAGGAGGGGGGGAAAAAAAGGAGGACTGTTTCTTCTTTGCTTAACCTAAGGAAGGCAGAGTCAGAGATACTCTATTCTTTACTAGCCTTTAGAGTATAATCACCAAAAAGAAAAAGACAAGAAAAATTAACTACGCAAGGAGAGGGTTTTGCTGAGACTGAGTAAACATGTGGCAGAAATGTTAACCCAAAATTCTAAGTATCCTGCCCCTTTTAGAATTTGCTATGCTCATTTAGAAAGAGCACAACTTGGTCAATAGGAAAATTCAAGAAGCTTAATGAACTGGAAACTTTAAGGCCTAATGTGCTAAAATATTTATAACAAGTTACTTCCCTCCTTGTCTCTCACTTTCAGGATCTGTAAAATGGGAATAACAATTCTTGTTTCCCAGCACAACTCATGAAGGGATTAATGAAGATGACAGTGCAGTTCAAATGCTTGCTTTAAGAGACAAATTGTGGTGGAACAAAAGTTTGGCAGAATTCCCAGCGCTCTCTCGGTCAAATGGATTGCATATTGAAAAGTTATCATCTATGTTTCAAAGAATAGTGCCACCAACAATTAACATCAAAAAAGCATGGATTTTTGTTCTTCTACCATTGGTCAATTTGATCATCCCTACTTGTAGCCACCAGCTGCAAATGCCTCGGACGATAACTTTTCCCTCCTTGCAGATTCACCCAGGAGAAAATGGAATATGCATCTTAGAAATTATATTGAAACAAGTGTATCCATCCGCTAACAAGTACGTACCATACAAAAAAAGTACTCATTTGAATAGCCACCAGGCGTCACAGAAATTGAGCAACGTACTCCAGCTTGATCTCATTTAGTGGTTTTCCCAACAGCCTGTACTTCATGATGTTACCTGGGTTTTTGTAAAATGTGTATTGAGTGGTGGCAGAGGAAGAAGAAGACACTGAAAAGTGTGTGGGAGGGAGATACCAAGACTTCGCAGCACTATTACACTCACGTTGACATTCAAGAAACACGACCATTAGGCATTCGGGATCCTCAGGGCCAGGAGTTCCCAATTTCACTCCTGTGAAAAAGGTGATAACAAAGAGCAGCACATGTGTGCAAAGAGTAGAGCAAGCAACAGGCAGAAGGGAAGGGCAGCAACTGAGAAGAAATGCTTTCAATGGGGGATGGAGCACCGGCCCTCTGCTTGGGCAGCTCTGAACACTGGGAGAGTGAGGAGACCCAATGATGCAAATGATCCTGTCAACTGCAGCCACGGAGACCACTTCACAGCCAGAGAAATCCTCTCTGACATCAAGATCGTCCTGGCTCCCAGCAGACCATCTACAGTCTTTCTTGATTCTCACCAGCCCCAGCCTGTGGAGCTATCTGCGCTTCTCTCGTTACCCAGACTCTCTGGTGTCTGGGTCTCCATGCTCCCTCCATGTCTGCCTGCAATTGCTCTCTCGCTCCAATCCCCAACCTTTTCATCTTTGCCCAACTTCTACTTGTCCTTTTGGTCTCACCTAAACACTCGTTGCTGGGCAGCCTTTCCTGCCCCTTGCTCCTGCGCCGTGAGCAGAGCCTTTGCAAGTACTCAGGTAGCCCCGTGCGCTATCTCCGTCCGGTACTCACCACTACGTACTGCCTGTTCCCACGGTTTTCCCCAGATGACCTGCATGCTCTAAGAGCTCGAAGGTTGAGCTCCTTTTTTCAATCTTAACATGTAGTAAATGCTCAATAAATAACTGCTGAATATTAAATGTTAATAGGAGAAGACTAGACAAATCTTTGTTCCCATTGACACTTAAAAATTGCCTGATCTTGATCAAGATAGTCCTCTTTTCTGTAATATGACACAGAATTGATGCACAGGTTGTGGTAAGCATTAGAAGGTAATATATGGAAGCATGTAGCTCATGCATGGTAGTTGACATATGGAAAAGTAAATGGTAGTTATTTTGTTAGTAATATTATTAGAAAGAGCTAAAGTTGGACTTAAAGGTATTTCTTTACTTTACAAGCAGTGTTCATTTAAGTCCCAAGTTATAGGGGTTACTATAAATACATGGACCCACTTTAAATTTTCCTTAAGGAAGGTCATTTAGCAGGTTTATGCTTTTTCATTTCATAACAGTAAATTCTCTGGTTTTAATCAACAACAACAAGCTATATGGAGTCTTGGTTAGAGCAAAAACATTCAAAATGGAAGGTAGAGGTAGGGTGAACAGGGAAATAGAATCCTCCCTGGGGACAGCAACCCAAAGAAATCTAGATTTTGAAGTGTATGCCCATGCTTATAATTCCTGACATCTTCAAGCTCCTTTTCCAAGATTTACAGAGACAATTTTTTATCACATGATAAAAATAGTAGCTTCTTAACATAGAATTTAAGCTTAAATTTAGAAATCAGAAGAAGTGTGTAACAAAGAGAACAGTTTAAGATCACAGCCTCAAGGAAGGTCAAAGTTGAATTCCCTTGACATTTTCTTCCCAAGCAAGGGCATTTATCACCTGACTTAAGATCTCGTTCTCTATCAATATTCAAGGAACAGAAATACACTTTCTAAGGACCAACTAACTGATCAGTTGTTTAAAATGTTATTGGAGATATCTATCTATCTATCTATCTATCTATCTATCTATCTATCTATCTATATAAATTGCAGAAGTTTGGAGATTATAATTATAGCATTTAATTTAAATCTGAGTCTGTATTAGACAGATAAGCACTATGCTTTTCAAATGATTTGAAAATCAATTTTATTTGCCTTTTTATTTTGATGGTGGTTTCATTTTTTAAAGATTTATTTATTTATTTGAGAGAAAGAGAGAGAGAGAGTGGGGGGGAGGGGCAGCGGGAGAGAATCTTCAAGCAGACTCCCCCATGCGCAGGGATCCCAATGCAGAGCTCGATCCCGTGACGCGTGAGATCATGACCTGAGCCAAAACAGAGTCAGACACTTAACCAACTGAGACACCCAGGCACCCCTTGATTTTTTTTTAAGTACAATCACTAGACATGTACAAGAGTGACAGGCAAATTATCTGAGGAGACTCCCATGGTTGTGCTTTAGCCAGGGTGGACATAAGTTAAATGACAAAAACTAAAGATTAAAGTACAAGGAAGTATAAGTTCATGCTGCCTCCTTAGAAGAGAAGTTTGGTTCTTCATAACTACATAACATTATCATGCCACTGATTCATGAGGGGTTTAAATGAATTCTGTGGGGTAAGACACCACAATTACTAGTGTCCATTTTCATCTAAGATCTTTATTTCTCTAACATTTTGGTCCTATTAAAACATTTCAGTATACAAAAATACTGCAATGTTAATTCTCAGGAGAAAAGCCATCATGATGTATACTCTGGTCATGATGATCAGGGTGGTACGATTTTTTAAAATAGACCACCATGCCCTTCAAAAGTAAAATAAAATAAAAATGTTCCATGTTGAGACTTACAGTTGAAAACACAAGGAGAGTTTTGCCTACATTCACTCTGGCATTTGTTTTGTTTTGTTGTTATGTTTGTTTTTTATTTTACTTTTGTTCTCGTTTTTTTGAAGGAAAAGCTATCTCCCCATCCTGTCTTGTCCAGAGTAAGTTATGTTCTCTCAGAAAGTCTGTAATTATATCAAGAATATGTTTTAAAAAAATTATATCAAGAATATGATTTGAACTCTGTGGCAGTAACATGGGCAAAGTACTACTTAACAGCTTTCAGCACAAGGATTATAAATGCGATGCTCAAAAGATAGAAATACAATTAGAAACATATACAGTGATGTGTCGCTGTCTTTGCTCTAGGCATTCAGCATGCCTATAGCGTCCTGTTTTCTGGGTACAGAGTCCAACCATCCCGGCTCATTAGAGCTGCAAGACTGACTTGGTCTTGCGCCTTCCTGGCTCCCCGTTCACGACTCTGTGCCTGGCACAGAACTGGGGTTCAAGGAACACTTATGGAATGTATCAGATGCGTTGTGTTGAGCTGGTTTTAAATCTGACTCCACAACTTGCTAAAAGGTCTTGTCCAAGTTACTCAGCTTCTCTGAGCCTGTTTCTCTGTGGGTAATGTTAAAATGATACCAAATACTCCCCATCATCTTAGTGAGGATTAAAATGAGAGGGCATATAAAGCACTTAGTTCAGTGTCTGGCACAGCAGGCGCTCAGGGTGTGATGCTACTTTTCTTTGGATTCTTTCAAATATCCAGAACTAATCATGGAACCCTTTGGACCGTGTTTTCAAATCACAATAGGCAAATGAAACATATTAACAGTACAAGAATCATGACCACCTCCATCAGCCAAAATGGATAATCCTGGAATAAAATAAGAAGTAAAATGGTCAGCCTGTATTGTATTTGAGAATTAGAGGACTTCTCTAAATCTTGCACAGAAATGGACCGTAACTCCAAAACTCCAAGTCCTACTTTGCACACGCTGAGCAGTCACCTCAGAGTTTGGATAAAGCTGCCTAATACATGGGTAACTCTACTTTTTTGTGGAATATTATTTTACTGGTAACACCCTTCAGGAAAAAGAAAAACAACAATAACACTTCCTATATAATATTGCATATAGATTGAGACTATGAGCTTTTTTCCTTAAAGATCTTGTTTGTTTGTTTATTTATTTATTTATTTATTTATTTATTTATTTGAGAGAGAGAGAGCAAGCATGAGCAGGGGGAGCAACAGGCTGAAGGAGAAGCAGGCTTCCCCCTGAGCAAGGAGCCCGATGTGGGGCTCCATCCCAAGACTGTGACATCATGACCTGAGCTCAAGTCAGACACTTAACCAACTGAGCCACCCAGGTGCCCAGAGACTATAAGCTTTGAAATAACTGACCAGGGTTCAATCCTAACTCTCCTGCTAAATAGCAGGATATCAGTAAGCAAGTTAGTCTTCTTAACCATCTGAGCCACCCAGGCAGCCCTAAGCAAGTTAGTCTTCTTAAACCTCAAGTTTTTCATTTTTAAATTGGGAGTCATTGTTACCCCCAGATTGTTGAGAGCAGCAAATGAAATATGTATGCAATACATTATGTAACAGACTACCCTTTGTGTCTGCTAGATAGTAAATGCTCAAGAAGTATTTTCTGTCTTCATCATCATCATCAACATGGAGGAAGTATGAGATATTGCTTGGCAAGACACTTTGATATTACTTGGTTTTAGCAGAGTCTAGATGAAGTTTAAAAATACTCATATTCATTTAACTGGTAAAAAGAGACAAAAAGAGGAGAGAAAGTGTGAGAATGTTTAGCTCTTGGTGTATTCTGCTTATAGTGTATTTTGCCTGACATCTGAACCCAAAATGAAGCAGAGTCCATCGGAAGTTTTCCTGTGCCTTAGAAATCTTCTCCAGAATTGTCCAGAAGTGTCAATGCAATGAGAAGGAAGCTTGTCCTTAGACATACCAGTTTGCATGTACGTAAGAAGGCAATCCCCACATATTACTACAAATGGTCTATTCTTTTCATACTAAAAATGTTTTCCATTATAAAATAGTCACAAAATCAAAATATTACCACTTCAAAACCAAAATGGCAAAACAAACAGAAAACAAAAGCACCTGGAAGAATAAACTGACCCCTGTTCACCCCCCACCCCCACCCCGCACTGATGTCCCCAGAAGGATGACGGGCCAGCCCCGAGTCCCGCGGCTCCAACTTTGGCTCTGTTCAATCTGCCTTCCCTCCTCCCTCCGTCCCCACCCACTCCTCCTCGCTCACAGCCTGGCTGCCCAGATGAGTGAGGAATCACATGGTAACTCTGTTTTGATATTCACTTGACATTCAAAACAGGAAGGAGGGGCGCCTGGGTGGCTCAGTCAGTTAAGCAACTGCCTTCGGCTCAGGTCA
The DNA here is from genome assembly GCF_011800145.1 of Mirounga leonina. Classification (NCBI taxonomy): domain Eukaryota; kingdom Metazoa; phylum Chordata; class Mammalia; order Carnivora; family Phocidae; genus Mirounga; species Mirounga leonina. The sequence goes on from NW_023270702.1 coordinate 2,264,250, forward strand.
TGATCCTGGAGTCCCTGGATCGAGTCCCGCATCAGGCTCCCTGCTCGGCAGGGAGTCTGCTTCTCCCTCTGATCCTCCCCCTCTCATGCTCTCTGTCTCCCATTCTCTCTCTCAGATAAATAAATAAAAAATCTTTAAAAAAAAAAATATTCAAAACAGGAAGGAAACAAAGAAAAGAAAACAGAGGCATTGAAAAAATACAGTAATGAGAATGGGTTCCAAGAAGCCGACAATAGCATCAGGATTACGGGACTTCGCTGGGCAAGAATGAAAACAACTAAAGGTCCTTAGAGGGACCAATGTCCAGCTGTAGAAAGAACTTTGGTTTTATCATGTCTGAAGAATGAAGGTCACATAGTATGTAAGGGGCAAAAGTTCGAAATCATATGTTATCATCCGAAAAGGATTATCACAGGGAAACTCTTGGCAGTTCAGTTTATAGTGTTGGGCTAAGAACGTTCAAAACAATTTGTTGTGGTCGTCGCTGTATTTTTCCAAAGTCATTTCCTATTGATTCAGCACACCAGGAAACCATGGCTGGGTTCACCTTGCCAAGTATGAGTTTCTACTTTGCTGACTGGATAGCATCCGAAAGCCACATTATACTGGAGATAATAAGCACCTGGCCTTCAAAAGGAATCATCTGCGTCGGCAAGGAAGGAATGTCTCACAGATTTCTCAACCGATCTGATATTGAGTTATCACTTTCCATCCGACCCTGCAATTTGGACTGTTGGTTACAGCACCTTGGAAACAAGTTCTCAACTCTGGGATGGGATGACCCGGTCTTGCTTGCTCTCCTTCCCCACAGGTTCACCTAAGAAATCCCAGTGTCTTGGCAAACAAGTCTGTCAAAACCTATATGCTTTAGAAATAGACCCTGAACAGGAGAATAACACAGATATGCAATATTCAGATGTCCCGTGTGTGCAAGATGTTTGATAGCACGGGATGGCAGGACATTAATACAAGAGTCAGAGGAACTGACTATGACATTAAAATGATTTCTGAGTTTCAAGATATTAATCTACAACATGAAGAAAATAACATTTGTGCTTTCTACTACACAAGGCTGTTGTGAAGAAGAAAGGAAAATGTACACAAAATCACTATGCGAAGTAGACAAATGGAGATTATTTTGTTAGCTTAAAAAGAATTGCAAGGTATGGTTTTTCCAATAGGAAATTTGTCCTTCAGGGACTAAATATTAGACCAAAGAGTATGTTCAAATTCATTTTCCCAGCTTGCTGCTTTCACAGGTAGAAAAAAGGACTAACAGAACTTTCTGTATTATGTTACTTTTTATAAAACCAGGTAGATAGAGCTGAGTGGACACTTCATTATCCTGTTGGGAAGTGCAGCAGAGCCTTATCAATCATTTGGAGGCTCCCAGATGACAAGGCCAGACTAATGACTCAACCTATTTGACAACTGGCAAATGACAGGCTTGCCAAAATGAAGGGCTTGAAACATCACAGAAGATCAAAGTAAATCCTTGAGACAGCTCCAAATCCAAGTCCATGCATTACCAACCACACCTCCTAAAGCCACGGTATCGCATTACGCCATTGCTGTGCTAGGAAAAGAAGGACAGATTGCAGCGAATATGTTACTGGAAAGGAGCAGAATGGTTGTCTTCCAAGGCAAGTTGATTAGCAATTACAGTACACAACTCTGCAACCTCACCACCTTACCTCACTCACGCACCTGCATTTTACGTAGAGCTGACAATTCAGTATGTAATCTCCACTCACAAACTTTATGAAGGAAGAACTGTGTACTAAACATCACTTAGTCCTAGGGTTACAAAGGTGACCTCGAATCCTGGTGATGGAGACAGATGGTTGTCTCCCACAAGAGAGTGGCATTATGTGCAAGGTGCTTGCTAGAGGAACCCAAACTGTAGAACTTATTTCTCCTGGGATATGACCGGACGTACATGAAAGGCTTCCTAAAAGAAATGTTGTGAGCTGAGCCTTGAAAGATGGGCAGAAGTTGGACAATAAACAAAGGGGAAGTGAATTGTAGACAGGGAAAGTGGAATATGCAAAGATAGGCGACATTGAGGACCTGAAGGCGGCAGGTGTCACGTGCAAAGGCACGTTCGCCCTTTATTTTTAGTCATGCCTCTCAAATCTCTCACGGGAAGACTTACTTCCTGAAGCACTGGGAGTGGCTGCCAAGGGGGTAGGGGCAGGGGTGAGGATGATAGCTAGAAGTAGGACAAGCGGAAAGAATTATTTAACTCAATTTTTCTGACCGTGAAATTTCTGAACACTAGATCATCTGTAGTGGCTGTTAAAAAGTGAAGGCTGGTGGCCCCTTGGTTGAGAAACACAGACAGAACGTTTGCTGGGAATGAGCTGCTCCACTCTTTGAATCTTGCAGGAAATATTTCTTCTCCGGCGTTCCTTGTGCTTCAGCCTCCACCGGTCTGCTCCTGCATTTGCATTGGGGCCTCGCATTATAATCGTGTTCATCCTCTGGCCAGCACTGCCTGTATCATTGTCCAAAATGAAAGCAGGGGCACCTGGATGGCTCAGTTGGTTGAGTGTCTGCCTTCAACTCAGGTCATGATCCCAGAGTCCTGGGATCGAGTCCCACATCAGGCTCCCTGCTTGACAGGGAGTCTGCTTCTCCCTCTGCCCCTTCCCCCACCCCGCCCCACTCGTGCTCCCTCTCTCTCTAAAATAAATAAGTAAAATCTTATGAAAGAAAGAGAGAAAGAAAATGAAAGCAAATGCAAAATCATCCAAGTAAAGGGACCCCTAGGGCTATGGAGGGTCTGTGTGTATTCAGTGGTAAAAACAATCTGTCCTTTTGCTTTCAGGTGGCCTAAGGAACATGGACTGACACAGCAGTGACAGTAAGCCTAGAAATATTTCTTAGGAAAAAGGTAAAAATAAAATAAAAAATTTAAAAGTACAGTTCAGTCATTGTAAGTGACTTTTGGCCCACCAAGTTCTGGTAAAAATAGTGAGATGTGTTATAAAGCACAAATTAATTCCTTCTTGCAGGCTAGTAGGGCTATCTATCTGACTCAAGATCCTAAATCATAACATTATCTGAAAAATGGTGATAAAATAATTTATTTCTAACTGATTTGTACCAAGGTTTTATGCACCCCAGTATATATGATCCTTAGTAAGACTCCATGAGGTGAAGAGGTATAGACGGACCTAACATCACTCATTAAAAAGTAGTTTTAGCATAAAAGGAGGGATTCTTCATTTCTTACAAAAATAAGATAGTTTGATAATTTTTCATGTCGGAAGAACATACAAATGTAATGAATTCATTGACTGATGTTAACACATCATTTGCTTAAATCCTTCCTTTGCCCATGCATAAAACCTTTAAAATTTTCCTAAGGAAAATAAACTTCTAGTTTAAAAGGACCATCTTTGGACTTTGAAAATCCAAACATAAGGTTGTTTCCATGTTCAGGAAGGACTAGAGAGACTTAAAGAACGAATTATTGTTCCAAAAGGTGACATTCGTCCAATCTGGAAAAGCAGAGCTGACCACACTATTTTATCTCCAACCGATGGCTAAAAACCAGGATGCCAGTGCTGGCTGCAGCCTTATGGAGAATTGGGCCGAACACATGACAAAGCTCCGTCTGAGCCCAGCAATGACTGCCCCGGGGCCTGCAGGAAACGCACACATTTGTTGTCCCTAAACCAACCCTAAGCTAAGCCATCCGTAAGCTAACATCTCCCCTTGTCTGCTCATCTTCAAATGAATTCATTCTTTAGCTTCTTTCTCTTTCTGAGTTTTGCTGCTCACCAAATGGTGAGGCGGTGTTGTTCACTCAGTTAACTCCCTAAAGTGAACGTTCCCAAGGGCACAGATGTCGAAGACATTTGAGAGTTTGGTACAGTGTATGCCATTTAGTGGGCACTGAAGGAAAATTTTGCTTTCCATCAAAAGTCAACCATCGGAGTCTGGAATATCATAGCAAGAATATTACGACGCTAATAACAATTATTCCAAGTAGGATACAGGCAACAATGCAGATGCCAACAGTTTATGATACAGAAGCCAGGTTAGCAAGGATCTGGACTTAAAGAAACAAACAAATAAAAGAATTATATGCAGAAAATAATTTGGTAAAGGGGCGCCTGGGTGGCTCAGTCAGTCAAGCGTCCAACTCTTGGTTTCGGCTCAGATCATGATCTCAGGTGAGATCAAGCCCTGTGTGGGGATCCACGCTGGGTGTGGAGCCTGCTTAAGATTCTCTCTCTCTCTTTCTCTGTCCCTCTCCCCACCCATGTGTGCATGCTCTCTCTCTCTCTCTCCCTCAAATAAATAAATAAATCTTAAAAAAAAAAAAGAATTTGATTAAGATCAAAGAAATGAAGAAGAGGAACTGATGGTTGTTGGATGCCTTCAGGATTTTCATGCAAACTATCTCAAGTAATCTTTCGTTGTAATAGCTGGTGGCAGTTTATAGGGTGCCAGATGGCTAGGTTTTGTTTTTTTTTTTAAAGATTTTATTTATTTATTTGAGAGAGAGAGAGAATGAGAGACAGAGAGCATGAGAGGGAGGAGGGTCAGAGGGAGAAGCAGACTCCCTGCCGAGCAGGGAGCCCGATGCGGGACTCGATCCTGGGACTCCAGGATCATGACCTGAGCCGAAGGCAGTCGCTTAACCAACTGAGCCACCCAGGCGCCCGCAGATGGCTAGTTTAAGCGCTTTATTAAGTCCTTCAGTAGTCATTTAGCTTCCACAACTCTGTGCAGGAGTTCTATTATTCTCCCATTTACAACTGATAAAACTGAGTCACAAGACAACTAAATAATTTGCCCAAGACCGCTCAGTTAAGTGACAAGGCTGGGTTGTGAAGGCAGGCAATCCAAGGTGAGAGCCCACACCCCAAAGCCCCTCACAGAGCTGTTTTTCAGATGAGGGCCCTGAGCTTGGAACAGGGATGTATCCCGGGGAGCTACTGAGAAACTCGGGCCTGCTGCACTCCAGCACCCACATTCAATATAACACTGCACACTGTGGAGATGAAAGTTGTTGAAGTATTTAATTACATTACATTATGCCATGCTTAAAAGAGGATGAAACTATAAACCCCTTGTATTAGATTTTTTTGTCTTATTAAGCTTCATTCTACAACTAATCAGATATAAAACAAGTCACAGAAACTCTCTTCTAGTCGTAAGACAATAGGCTTTTATCGGCTGGAAGCCAAACCCTAAGTGGCTTTCTCTCTGACTTGAGCCAATTAAGAATGCTTGCATCAGTAAAATGAAATGGAAAAAAAACATAAACAAAACAACAATAACAACAAGAAACAGTTTGAAGAAATAAAATAAATGCAATTGTTTTCTCTCAAAAAAGGGGTAGGGCAAGCTGAGCAGAGAGGATGAAGGAAAAGAGGCTCAGTGGAGACCTTCATGGCTCTATTGTTTTACCTTTGATATAGGAAATGGAAAATGGTTAAGGGCATTTTCAACTCAGCCTCTCGAACCCAAGTAAGCACCAGGCAATAGAATCTGAAAATAAGTGAAAGCAACAAACAGAACAAACGAGAAGTAAGCAAGCAAAAAGGGGCAGAATTAGAGAAAGAAGGGTTATTTAGGTAAATTGAATATGTTCCCAGTCACACAATGGTATCCTGACGTATAATTTTCTTATTCAGAAGTGTTTTCACAACAGCTGCAGTATAAAGCAAAATGAATTAGTCTCTGAACAAGTGAGGCTGAGTCTCTCTCCAGTTCAGTCCTTCCCCGTTGTGCCTGGGTCACAAGAACATGTTGACATCCCCCAGCTATCATTTCTTGACTGCGTCATCTACAGCCCTGCCAACATTTCATTTTCATAAACAACCAATCAACTAACAACAACAACAACATAACCACGGGGAGTCAACTCTGAATTTTGTTAATCATATGTTGTGAGTATAGAAATCAGCCTTGTCGCAGTTCCCTCCCTTTCTCCACCGAGCCTGTCATGTTTCAGAACTTAAGAACGATTCACAGGAGCAGAAATGCTGACACCGTCCCGGAAAGAAATGTGTCTCACAGCTACCGGCGTTTTCACTGTTGTCGAAGCAAAATGAACAAACCTGTTAGAATTTCTCAAAAAAAAAAAAAGGAAGAGAGTTTTATTGGAGACCAATTAAGGACAGCTGCTGCCCAGGACACACAATCTTCACAAAGAAGAGAGTGCTCCCAAGAAGAAATGTTGAATACGGGGTTCTCTATGGCTTTTGTTACATCAAGAGTGACAACTCATCAGGATGAAGGACATTTCAGAAAATTACCAACTCCATCTTATGCATTTAGTATGTGCCAGGTTGTAGGCTTCCGAGGTACGGGCTTGGAACTCAGGGAGATTTGCACCCTTATCTTTCGTTTGAAGTGTTTCTTTTAGGTTATTTGCTAACAAAGCAGCTGCACAATGTGTGCTCGGGGCAGAAGTAGAGCCCATGCTCTGGAGTTCGGCGAAGTCATTCTGACCCTAGTAAAAGGAAAGCTTCCCCCAGGAGCCCAGGAACAGGGCCCCAAAACATGAAAAGTTGAAAATGTCCTTTATCAATGTCTATTCCGAGTCAGAAATGACCATGCTCATACAATTACTAAAACAAATAAGAATTCCTCCCAATAAATACCACTAAACATGACTAATCATTCTACTCTTGCACTTTAAAATGAAGGTGTTGTAGGGTCTGATGTACTGACTCGCATCCAAATACAGCATTGGGGAGATATTTTCAGGTTGCATTTCTGCCCTAGTAGTTAGCTTCCTCGGCCCACTTAGTTGGTTGACTCCTGGACCCCTGCCTCACAGCTGTGCCCATCTCATCACAGCAAGGCTGGCCCTTCAATGTCCGCAAGCCCACTAACTTGGAAGCTCTACCATGTCTCTTCGCTCACATTCCTAAACGACAGGAAAGAATGCAATGAACACCACACCCCCAACCCTGTAGGCTGGGCCTCTGTCCTGCCTCTGGAAATGCCAAGAATAAAGCCTTTTTTAAATAAAATAGTTTCATATTTTCTTTTTTCACTACTGACATCATTAAGAACTGAAAAAAAAATCAAGATATTCTAATTCCTGCCTTAGCTTCCATAAAAGTCAGGGAGAAGATGAAGACCTAGATAAAAATCATGTGAAAATAATGACAAATCCTCACATTAAAATTTTTTTTTCTAATACCAAAATAGTCTATGTTAAAAGTAATCCAACACAGATTGTGGTAACTTAGCTAAAATGCTCTGGTGTGCTTCTTATATTTGGCAGTGAGAACATATGTGCGTTTTGTGGACACTCGGAAATGTGGGCTATAAAAGACGTGTTATTCATTCATTCATTTCTTCATTCATGAATACGTAATCCCTTCTAAGTTCCAGACACTGTTCTAGGGTAGAGTTCCACAGTGGACAAAACAAATTCCTTGGCCTCCTGAAGCATACATTCTAATGGGGGAGGACTGAGGATAATAAGATAAAGAAGCCAAAGATACAGTATGCTAGACTACTATAATTCCTAAGGGAAAAAGTAAAAGAGGGAAAGAGATGAAGTACTGGAAGCAGTGATTTGAAATAGGAGTACATTTTCTTCTAATCATTCACTAATTGCATAAGTTTATAGCATAATATTCATTTAGAAACATCCTTTAACAAACTGACCGTGTATTCTTTCCATCTCCACACCATATGCTGTGGGAAACTTTGAAGTCCCATAGAGATCAAAGATGCAAAATAATTCTAAGTCTATAAGCAGAAAGTCACATGTTCCAAACTGCTGAAAACTTATGAGACTACTGAAAACAGTTTTTCCTACTCTGTTGGTCTGTGGATTCTACTAGGAGATAATCTGGAAGCCACATACAGTGTCAATTTGCAAGGGACGCAAGGGCTTAAAGTTTGGAAGATTTTTCAGACTTCTGGTTAATTTTACCTGCTTAAGAAATTTTCACCACTAAGTACTAACCTTTGATAGCTAGAACTACAATCTGAGTTTCTCTCTGTATTAACAGCAAAAATCTGAGGACACTCACTCCTTATGTAGACAGATGGTTTTAAATCAAGAGTCGTAGTGGCATGATGACAGGATATTTCCATTTTGTCCTTGATTTGTAGCTAAGTCCTGGAACTGAAAATAGGTGCTGTATACTCCATTTTTTAAAGAGAACCACCAAAAATGGGGCCATAGATCTCCTCTCAGGATTTTCCAAAAGATAGCACAACCGAGTATGGTCACCTAACACTACAACCCTCCATCCCAAATCCATAAAATGAGAGGACCAGGAAAAGGAGAAACATGCCTTAGAGTCCTCAGAGGCCTGCAAGTTCTGTTGCCTGGTGAGAAACTATTCATTTTCTTCCCCAGGAGCTTCCTTCTCCTCCCGAAGGCCCAAACTGTAAAGATTCTGAGTGATTCCATCAGAGTAATACAGCCATCTCATTCCTCTGTTGGCTATCTGCTAAGGCAGTCGGACTCACTGATCCTCCTTTGAATCTACCCAAACAAAGAGAAAAAGAGTTGGAAAGAGAGGTAGCCACAGCATAGCCTGCACCTCCCTTTGAGTTCTGAAAAGGGTAGCTGGGCTCTAAAAACTCTGTTGGGGCTTCTTCCAAGAAAGCTCAGCTGTACAGTGAGGTGATCTCAGCAGCAGGAGGCTGGGAGGGAGACACTTAGGGAGAGAGGGTAGAAGAGGTTGGCCAGACCTGGATTCCCCATGTCAGGAATTGTGCATAAGGAAAAGCTTATAGGATCTGTCCCCCATGACTGAGCCAGGCTTTGAACCCTTGCCCCACCAAGGGCAAGGTTAATCATTGGCATCATGACAACCAAGTAGGAGAGATCCACAAAATGGAGAAAGTTAAATAATGAGGTGCTGGCCCTGTTACCTCTCCCTTCTTCCTACTCCAGCACAGTCAAGGGAGCCTGGAAGAAGCAGAAACCCAGAAGTTTGAATCAAGATATGTGTGTGGGACTGGACTGAGCATTAATACCTAAAAGTAACTCAAGACTTATAATATATGTCCAAGATGCCAATAGAGAGCCCACCACTCCATAGAAAAACTGATTCAACATTTTATAATTGAAGTGGAGGCTTGGAAAAAACAAACACATTCACCAATGAAAATATGTAACCAGTTGCAAGATATGAAATAGAGATGTGCCCTTTGGTTTAAAAACCAGAGCAACGTAAGTCCCTGACCCATAGGAGGTGCTCATAACGCTTTTGTTGAAAGAATCTACAGATAGGGATGCCTGGGTGGCTCAGTGCCTTCAGCTCAGGTAATGATCCCAGGGTCCTGGGATCCAGTCCCGCATTGGGATCCCTGTTCAGAGAGAGCCTGCTTCTCTCTCTGCCTGATACTTCCCCTGCTTGTGCTCTCTCTCCCTCTCTCTCCGACAAATAAATAAATAACATCTTGAAACAAAAAGAAGAATCCATGGGTAGGTTGATTTCATCTAAGTAAAAAATAAGCTAACAACTGTAGTTGAATAAACATACTGTAGATGTTCCAATATATGATATCTCTACAGTCTGATCCTTCTATCCACAATTCCAATAAATTGCAAATACGGGCTGAAAAGTCACAGCTTTCTTTTTAATTGATGAATTTGGTATTTAAAGCATACCTCTTCCAGAATGGCTGTTAGTAGCTGGAAAAATATTGGTGGAATAAATCATCTTTTCCAATCAACCCTCAGATGATAACTAGACATCTCTCTCATACTATAACCAGTTTTGTTTCTAGTCAAGTGCAGAAGATTGTCTCTTAGTATAAACACTGAGTGATCCTTCTGAGTTTTCTGAAATACTTTTTAATGCCTCTTGTAATAATGAACCTTTAGTTTCAGTAGGGCATCTGCATTTGGTAATACTATCTCTATAAAGAAATTTTGATTAGGTATAATCTAACTCTACACCCATTATCTTATAATTCCAAACCATGAACACAGAGAGCTACGTGATTTGCCTAAGATTACATAGCTGGGCAGTGAGAAAATTGGGACTACATTACAATCAGTCACTTCCCCTTCTCACTGCTGCCTCCAACTCAGACCAGCCCCCCACAGCACGGAGCCAGCGCGGGGAACCTGGCCAAATCAAACAGCTTATATGTTAAGGCTACTAGTTAAATGCCCACCCTTTGGGGGTTCTTTAAACTCATTACATTAAAAAATCATGACAGCTTTCTCAAGAGATATTAATCACAGATTCTCACTTAGATTAAATGATATGATGAAGAATGAATATTCTGGTACCCCTTTTCCAATTTTAATCAAAACAAATTGTAGATGTCTTATAGGCAACCACCCACAGGCCCCTCTTTAGTTTTCACTCCATGATCTAATATTCCAGGATAAAAGATGCTCCCCAAAAGATCCACATTATTACAATCTGGTCTTGACTGCAGGAAAAAAAAGTGATTGAGGCAACTGTGCTTTTTTTTTTTTTTTTTTAAGTGTGCAAAGAGAGTTTAGGGAAGGGAGAGTTTGGAAAGCTACTTATCATGCTCCCGTCACTATACTGATGAGTGGAATAAAAAGGCCCAGCATGGAGCTATTCTTCTGGCTTCTCATACACAAAATCATCAGGTTGCTTTCACCTTGTTTTTCTAAGGTTTTAAAACCAGATTTCATCAAGCTCTATGTAGTCCCAAATCCCCTGCAGCACATACCAACATAAATAAATAAACTCCTGCAGATACCCACAGCTTAAGAAGAAAAAGATTTGAATTAGAGCTTTGCCTTAAATCAAAGGCAGCCTTGCTGTAATTACTGCCACCACTGAGATAAGAAAGTACATCAACAGCTCTGCTAATATAAGCTGGGTGCTTCTGCTGGCTGGTGACACTCCTGTCTCATATCTCCCAAATTAAGCTCCTTTGGCCAAAGACAATGGCTTTGTAAAAGAAAAAAACAATTCAGAAAGCCAGGGTTACTATAACAACTAGCCCAACAAGGTTTCCTTCCTGTAGGAGAAGGATTTAATAGTTTAATAAGCTCAAAAATTACCTTTAGACCCCAAAGCTCAAAGTGAAGTTCAAAAGAGTTTAAAAGTTAATAATGGTGAGGGCCTTAATAACAATATACTCAGAAGTCTTTTTAAGACTAAATTCAACACTGAAAATAGCAGCTAATTAGGTGAGAACCAGTGGCATGAAGCCAGAAGACAGGTGCCAGGAGGAACCCCTAAACAAGCAGCCTGGAAGAACTCTGTCAACTTTCTGTAATCCATCCCAAGTATGAGAGGCACAAAGTGTAGAGGAAGGAGCAGATCAAAGCAGATGTGTAAATTCTAGAGTTGGAATAGCTTTATTCTAATGTAAAGGTGGGGCTCTAAAGACCATTATCATAGATTTCACAAATCAATTTAGAATTCAGTAAGCAAACAACAGTAACTGCCCATTGTAATGTAACAGCTGGTGATATATTATGGGAAGACTACAAAGTAATAAAAAAAAGCTCACTTGCCCAAGAGAAATTTCAATTTACAGGTTGGAAGGAATACATAGAAAAATAAACATAAGCACACAAGTGCTGGAAACATGTAAACATTTTCAATTAGGCTCTAAGTTGATGCCTACAGGAGAAATCCTTTAAAGTGGAAACTGTCTTTTGTACTCTTAGTTTTATATAGCAACCTTAACTGTATAACTGAGGGGGAAATGAGTGTCAGAATGATGTGCTTGTGTAACATAACCTGATTATCGACAGCAAACTCAAATTATTAGTATGTCTTCAAAAACTTGGAGATCTCTTTATTTTATTCCTAAAAGATCTCTTAAAAATATCAACAACAATGTAAGAATCTATGGAAATATTTTCCAAGCCTCTCAACTTTTTGACCCGAGAAAGGGAGCTGAAATGACTTCATTTGGCCCACTGGTAAGGTTCTGATTTGGAATAGTTTGTGTTCAAACTATTTTGGTAGGGCAATGTTTTTAAATTTTTTGAATTTTAAAGCCCTTAGGTGGAATATGATCTCTCCATCTTGCTATAGACTCTACCATTCCCAATTGTTTACAACTGGCCTAATTCACGCATTTATCTTTTGCCAGCTAGCCCCACATAAATATATGAAATTATGATTCTTACCTTGGAGTTACCAACTTTCTTGTGTTCTGGTTTTAAAACTGTACACACACATGCACACACACACACACATACACAGAAGGTTTGGGAAAATTATCTGACTGGAAGTTTTATATGATCCAATAGTGTCGTATGTTCTTAAAAAAAAAAAAAAAGCCAATATAACTCAAGTTGCACTAAGAAATGTCCAATGGCCAGATTTCTAAATTGAAATGGAGCACCATTTTCAATTCTGAATTCTAGAAATTAAAATTGAACTTTGACAAATTAGAGTATGACATGGATATAGAAGGTCTGTAAGTCATGTTTTAAATGAACATTTGACCAAATCATGGATAGGTAACCTTCAGGAAAAAAAAGTGTAGTAAAAACTGCAAAGTTGTCATGAGGAAGAATTTATAGATTTGTTCTACTTTACTATATGGAAAGCAGAACTAAGGGGGCTCCTGGGTGGCTCAGCCAATTAAGCATCCAGCTCTTGATTTCAGCTCAGGTCATGATCTCAGGGTCATGAGATGGACCCCCACATTGGGCTCTGCACTCAGTGGAGAGTCTGCTAGAGAGTCTCTCTCTCCCTCTCTTCTTCTCTCTCTCTCTCCCTCTGCCCCTTCCCCCTCATTCTCTCTCTCTCTCTCTTTCTCTCTTTCTCTAAAATAAATAAATAAATATTTAAAAGAAAAAAAAAAAAGAAACAAAGAAAGCTGAACTGGAACCAAAACTTAGTTATAAAAGTATCAGGTTTAGGGGCGCCTGGGTGGCTCAGTCATTAAGTGTCTGCGTTTGGCTCAGGTCATGATCCCAGGGTCCTGGGATCAAGCCCCGCATTGGGCTCCCTGCTCAGCAGGACGCCTGCTTCTCCCTCTCCTGCTCCCCCTGCTTGTATTCCTTCTCTTGCTGTCTCTCTCTCTGTCAAATAAATAAATAAATAATCTTTTTTTTAAAAAAGTATCATGTTTAAAAAGGTTTAAATTTGACTCAACATAACTATGAGTTTTTGAATTATGGTTATTCCAATAAGTTGGTGATCCTAGAAAGAATGCATTTCCTCCCCATGCAGATATTTGAATGAGCCTACATACACTAATTCAGTACTTTATAGGTCTTTCCATCAAAATCATTTGGAAATCCTCTAAAGTATATATATACATCTCACCAGGATATACCTGGTGAGTATATATTTCTTAGTGCAACTTGAGTTATATTGGCTTTTTTTTTTTTTAAGAACATACGAGAGTTGTATATACATCTCACCAGGATATACCTGATGATGCCAGTCAAAACAGTGTATGGGTCTCCAGCAGCAGAACAACACATCTAAACTGCATGACCTCTATCATTATGTTCAAGTATAAAAATTGAGAATCATTTCAAGAAAATTCTTCTCGGGCCACCTGGGTGGCTCAGTCGTTAAGCGTCTGCCTTTGGCTCAGGTTGTGATCCCAGGGTCCTGGGATCGAGCCCCACATCGGGCTCCCTGCTCCGCGGGAAGCCTGCTTCTCCCTCTCCCACTCCCCCTGCTTGTGTTCCCTCTCTCGCTGTGTCTCTCTCTGTCAAATAAATAAATAAGATTCTTAAAAAAAAAAAAAAAAATTCTTCTCAAGATCTGCCCTTCAAAAAAGAACAGCTTCTTCTGTGCATTTATTTGGATGACCCAGAAAGTCATGCCATCCCTCTGAAACCTCAACTCCAGAAATAAACTGTTGCTTAAATGATTTAATATCTATAAAATACCAATTATCTTTCAGAAGTTCTTTCCTTCTACCAAGAGAGATTATTTTTTCCTAGGATCCAGGCTTTTCTCTCCAAAAACGCATTTCTTCATGTATACATTATTTAGTCTAGATCAGTGTTTCTCAAAATGTGATCCCCAAACAAGAAGCATCAGCATTACCTAGGAACTTTCCTGTAGTGAAGCCCAGCATAACAAGATTTCCACATGATTCTGACGCATGCTTAGGTTTAAGAACCACAGGCCTAGATTAACACTAAGAGAGTGGGAGCAAGATGAGTCACCAGGATGGAAAATTTTACCCACTGACATTCAAAATCCTGCAAAATTGTGGTCCAAGATGGGCATGGACCTTCTAAATCTATTCTCCTTCCAGATCTTCCAGCAGCACAAGATGTGAGACTGCTTATTCTCGCGATTCTCCATCAAGAAATTCTGAACTCAGAATATGCACAAGTACATGCACAAGTACACACACACGCACGCGCACACACGCACACACACACACCCTTTCTAAAAACAAATGTTAACTCTGAGAGACAGAATAAATAAACCCATGAGGATGATAGAAATGTTTTTCAAAAGGCCCTCTAATTTGGAAAGACACAAATTCTCACAATAGAATCAGTACTTCATGTTAATATGCATGAGTGTTTACTCCTTTCCTTCATCCCCTACTCTGATTTGTCAACCTCTTGAAACTAGTTGAAACTAACAAAGAAGCCATTACTTAATGGACTCTCTTAAAACTACACAAAAACATGCTGCTCTTTGACTATGAAATTCCAACTGGTTTAAAATTCTAGTATTGACTCATTCTCAACCTGTCTCCAACATCTGGGAAAAAGATGAAAGAATCATTATTTGGTCCTGTTTTTGGTTCAATATCCTTATGAATATTATTTGAATGGATGATTAAATATGACCATACTTTTCTGTGCACACTTAAATGCTGAAGAAGCCATTGTGTCTCTATTACACAATTCTAATCTTTTCATTATATGGCTTACATTTTACAGAGTGAGAACCTGCCTGCATACAAGAATACAGGCACTCATATTTAAGATAATAGTCATGGGCCATTGGGAAGCAGTTTCTTTCTCTGCATTTTTATGAAGCTTAAATACTTATTTTGATGGAGATTAATGTTCCCTCTATAATTAAGTAGAAACCAAGTATTCAATCACTGTACCTCCCCAATTATCAGTCCATACTTAACTCATCACCAACTTTAGATGAGCCTGTTGATAAAGTGTCTTCTGAATTAAGATTTCACATTCACAGTGCTCTTAATTATATTTTCTGCTTACTCTTTACTTCTTAGAAATAACTTTGACAACTTAAAAAATTTTTCTTGCAGTTAACTTGTGCCAAACTGACTAGATATTACAAAGATGGAAGAATCTTTGGTTGTAATAAACAATAAAATAAGGAAAACAGTTAAAACACATATGTAATGGGGTGCCTGAGTAGCTCAGTCAGTTAAGTGTCCAACTCTTGATTTTGGCTCAGGTCATGATCTCAGAATTATGAGATCAAGCCCGGCCTCAGGCTCCACGCTGGGCATGGAGCTTGCTTAAGATTCTCTTTCCCAGGATCCTGGTTGGTTCAGTTGGTTGAGCGACTGCCTTTGGCTCAGGTCATGATCCTGGAGTCCCAGGATCCTGTCCCGCATCAGGCTCCCTGCTCAGCGGGGAGCCTGCTTCTCCCTCTGGCCCTCCCCCTTCTCATGCTCTCTCTCTCTCTCTCAAATAAATAAATAAATATTAAAAAAAAAAAAGATTCTCTTTCCCTTTCCTTCCGCCCCTCCCTCCTCTCTAAAAACAAAACAAAAACAAAAACACATGCAATAAGTCTTTGAACCAGATGATTGCTAACACACCTTCCGGCTCTAAAAGTCTAAGACCCAGTGATATCTAAATAAACATATTGATTCTTACAATACAGCCTCTGGCAAGTGGCATAAAGAGCAAGTAATATGTTTGAGAGACAATAACCTTGGCCACAAAACTGAATGTCGGTTAGCTGAAAGATAAGAGGGAGCACATGTGCAAATAAAAGAAGACAAATAAAGAGGCTCTGGGGCTTCCTTTGTGGAAGACCCTCACTATTCATCCTAATTTCTTCATCCGATGATTTCTCTGAGTGTTGCTCCATACCATGATAAGAAAAACAGAAGGGCATTTGGAGTCTATGTGAATATTAATTCAACCAAATGGGTCCCACAGACACAGATAAAATTGCCACAAACTGGCAAATAAATTTCTTGAAGAACAGAAATCTGGTAAAGGATATTTATCTTTTGCCGTATTTCACAGACAACAAAAGAAGAGATTATCTTCTAGTAGCACTTTGTTTTGAGGCACTTTGCCCAAGGCAAGTTAGGGCTTCAAGATTTAAGAGTAGCATGTGAGAAAGGATTAGTGTATTAATTAGAAATAGGTTTGTCTGTGAATAACAAAAAATGTAGAATAATACTAGCTTTAAAAACAAATAGAAGTTCATTTCTCTCTCAAGTAAAATACAGTAAGATCCTTCTATTTTGTGGCCCACTTGGCATAATTTCCATTGTCAAATTCACCTGATGGTTCAAGATGGCTACTCCAGCCCTGGCCACTATGTGCTCCCCCTCCCCACCATCCCAGTAAACAAGGGTAAGAAAAAAGAAAAAGAAAGGCATATCCTCACCCGTAAGAACACTCAAAATTTTCATAAAATCTTAAAAGTTTTTATCACAAGAAAAAAACTTTTTATAACTACGTATGGTGATGTGTATTAACTAGATTTATTGTGGTGATTATTTCACAATATATACAAATATCAAGTCATTATATTTATACCTGAAACTAATATAATGTTATATGTCAATTGTATCTAAATTTAAAAAGAAGAAAAATAGACAAATTGGATCTATACTTCATTAAAATTAAAAGTTTTTGCATTTCATAGTACACTATCAAGAAAGTAAAATCACAACCCACTGAATGGGAGAAAATATTTCCAAATTACATATATGATAGTGGTCTAGTATCCAGGATATATAAAGAATTCTTACAACCCAACTATAAAGAGACAAATAATACAACTAAAAAATTGGAAAGGGATTTGAATCCAAATCTTTTGATTCAGCAAACAATCTCTTATCAATAAACCAAAGAAAAGATGAGCAAAATCATTAGCCATCAGGGAAATGCAATCAAAACCTCCATGAGATACCATATCACACCCACTTAGCTACAAGCAAAACAATGGACAGTAACGAGGGTTGGAGAGAGAGAATGAGTGAAAGAATGCAGTACAATGTTAACATTTGGGTGGGATTCTGGGTAGAGTATATAGGAATTCTTTATACTATCCTTACAACCTTTCTCAAGATTCCAAATTACATCAAAATAGAGAAGTGAGAGTAAAAAAATAAATAAAATACTACATAACTTTAAAAACAAAAACTAAAAAACACTTCCCAAAAGTTTTCCAACCTTCTCATTTATTTGTCATTGGCCAAAATTTGGTCAAATAACCACTGGACTACAAGGAAGCCATAAAAATAACATGCTAATTAAAATTTGGGAATTTCATTACTGAAAGGGAAGAAGGGAAGACCTAGAGTGACCATGTAATTTATCTTCCAAACTGAAGGCACCATTATTAATTAGGAGGTGATGGAAATACTCTGTCATGATTGTGCTGGTAATTGCCTGGTTGAGTTCATTTATGACAACTCATTGAACTACACAACCAGTACTGATAAATTTTATTATATACAAATTATACTCCAATAAAACTTACAAGAAATACGTAGATGCAAACAGATGACAGATGATGATAGATAGATGATAGATAGATAGATAGATAGATAGATAGATAGATAGATAGATAGATAGACAGATAGATAGTAGATAGAAAGATAGAGATCAATCTCTGATAGAGCCAAAAAAAAAAAAATGGTGGTCAAGGATATCAAAGGTAGGGGAGGTGTGAGTTTGCAAAAATCTACTCACAACTCAATATTTCCATTGGTATTACCGTAAGTAGAGACTGAATAGCTCCATTTCACTAGATCCTGTGCATTTCTGTGGCCTTCCAAATGAGCTAGAGTCTTGATTGGGCCTCTTTGAGGAAGCCTAAGAGATCGCCTCTCTAATAATATGATTCTTCTTCTGAGGTCCCACTTGCTTCCACCTAACCTGATCACATGATTACATCCTTCAATTCTTTTTCTTCCTCCATCTGTTCATTTATCTATGTGCCTAGACGTACTGAACCATCAAAACTATAGATACTCTAGGAGCGAAGGAACAGGCCCCTGTAGTGACTATAACACTTCCAAGGAAAGGAACGCTGAGACTTCCAGTAGCAGAGTTGCTATGGTCTTGGGAAGCACCTTGCATGCAGGTGAAAAGAGTTTTTACTGAATTCGGTCACCAAATGAGAGCTCTTTGAAGGGATTTCTGCAGATATCGTGCAGGAGAGTGATATGATAAAACCATGCTTCTGTTAAAATGAATCTGGCAAAGTCATATAGGATGGATTGAAGAAAAAGAGATTAGAGGAGGTAAATTCAATTATGAAGCCTTCACAATGGCCCAAGTAAGAGCAAATGAGGGTCCAAACACAGTGGAGCAGTGGGTCCAGACAGGCAAGTGTGAAATGAGATGAGGTAGTGAAGTGCTGTGGAGGATGGGAGAGGCGACTGTTCTCTCTCTGCCCACCACCCTCTGGCCCAGACCCAGAAGTGCAATACGGAGGAAAAATAGTACAGTCTGACAAATAAGGGTGTGGGTGGCCTTGGAACAACCTATTGAAATTGAAATTATTATTCTCTCCCTATAATTTATATTTTTTTCCCATCCTACTTACAGTATTTAGGTATTTGTTTTTGTTTTTTTACAATCATATACATTTCTGTTACAGCGAGGGAGCATTGACATTAAATGCCTTACAAATTCTTCTTTGTTAAATTAGGTTCTAATACAACTGACTACCATCAATAAGGCTGTCATTATCTTGTTGTCCTCTTTCTGTAATTCCATTTCCTCCCTTTAATTTTTTTGATTATTTTATGAGTGCATTTCCCTTTGCCCATACGGGCGATAAAAAAGTATTTTTTTTTTCCTTTTCTTTCCTTTTTTTCTGAGCAGCCAAATTTTGTAGCAGGTTTATAAAATTTCACTCGCACTTTAACTCAGATGCGAGGAGAGGATGAAAGTTCTTTATAGTTCCCTCTGTTATAGACACCTCCCCACTCGTTAACAAATTTACTAATTAAGTTAAAACTTAATCTCATCCTATCATGCTAACTTCACCTATGGACATATTCAGACTTTTCAAAAAAAAATCATTTAGTCCCTGATCTAGCCATGCTCCCCTGTACTTCTCCCTGTCATGACATGCGGTGCATGGTGGTGGGAGCGGGGAACAAGGCTTTTGAGTCCTCCGGGAGAAATAAAGAGTCAGAGTCTTTAAAGCACTGTACTCTGCTTCCCCAGGTCTCCATGGCAACACCCCTGGCTCCTGGGTGCTCTTTGCCTGCTGCTGTGCTGCAGAGTTCCACTCTATGTCAGTGGGACTCCGGTTTCAGTCTCCTGGCTTTGCCAGCACCTTATACTATATCCGGGTTAACCCTGTCTGTCCTCTGCTCCTGCTGGCCACAGATCTCTGCATGACAGCCGCCATCTCCTCCCGGTCCACCAGCCTGGCGTGGGCTGTGCATGCAAAATCACCTGGTGGGCTACTGGCTCTCGGTTTAGCTTCTCATGTAGGCCACTGAAGGCAGCTCAGGAAGGCCATACTGGAAGATCTCCCTCTTCTGAGCACACTGTATAGCTACATTGCTTGGCCATGCCTCAAGTTGGTACAAGATGAGGCTCAGAGGTGATGTCTGAGTCCTAATCTCTGCCCACCTACCCATTCCCATCCACCAGGTAGTTAGATGCCCAGGCAAATTAGGTTGGAGGGCTTGGAAGGAAAAAAAGAATAGCACATTAAAAATTTTAAATGCTACTCCCTTTCATTTATATTCCCAGTCTTGCCCTCTATACTGTAAGAGCTAACCAAACAATGAGAATTATGTTTAAATTTCTCTGTCCTACCCAGTTTAGCATTTGCATAATAAGCCTTCCAGTTTAAAAGTCAATAAATGCAATTTCATCTGCTGCCAATAATACGTGCCAAAATATGCTTATGTTACAAATTATCTCTTACTTTTCCCCCCAAGATATTATCTCTGTATGATTAAATAAAGATCATTAAAAGTGATCCATTCTGGACGCATTGTCAAAGGATAGCAAAATATCTCAACAAGTACCATATAATATGACTATTTAACCTTTGCTAAAAGCAGTAAGACTCGGGGCGCCTGCGTGGCTCAGTCGTTAAGCATCTGCCTTCGGCTCAGGTCATGGTCCCAGGGTCCTGGGATCGAGCCCCGCATCGGGCTCCCTGCTCTGCGGGAAGCCTGCTTCTCCCTCTCCCATTCCCCCTGCTTATGTTCCCTCTCTGGCTGTGTCTCTCTGTAAAATAAATAAAATCTTTAAAAAAAAAAAAAGCAGTAAGACTAATTACTTGTGGTATGAAATAGAAAGGGAACAATAAAGAATCCCCATATTTTTAATACAACTCAAAACTCAAGGATAAATTATAATGGGCGGTGACCATAACCACATATTGACCACAGCTATTAATTTGCAGTAGTATGGATTGACCATCTATAACAACAACCCTCTAAATTGAATCGTGCTATTTAGAATACTAAAGGTTGAACAGCAACTCCTGAGTGCTAAATGTTAAATTATCACGGAATGTGCAATATTGAAATAAATATGTACAGTACCTCTTTTAGAAAAGACAGGCCCTAAAGTGTAGTTGGCTTGCTTAGGTGCAGCTTACCCATCCATGAACCCTCAGGGTGCATTAAGCCAAATCATAACAGCCTGTACCAACCCCTGCCAACAGTCCCATGTTCCATTTACTCAGAGTCAATAGACTCAATCAGAATAGCTTGACATAATGGTGACAGTAATTGTCACCCAAGGAGATTGGATTTAATTATTCAACACTGTAATGTAGAAAGTAACATAGGGAGTTTGGGGAGAAAAAAGAGATCCAGTAAAACCTTGAATTTGATGAAAGTTTTGAAAAATAAGGATTTAAAAAAAGATGTCATTCAGTCTGGAGCAAAGAACCCTGAGGGGATATTTATCAGCTGTAACTTTTAGAGTCATTTCAAGAATGAGCTTTGGAACCACAAAAACCTGAGCTTAAATTCTGGCACCTCTGCTTACCAGCTCTATGGGTTTGGGCAAATTATACAAAGTTGATGAGCCTCAGCTTCCTCATCTGTAAAACGGAAATACTGATCTTGTCAGAGAATTAAATGAAATAACGTAGGTGTAACAGTGTTGTCTATGCCCCATTATTCTAGCCTGGGGAGCGTTTCTCAGCACCCCGGTAGATATATGTCCTATTTGATCCTCCGGGGGGCCCTGTGGCGTACGTGTCACAGCATAGCTGGCTGGTGGAACAGAGGACATTAGCGGCACTGACCAGGTGCAACTCTCTCTTCCCAGGACTTAGCTGTAAAGGGCACTTAGTCACTGGGGAGATGCAAATTAAAACTACAATGAGATAGATATTTCACATCTACTAGATTGGTTAAAAAAAAAATTAAATGACAATACCAAGTGATACCAAGAATGCAGAGCAACTAGAATTCTCATACACTGCTGGTGGATTACAAATGGTATTGTTTTTGGAACCCAGTTTGGCATTTTCTTATGGAACAGAACTTACCCTTACTGTATGATGTGCAAATTCTAGTTATGGGTATTTACCTAGGATTGCCAAAAGAACATGCCAACAAATGACCTGGGTGCTAATGTTTATAGCAGCTTTATTCATAATAGCCCAGAACTGATGAAAAAATAAATGTCCATCAGTTAAAGAAAGGATAAAAACATTGTGATATATCCATACAAAGCAATACTACTCAGCAATGAAAAAGAACTAATTCTTGATACAAGCAACAATATGGATAAACCTTTTATTTTAAGATTTTATTTATTTATTTGACAAAGGGAGAGAGAGTGCACAAGCAGGTGGAGTGGCAGGCAGAGGGAGAGGGAGAAACAAGCTCCCCGCTGAGCAGGGAGCCCAATGTGGGACTTGATCTCAGGACCCTGAGATCATGACCTGAGCCAAAGGCAGACACTTAACTGACTGAGTCACACAGGCACCAATATGGATGAATTTTGAAAGCATTATGGTAAATGAGGGATGCCAGAAACAAAAGGCTACATACTATATGATTCCATGTATATGACATTCAGAAAAATGCAAAGTCATGGGAACAGAAATCAGATGAGTAGTTACCAGAGTCTAAAGGGCTGAAGAAGGGATTGACTGCAACGAGGTACAAGGCACCTCTAAGGTTAATGGAAAGGTTCTACATCTTAATTATGCTGGTTATAGGAATGGATTCATTCATCAAAACACACCAAACTCTGCATTTAAAATTGTAGTTCTGCCTTATTATATAACTTATGTCTCTATAAATCTGACTTTTTAAAAATCTCATAGCTAGCAAAGGGAAGTAGAAGAAGTATAAAAGAGAAAAAATTAATAGGTTATAGATTTAAACCCAAATTTTTGTAAAAATCTTTATTAGATGATGTTTATGAAAGATATATCTAAAACATAATTTACAGGCGCTTGGAAAAGAAAAGGACTAAAAACAAGATATATCATGCAAACACTGAAAAGAACACAAAAAATATAAAAAGAGAAAATAAATATCAGTGTAGCCAATAATTAATTCTTGGAAAAGAATAATAAAACTCACAAATTTCTTGTCAGACTTATCAAGGAAAAATGAAAGAAGCCACAAATAACCAGTGTCAGAAATGAAAAAGTAGACATCATTACAGATCTTGCGATCAACATCAAAGGAGGATATGGTAAAGAAATTTAAGTTAATAAATTTAAACATGTACATAGGTCATGTTTCTTGAAAATAGAACTTACCAACACTACCAAAAGAAAAAAAATGCAATATTCCTTTAACTATTAAAGATGCTGAATCCAAATTGTCCCACAATTTAAAAACATTAAAATTAAATTATCTTGTTCCAGATAACTTGAAATACATAGGAAGAAATAACACAAATCTTATACACAATTTTCCCAAGAGTAGAAATGGATGGTGTGTTAGGAGGCTTCTGAAATGATGCCCAACAATCCCTGCCTCCTGGAATCCTTGCTCTATGTAATCCCCGCCGCTTGAGTGTGGATTGAACTAAGTGACTTGCTTCCAATGAACAAAATAGAGTAACGGTGGGCTATCACCTCCAAGATTAGTCACCCAAGACCAGGGCTTCTGTCTGGCTAGCAGGCTTTTCTCTGACTGGCACTCTTTCTCTCCTTACTCACTTGGATGAAGCCAGCTGTCTTTTTGTGAGTTGCCCTGTGGAAAGGCTCACATAACAAGGAATTGAGAGTGGTCTTGGGCCAGCAGCTTATGAGAAACTGAAGCCTTAATGCAACAACCAGCAAGGCACAGAATCTTGCCAACAATCTGTGAGTCAGCCTAAAGTGGATCTTTCCCAGCTGAGGCTTAAATGAGTGCAGACCTGTGAGAGTCTGAAAGCCAGAGGACTCACCTAAGCCTTTATTGATCCACAGAAACTGTGAGAACATAAATGTTCTTTTAAAACACTATGTTTGGGGCTTACTTGTTACACAGCAATAGATAACTAACAGAGAGAAAGAGCTGCAATTTTATTTGGGGGCCTGCCAGGCTTTTAATCTCTTCTATCACACAATCTTAGAATGTAGGGCAAGTTCCAAGGAGACTCAGCTGAGCACCAGGTATTTCTACACTCCCAGCAGAAAAGGAAGCAAGTGCTCCATCCCCCAAGGGAGGAGCCAGAGGGCATACCATGACACCCATTGCAGGCGGTATGTTTGTTAACATCATAAATCTAACAAAACATGTGGAAGCTCTCAATGCAGAAAACTATAAAATGTTATTGAAAGAAATCAAAGAAGGCCTCAATAAATGAGAAATCAAAGAAGACAGCAACACAGGAGAAAATATACCATGGGTATCAATTAAAGGTTGAATGTCATAAAGATGTCAAATCTCCCCAATTTGATCTATAGATTTGATATGATCCTAATAAAAATTCAGAAGTTGTGTATGTGTATAAGTGGCCCTTGACAAGCCAGTACTAAGATATATATGGAAAGGTACAAACGGAAAGGGCTAAACTTAACCAAGAGATTCTTAAAGAAAAAGAAATGGGTGGAAAGTATTTGCTCCACTGAATATTAGTTGTGATTATAAAGGCACAGTAATTAAGACAGTAAGGACTAGCATCCTAAGAATAGAAATAGCTCAAAAGAATGTAATAGAAGTCCAAGAAATAAATTCATGAAGAGATGAACATGTGATTTACTGCAGATATGGCACTGCAGAGCAATAGAGAAAGAGTTTTTTTCCAAAAATGGTGCTGGAACAATTAGATAGCTATATGGATATCTTTAGGACAAAAATGAAACTGGACCCTTACATCATACCAAACACAAAAATCAATTTCAGGTAGATTATTTAGCCAAATGTAAAGGACAAAAGACAGGAGATATTCTAAAAAGTAATAAAAGAGACTATCTTTGTATCCATAAAGTAGGACAAAACTTCTTAAACAGGACACAAAAAGCTTGAACTACACAGAAAATATTGATAAATCTGACCATATTAAAGTTCTTTGTCAAATGTCACTGCTAACAGAGTAAAAAAGCAAACCACAGAATGAGAAAAAGTATTTGCAACACATAGAGCCGAAAGAAGACACACATCTTGAATTTATATTAAAAAAAAAAAAAACTTCCAAAAAATCAAAAAAGTAAGTCAAACAATCCAATGGCAAAAATGCTCTTGAGTTTGAATAGGCAGTTTGAACCAGAGGTTATTCAAAGAGCCAAAAAACAACCTCACTGAAAATGATGGAAATAAAAATTAAAACCATAAAGCAATATCCTTAGGCTGCCATTAACACTTCTTGGAAAAAAGTCTAAATGACAATACCAAATGTTGAAAAGACTATGAAGCAAAAGGGACTCTAGTGCTGGTGGGAGTCAGACATTTTGTCATTGTCTACTTAATCTGAAACCACACAACCCCTGTTACTCAGCAAGTCTGCTGCTAGAAGTGTGCTCAGCAGAAATGCATGCACGTGGGCACCAAGATCTAGGTACAAGAATTTATAACAGTGTTACTCATGACAGCCCACAACTGGAAATAAACCAAAAGCCCATTAATAGTAGAATGGAAAAATGAACTGGGTGCATTCATATATAAACACAGTATAAAAATAAACTGCTACCTTTCAGTTATAGGGTAAGATCTGAGGATCTAATGTACAATATGGTGACTACAGTTAATTATACAATTAACTATATTATATGTATTATATACTTGAAATTTGCTAAGAGAGGAGAACGTAAATGTTCTCACCTAAATAAATAAATAAATAAATAAATAAATAAATAAATAAATAAATAAATAAAAATAGGCTGGGGCAGGGGGGATAATAAAAACTCTACACCCTGCAATATGGATGGATTTTATAGACATAACATTGAACAAAAGAAGTCAGCACAACAGAATTCATATTGGATTATTCTATTTATATGAAGTTCACAAATAGGACACTCAGTGTGTAAAAATACATGCCATCTATGGTGGTAAACTCTAAAGAAAAGCAAAAATGTAGTAACCACAAAAATCAGGATAGTTTTTAACTTTGGAACAGAAAGAACTAGGAAGTAGGAGGACGTAGGAAGTAGGAGGAAGTAGGAAGTAGGAGTGCACCACCTCTGGGGTGCGCCTCTGGGGTGCTGGCAATTTTATATTTCTTGATCGAAGTAGTGGTTTCACTAACGCTGGCTTGGGATCTCATCAATCTCTACTTCAAGTTTTGTTCACTTTTATTTATATATTATATTTTACAAGAAAAGAAGGTGAAGAAACTTAGATGGCTAAGAAAAGAAATGCAAGTTTCCTTTTACCTAAAGAAATGAAATGTTCCTCCTGACCTAAGAGCCTCATCAGCTCCAATCCCTGGAACTTCTGTTGGGTATTTCTCTCCTTGTGCATATACCATAAACTTATATCTGTGTACGCCACGGCTTTTTAACTTTTAAAATAAATTTTATGGGAAAGCCTGGGTGGCTCAGTCGGTTAAGCGTGTGCCTTCAGCCCAGGTCATAATCCCAGGGTCCTGGAATTGAGTCCCACAACGGGCTCCCTCTGCTCTCTGCCCTCTCCCTGCTTGTGTTCTCTCTCTCTGACAATAAATAAATAAAATCTAAAAAAAATAAAATATAATAAATAAATTTTGCTATTCATATTAACACATGATAATCTCTCACTATTAATATGTGACAATCTCTTTACTAAATATCATAAACATATTTCCTGGTCAGTATATGTTTATTAGCCTTATTTTTTAAGGCTGCAGAGCATTCCATTGTATAGATATGCCATAATTTACTTAATCATTCACTTACTGGAAGATATTTAGGGGTGCCTGGGTGGCTCAGTTGGTTAAGTGTCAACTCTTGATTCCAGGTCAGGTCATGATCTCAAGGTCGTGAGATCGAGCCCCACATCGAACCTCATGTTGGGATCTGTGCTGGGCATGGAGCCTGCTTAAGATTCTCTCTCCCTCTCCCTCTGCCCCTTGTGCACACATGTGCTTGCTCTTTCTCTCTTTCTTTCTCTAAAAAGAAAAAAAAAAAAGACATTTAAATTGGTTTCTTTGCTCTTCCAGATAAGACTTCATTGAATGTTCTTGGATATATATTCATATTACTGTTTTATTTTGGTTTGGTTTTTTTGTTTGTTTGGTTTGTTTTGTTTTAATGAATCATTCTATTACTCTTTCTGAGTCCTTGAAGTTTTTAGCTTCTGACTCACTGTTTCTCCAGCCCAACTCAGTTATAAGTTTTGGAGATGCCGGTATCAATGCATATGAACCTTCCAGCGTCCTGCCTTGCTTCTCCGTCCCTCATCCCCCTCTCCTCCAATGACCACATCTTCCTAGCCTGGTGTTCTCTCCCACTGAGATACTTTAGAGTACACCTTGTTGTGACCAGTACCAAGCATCACACTTTCAAACCATCACACCTATATCCAACGCTCCCTGACTTCACCAAGATCTAAAAGTCATGAATGAAACCCACCTTATACTTTCCTTCTTCTTCATGTCCACTTCCCTACCTGCCCTATAACCTAGGTTCCCTGGCTTAGATCTCTTCTCTCTCACTCCGTTTTCACTTCCTCATGCTCACCTAACAAAACTCCAAACCTGACAACAGCCATATTTTCCTCATACTGTGCCTGCCCCCATGTACTGAATGTCAGCTGGGGAAACGTAGACAATGCTGATTGCTTCACTTTAAATGATCTAATAGATCAGCTTCTCTGGCTTAGATCTGCTTCTCTCTCGCTCTTTTCTCACTTCCTCATGCTCGCCTAGGAAAACCCCAAACCTGACAACAGCCATATTTTCCTCATGCTGTGCCTGCCCCCATGTATTGAATGTCAGGGGGGAAACATAAGACAATGCTGACTTGCTTCACTTTAAATGATCTAATAGAAATGGCAAAACTGTCTTCCATCTGCCAGGTTAGAGAACAGCAAGCAAGTGGTCAGCCCTTAGTGCAGACCAGTTAGCCTCCTAGATTTCTCCAGCCCACTCACTCTTGCAGCCTTCTGGAAGACTACATGTCACTGTCTTCTCTCTCTCAAGCCTCCAATACACCACCCCCCTTTACTCTCAACTGAAGAATGTGCTTCCTCTTTCACTGAGAAAATTAACCAGAAAAGAATTTCCAGAGGCGCCCACACCACATTTATTCCTGTACTGGCATCTGCACCCACGTGGTCTGCCTTCGCACCCATTACTTCAGAGGGATTATCCCTGCTCCTGTCTAAAGGCAATCTCTCTTGTGCACAAGATCCCATTGCCTCTTGCCTACGCAAACTCATCAGTTCAGCAATGCCTCTGCCTCTCTTTCTTCAAAATCATTAATTTTCTACTTTCCACTGTGACATTCCCACCAGTGCACAAACAAAAACTGCTATAATTTCTACCATCTAAAAACCATTAAAAAAATCTCTCCTTGACCTCACATCTTCTTCCAGTTACTCCCCATGTAACTGCATCTATGGTCCTACAAAACTCCTTTAACATTTTCTTACACTTGCTATATCTAATTTATCCCCATTTTTGGAACCCACTATAATATAAGGAGGCTTTCACCCTCTACCACCACTCCACTCAAAACTCCTCTTATCAAAGACACCAACCAACTTCTCTTTGATCAAATCACTACTCAACAACTTGACCAGTCAGCCATGCCCTTGGAAAACTTCCATCCTTTAGTTTCTGGAATAACATACTTTCCTTATTTTTCTCCAGCTTCACTGTTCACTTCTTATCTTTTCTGGTTCAACCATAGTCCCTTATGATTCAATTTTTATCCCTGTTTATTTCCAGGTTATATATACATATACATAAGCTTCTGGTTCCCAAATTTGCATTAATAACTGAGATCTCTCTCCAGAACTCCAAATTCATATATCAGCTTTCTGTTAGACAAATCCATGTGAATGTCTAATAGACTTCTTGAACCTAACAGACCCACAGCAGAAATTCCTTTTAACCTGCCCTTCCCACTGCCTGCCCAGTTTCAGTAAAGAGCACTTCCATCCTTCCTGTTCCTCAGACCAAAAACCTTGGAGTCATCCTTAGGTCTTCTCTTTTTCTGATTCCATGTCCAATGCATTAGCAAATCTTATTGGACCTAACTTCAAAACATATCCACTTCTCATGAACTTAGGCACTACCACCCTGTCCAGAGCCATTATCATCTTTTATCAGGATTATTGCCATGGCCTCCTAACTGGTCTTCTCTTCTCTTATAGGTAGTCTGTCTTCAACACAGAAACCAGAGTGATCCTTTCAAAACTAGAGTGAAGTTCCCATCATGCAACTACTCAGAATCTTCCAGTGGCTTTCATTCCACTCAGAGGAAAAGCTTCATTCCTTATAATGGTCTCTAAGGTCTTATGTAATCTACATCCTTGCAACCCTTCTGTCCTCATCTATTAGCACTTTTGTTCTTTGTCTCCAGCCATACTAGTCTCTTTAAGAACTACCAACCAAGACTTTCACTTGCTTCCCCTTCTGCCTAGAAACCTCTTCTACCAATAATTGCCACGTCTAGCTCCTTCACTTCCTGCAGATATTTATTCAGTTACCTAATGGACGAGAAATTCCAGGACTATCCTATTTAAAATAGCTTTCTTTTTCCTGCCCCCCACTTCCTGGTTATATGTACTCCACAGAACTCATCATTGTGTGTGCATGTACATAAAACTTACATATACATAAAATTTATTATACATATTATCTATTTCTGCACCTTAAAATGTAAACTACATGAAGACAGACTCTGTTGTACATTTCGTTCACATTCCCGGCATCTACAACAGTGCCTAGCAGTAGCCACAAAATCATTAGTTGAGCAAATTAATGTACACATTCATATTTTTTAACAGATACACAGTCTTCATCATTTAATATGTTGACTCTGCTTTACCTTGGCATTTCAACAAAGCCTCCTCCTCCACTTTGATTCTTTACACTTAGATTTAAGAAGAAAACAATCTTACATTATTTTCTAAAGTTGGTGGTTTAATTAATGTCCCCAGTGTGGTTGATTCATTTTAACACTATGTTATTTCTTTATCTAATCATTGACCGGGACAGGAAGTGGAATTAATGGCTAATCTTTCAGGATTCCCCTGAAGCACTATTGCATGAGGCAATAGAGCTTTTTCCTTAGTAGGACACATTTTCATGTTCTCGTGTATATTTAGACACTGAGTCCCTTTAAAACTAATGGGAGGTCTGTGGGCCAAACACATTTATAGGAAATGAAAGGAAATGGCACAGTAAAAGCCAGCTGTGAAAAAAAGATCTTCTAGGTTGCTGTTACCTAATGTGTCACCTGAAAGACTTATTTTAACATTTCTGTTAAATAAAATGAACAGGAAAATGCCATGCACAGTATTCATTTGGTATTCTTGCTCTTACTTCTATGAATACCTCCTCTTCATTTGAGTCATGTACTGGGGTAAGAAAAAAAAAAGCGTGGAATCTGACTTTCTCCCTAATTCAGAAATGCCATCCTATACTTAATAACTAATTACAAAAAAACCAAAGTTTTTTAAAAATTGCAAAAACAATTTTGATGGAGTTTCAAGTTGCAAACTGTCAATACATAACCAAGTTATTCAAATTTTCAATGAAAAAAATAGCATTTGGTCAGATTGGTTGTGGTTTGGCTTGGTTTATTATTTGCTTTGTTTTTAAGAGACCTAGAGATTTATTCTAACGTTGGGTGTTCTCTTCCCTTCAAAATATACTGAGTAGTGGATCTACTCCTCCATATGCCTGCCAGCGTCACACTTCTTTTCTTTATTCCTTGACACATTCTTACCTATATAGCAGTTTGTCAAAAGGAGTAAACTTCTTTACCTTTTTTCTCCAGCCATTGCTAACCAGTATTGTCTGTTGCCTGCTCCCTTCACATCGCAGGCATACCCCATACCTACCCAGCCTCTTTCAGTATCAAAAACAGTTTCATTTAAGGAACTGTGATTCACCTTCAGGTACTAAAAAATCCCATCCGGTCTAAATTAGGACTTCAATATGACTGTCACTTCAAAACTCCATCCCTCCCCACAGTTCAAACTTGATCATTGAAAGAGGTAACTGCAATCACAAAGTGATCTTGTCTGTTTCCTCCCTTCCTTCCTGCATCCTCACTGTCTTTTGCTGCAACTTCTCCCAGGGTGAAGGTAGTAGATAGGGGAGATTATGATATCTTATATGTCAGGTGTGTAGAATATCTTGTTGTAACAGATAAATTATAATTTTCCATAGCAGATGCCCTCACGGGGCATATTTACGCCCTCTTTGGGAACCCCACTAAGAGACCACCAGCCTATAAGTTGCCTCCAGCCTGTAGGAGTGATGCGTCTCCAGTTGACTTGTTCCAACTGCCCTCAGATCCTGCCCTCTTGGCCTCTTACCCAGGAGTTCCCTCTCCACAGAAGGCTGCTTTCTTGGATAAAAGCTCAGTGAGACAGGTGCCCTTCCATGGCAGCTACTTGGACCATGGGAGATTGTGTATTCTTAACCCACCAAATAGTAGAATACCATTGTGAGGGCTTCATCTTCTCTACTTTTCCTGCCACTGCAAGATGTTCCAGCCAACTTCATGGCTTAAGAGTTCCCCAGGCTGGATGCAGACAGGAAGCAAGCACCAGGTTCTTTGTTTATGTATGCCTCTAAGGGACCTGTCAAGGTCTCTGAAGAATTTTCCTGCCAGACTTCAGTTTGGTGGGAACCCTAGACAAGCTTAAGTTTCTGAAGCTACACAAGCATCCAGCCAGGAAATAGGAGTCTACACTCTCCAAATTCCTGGTATCTCTGGTCTCTTGGAGACACACCATTTCGCTTGAGGTAAGTGCCAGAATCCTATTCTTACTCACTTAGATGGGAGGGAACAGAAAATGTCATAGTACTCTTAATTAATTGTGGCATACCTATTTTAACTACTCTCTGATCACTCTTTAAAGTTTGTGTTCTTCTCTAATAGAAATTTGGCAATTGGGTTGATAGTTTCCTAGATAGGTTTTGCTATCTTTTAGTAATTTAGTTATGGATATGTTTGGCATCTCTTTAAAGATTTTTAAAAATTATTTTTATTTATTTATTTAGAGAGAACGAGCATGCGAGCAGAAGGAGGAGCAGAGGGAGAGGGAGAGAGAGAATCTCAAGCAGACTCCATGCTGAGCATGAAGACCGACACGGGGCTTGATCTCATGACCCTGAGATCATGACATGAGCTGAAATCAAGAGTTAGACACTTAACTGACTGAGCCATCCAGGTGCCCCAAGTTTGGCATCTCTTTAAAATGTGAGTGTACTTACCTTTCTCAGGTTTATGACCTCAGTTGAAATTCTAGGATAAAAGGAAAAATCCTAGTCAATATCCTGTGTCACCTATCTTACCATTGCAGAATCTCTGTCATTCTGCTTTGAAGTCAAAAGCATTGTGTAGTAGACTGAATTAATGTCCCTCGAAGTTGTTCGTACCCTAACACCTAGGACCCATGAATATGTTACCTTACATGACAAAAGGAAATTTGCAGATGTGATTAAGTTGAGGATCTTGAGATGGAGAAATTATCCTGCATTGTTCAGGTGAGCCCTAAATGTAATCACAAATATCTTCATATAAGGGAGGCAGGGGGACATTTGACTTCAAAAATAAGAGGTGTGATGGTAGAATCAGCAAGCTAGAGTGATGCAAGGAAGGGCTCAGGAGCCAAGAAAGGCAGTAGGCCTCCAGAATCTAAAAAATGGAAGGAAATGGATTTTCCACTAAAGCCCGCAAAAGGAAACAGCCCTGCATACTGATTTTAGCTTAGTGAAACTGGCTTTGGACTTCTGGCCCCCAGAACTGTTAGAGAATAAATTCCTGTTGTTTAAAGCCACCACAGTCTGTTTAACTGTCACATCAGTCATAGTACATGAACACAACATCATCTCACTTACGATGAATTTAGCTATAAGTAATTTAAATGCCAAGCTCAAATAGTTTAAACAATAAGAAAATGCATTATTTCATATATCAGGAAATCTAGATTAGGGCAGATTTTAGGTGTGGTAAAATCAAGACTCTGGCTTCTTCCCATTCTCCTTTGTTATGCCCACTCTGCATGAAATTTTATTCCTGCCAGTGACAATGGGATAATATGCTACCTCATTCATTGATTAAAAAAAGCTGTCACTCAGTCATGGTCCATAGAGTCTGCCTTTTTTTTTTTTTTAAAGATTTTATTTATTTATTTGACAGAGAGATACAGCCAGAGAGGGAACACAAGGAGGGGGGGGTGGGAGAAGGAGAAGCAGGCTTCCCGCTGAGCAGGGAGCCCGATGTGGGGCTTGATCCCAGGACCCTGGGATCATGACCTGAGCCAAAGGCAGACGCTTAATGACTGAGCCACCCAGGCTCCCCTAGATCCTGCCTTTTAATCTGATTTGGCCAAATTAGGGCATGTGCTCACTCCAGGGCCAAGAACTACTTAGAAATGTTATTCCCTAATTAATGTGAATAAGTTTTCTTAAATCAATCACAAGTAAGGAGTGAGATTAACATAATTGACATTAACTAATCAGGATCTATCCCTGAAGCCAGGGATAGAATGGATATCTGGGCAAAATCGGCATTAGGAAAAGGGCAAAGGATAAGGAGACCATACAATTTATCATTCAGCTGAAACATTACTGAGAATGAAAGGGTGCACGATTAAAAATTCCCCCATATGACAGATATAAACTGGTACTATCCACTCACCTTGGGACTTATGGACACCCAATAGTGTCAACTACAAGCATTCTGATTAAGGCTGATTAGAACACCCTTTTGGTTTAAGATCAATTCCTGAGAATAAAGGAAAAATGAGAAAACAGTTGATCTGCAATGTTAGATGACTTTCTAAAGTCATATAATTGGAAAGTGGGAAAACCAAGTCTATAAATAACCAACTTTTCTTAATTCAATTTCAGAGCTCCTTCCATACATCACTGCATGAAACATAGAGTCAAATATAGAAGCCAGCCTCACCTGTAATTGTTATCTAGGATTGGCATAACAAAGTTGTGGCTTAAACAACAGAAATTTATTGTCTCACAGTTTTAGAGGCTGAAAGTTGGAAATCAAAGTGCTGGTCGGGTTGGTTCCATTTGAGGCCTGTGAGGGAATGTCCTGTTCCAGGCCTCACTCCTTGGCTTATGGATGGCCCTCTTCTCCCTATGTCCTTTCTCATTGTCTTCCCTCTGTGCGTGTCTCTGTGTCCAAATTTCCCCTTTTATAAGGACACCAGTCATATCGAATCAGGGCCCACCTTAATGACCTCATTTTTACTTGATTGCTTCTGTAAAAAATCCCACCTTCCAATAAGGTCACATTTTGAGGTACTGAAAGTTAAAACTATAATATATAAATTTGACAGGGGAACACTATTCAACCCATAACATACCCCCAAGGGAAATTCACAGTAAGGCAACCAGACAGGAGAAAGAGCTTTTTATTAGGCTATTTGAGGAGCTGCTAAGAAAACAAGGATATTACCTCAGAAAAAAACTCTTTGAGAGAGAACTTGTATGAGAGGACTTAGATTTATTCTCTATAAAGTGAATAAAATGAGAATTAGAATCAACTGATGGAAATTGACCAAAGGAAGATTTTTATTCACTTCTACAACATCTATTCTCCTCTTGCATCAAGTGCCTTCTGTCTACGCATTTGAGCCTTACAGGTGATTGTTATAAACAGCAGGAAGAGAAATTATTTGCGGGCACAAAAATACTCAATAAGGGAATATACTCTCAGCATCAAAGGCCAAAGATATCACTGTCAGAGACTCCATATTAGTTCTAATAATAAAAGTTTGACATGATCCCAGGGGTCTACTGCCAACATGTGAATGAGAGAGGCTCCTCAAGACTCTCTGCCGTCAGTATGTTCACTGAGCAATAGCTTTGCCCTGTTCTTTCCTGCCCGTTTTCCTGGCAGAGTGGAGTTGGTAACTGCACTAAATTCCCAGAGGGTCAATTAAAGGTCAAAGACCACAGTGGCTTGTGGGAAAGGGAAGAAGATTAATGACACCATAATCAATTATCAATGCCAAAGATAGCTGTAAATCAGACTATTCTGATAACTGTTTGGGCTCCTTTGTCCTTTATGGTAATCATGCCCACATTGCCTCTGCCAATTAAAGGCTGCCATTAGCTCCCTGCCAGCTCAGAAGCCCATTTCCCATTGACTTGAGGGAGTTCATTCCAATGGCAGCAATTACCACTGTCTTAGCCTAGAGAGAACAGACACCACAGAGCTCCTCTGTGACGTTACTGAGGTCTCCCTCATGAATGCATTTGCCACAAATTTGGTGAAGCAAGTGTCCTCTACACTGTCTTAGGAAATATAACTAGGGTGTGGGCAAGCATATTTTATAGGATAAATCCACTATAGCACTTTGACCTTCCAAAGCCTTTATTCAAAGGCTTTCTCCTCAGTATTTCATGGAAGTTCTGACATTTTTAACTTCGATTTAATGTAGGGAATTTGGATTAGGTTTTAGTCAACTAATTAAGAAAACTCTTAGAACTACTCTCAGCTGCTCATGTTAATATATTGAATCCAGAAAATCTGCTCAATGTGTCCATGTCAATGAGTTCAGTCTCATCTGTTTGCTGACGCTCTATTCTGATATATGTTCTCCAGGTTTCTATCATTATAAATTGGCAAAATTATGCAATTATTCTAGTGTGTATTGTAACTGCTAATGGCAAACTCTCTGTACCTCACCCTCTCGGATAATCTTGAACTGAAGTATGATTATAGTTCTAGAAGAAATAGGTGTTAAGAGTAGGTCCTGAGGAGTATCACCAATCTCTCACAATGCAACTCTCTCAAGGGAGGCAGCTACAGGTCTTTCAGGAAAGGGAGTCTAACTTCTTCAGACAGGGGAAGAAGGGCTGCTGAAAAAGCAGGCTTCATGGAATATATGACTTTATTAGAATCTGTCCATATGTCTCCATCCCAATTTTCAGGATTCTACTCTTGCCCAAACAATGCTCTTTTACATAAGAGAATCTTCAAGGTTAGGAACTCAGTTTGCATATACACAATAATATGTAAAATATGACATGATTATGATATGATATGAGATAATATAGCCACTCCTATAATTAGACTTTGGGCTTCATTTTCACAAAACTCAGCCCCTAGAAGAAAAGCTAGACATTAAGGGGAAGAAAGTAATGACAAAGGAGACCGCACAAGAATACACAAGGACAAACAGGATTCCGTCATCGCCTCTATCCTTGATGGCCTTGGTGGAGGAGAAGTTGATATCCTTCACCCTTTAGAGGTACAGGCTTGGCCCAGGACTTGGAGAAGCTGAAGAAGGAACACCTCGGAGCCAGAGTCCCTGACTTTGCCCCAAAGTGAGCCAGCAGATGAGCCACAAGATATGTGAACAGCATCTGTTATCCTACACGAACCTTTCTAACGTAATGGCCACTGCTTTACTACCAGCATCTGTATCTCTCTCAAGTTTCTCTCGTGGCCAGCCCTAACTCTGAACTATACAGGAAGAGAATTCTGGGAAACAGAGGTCCAGCTTAGCTAAACTGACACAGCACCAAGCCACCATGTTATCCCTCCAATATTAATTTCTCCTCTATGTCTCTGTCCCAGTTACTCTCATATCAGCATCCTATCTCCTTCTTCAAAGAAACAGAAGTCCCTATGCATTCAACTCAATCAAATAATTATCTTGGGGTGGGGGTGGGAGCAAGGGGATAAAAGGTCTCACATGTCTAATCTCTCCTGAAGCCTTAAGCTCATCCAGGTCACCCTAATATATGTGTGTGGATTTATATGTATATTATGTGTGCATAAATACATATACAGTATACATGTGCACATCTGTGTGCCTATAGGTATTTATGTATGTTTAAGTGTGTAGGTATGGTATGTGTATAAGAATATATATATAGCATGTATGAGCACACATGTGTACATATGGGTAAAATCAAGGCCCTTCCTTTTTACTTTGAAATATCACATTCATATTTTTATAATAGAAGTCATTTTGAAGCAATGAATAAACTAATACCAAAACATGAATAAACATAAAAAATATAAATGGCGGTTCCATTACAATAATGTAGACATTAAGATGTATTTCTGCCAGTATGAATCAATTAAATTAGAACTGAGGTCAAAAGATCCCATATTATATTTTATTTTTCTTTCTTTTTCCTTACTCGGCTTAATTATACAAAGTAGAATTCCAAGAGAATGACTGCCAGGAAAGTTTTATTACCAGTCTCTCCTGATGTCTCTTTGTTAAGTAGCTTCTAATGTGAAATCCTTATTCATTACCTAGATTCTATTTTATTAAAGACTGATTTTAAAAAAGGTTTCATATTCTTACAACTTTCCATCTTGTGTAATTTCACCTGCATTTGACATTTTATTAAAGAGAAACCAATTTCTCTTCTTGATGATTCACTGAGCTCCTCAGATCAAACATTCCTTTGTAGGAATTTGTTTATTATATGAACTCATGTCCCCACAGCAGCACCCACACCTAAACACATGCAAAAACAATTTTTAAATTCATAAATAAGTATGGTCTCCTTAGCCCTCCACTCTCTGCATACTCCTGTGGGGACAAGCCTGGTAAAAGGCAAAACTCTAATATAATTATAGAGCTCACACCACTCCTCTTCTGTACCTCTACCTGACTTTCTCCCATCTTCCCCTCCTTTCTCACATACCGGATCTGACTTCCTACCAGAAAAAACTCTATCTTCTTTCTGTACACCTCTGTGCTCAGCTAAATGAAGTCTTCAGCCTTCCAAAGTTCTATCATATAGACTCCTAGTGTTACTGACATTTGAATTGTGAGCTCTTAAAGGATAATAAAATTTAAAATTGAAAATTATTAAACCTCCAAGTGTAGCTCTCAGACAACGTGACAAAAACATTGCAGGGCCCTTAAATTACAGGTAAACAGCACTGCCTTCCCATCTACTCATAAAGCTGACTCTTCTTATTGTACCTAGGGAAAAGGTAGAACACAACAGCATATCTAGTAGCCAATTTTCTCAGAGTGTAAAGGTAAAGTAGGATTATTCTCTTCTTCTCTACTCTCTCAAATGTGATAATCCCTGCCAACCACAGTTTTACACAGACATATCAAAAATCTACTTCCATTATCATTTTTAAAAATGTAAGATTTAGGGCGCCTGGGTGGCTCAGTTGGTTAAGCGACTGCCTTCGGCTCAGGTCATGATCCTGGAGTCCCGGGATCGAGTCCCGCATCAGGCTCCCTGCTCAGCGAGGAGCCTGCTTCTCCCTCTGACCCTTCCCCATCTCATGTACTCTCTCTCATTCTCGCTCTCTCAAATAAATAAATAAATAAAAAATCTTTAAAAATGTAAGATTTAGATCAACATCCTTAAACATGCACATACAATAAAAACAATGCACAGCCATGAAGAGAGCAGAGATAGGTTTATGCTCTACCTTTTCCACATATAATGGAAAACCAAGCCGTGACTGGGAAAAGTACCCAGGACGATCATTTGTGAAAACATTTGGCAGCTACGCTAGCTTTTGCTGAGAATTGCAAAATGGAATCAAGAGAGATTGCAAAGACAAAAGAAAATTTAAATTTCAACTCAGTAAAGGCTGATTTCACTCTTTTAACATAAAACTTGTAGCAGAATCTACCTCAGCAGATCATAACACCAGAAAAGCTTCCTGAATAATTAAAGAAGGGTATTCAGGGTGAGCATTAACTATTAGATTTGGTTTCTTTAATGTAAATTAATCTAGTTTGTTTTGGAAGCAGGGGACTTTCAGATGATTTATATCTGGCATTAGAAATATATACTTAATTCAATTTTCACTGTTCTTTCCTCCATTCTGCATTTTATAGAAAATTTTGATTTTGAAAGCCAGTTTTATTCTACATACCACAGTTGCAAAATTAAATACAACTAGGGTTGCTAAAGAAGAATTGGCTTGAGATGGAGCCTAGGTTTCATATCTTTAAAATATTCTCCAGGTGATTTTAGTAAGCACCCAGGATTGAGAATCACTAAAGTAGACTACACCCCCGTCCACTGGACTCCCCGTTCCTAATCTGCCCTCCTCTGGATATCATGTCCCCCACCCACACCCATGGTTATACAGTAAAATTTACCAATATCTTCAGTCCTCCATAATATCAATTTTAAGCATGCCACTCCTTCTGCTATTCCTTTTCGAAATATTCTCTCATCCCCCTTTGACCTTCACCCCACTGGCTACCTTTAAACTGAAACTCACCTCCTCAGATCCTCACTTTCTTCCACTTTCACCTTGAATTCTTCATCCATCATTATACAAACTCTTCCCATAAGCCATAACTTTCTTGTCTTTCTCACATTCCCTTGTTTATGCCTGACCAAACCCCAGTACTGGATAAATCCAATCCCCCGAATGCCCTGTACCTATTATGTATGTATGTATTATATCCATAGAAATATATTTAATTTTCTGTTCTCTGTGCTAGAATGTGAACAACATGAGTGTAAATACCCCTATTGGCTTTGCTTATTGATGTATCCCAGGGACCTAGAATAATACTTGCACAGAGGAGGCTCTCAGTATTTGTTGAATCCTTCTCATTCATTCTCTCAATTCTCTGTCCGGAGGTCCTATTAGAATATGTTTGGTCTTTTTGTAATATCTGCCATATTGCTCAACCTCTCTTTCATATCTCCTGTCTTTTTAACTCTTTGTTTCGCCTCTAGCTCATTTCCTCAGATCTGCTTTTCTATTTACTAATTCACTCTTCAGCTATGTCTATTTAACCTCTCCATTATATTTTTTTTTTAAAGATTTTATTTATTTATTTGAGAGAGAGAGACAGAGAGAGAGCATGAGAGGGGGGAGGGTCGGGAGAGTCAGAGGGAGAAGCAGACTCCCTGCTGAGCAGGGAGCCCGATGTGGGACTCGATCCAGGGACTCCAAGATCATGACCTGAGCCGAAGGCAGTCGCTTAACCAACTGAGCCACCCAGGCGCCCTCCATTATATTTTTAATAGCTTTTTTTTTTTCATTTCTGCAATTTCAATTTTGTTCCTTTTCAACATACTTTTTTTCCTAATGCTCTCTTTTGTTATGATTTTGATTCATGTTTGTATCTCCTGAAACATACATATTTCATAATGTCTACTAATAATTCTTATATCTAAAGTCCTTAGGCATCTGATCCTACTGTTTGTGTGTCTATTGACACTAACCATAAGTAGATTTTCCTCGTGTCTTTTGAATTTGGGATTATGAGGGGGCTCTATCCGTGACAATCTTGTGAAACCTGAGTGTAGGGTGGACCTATTCAAAAGGGTATGTATTTACTTCTGCTGGCCACTCTCAGACTAGCTGAGCATTTTTTTATACTAAACTTCTCAGCTTGGTGATTTCTACATAATGCAGTTTGTATAAATGTAAACCTCACACATATGTGGCAGAAACATGATTACAAGTTATTCAGAGAGTTTTTTTCCACACAAGGAACTAAATAGAAATATATAAACTTCTTCGTTATCTCCCATCTTTGTAAGCAGTTGTCGTTGGTTTTTGTTTTGTTTTGTTTTGTTTCCTTGTTCACACCTCACTAGGGATGCAGCTTCCAGAGAGGTCTCAGCTCCTGCTCTCTGTGCTCGTAAGGTCCAAGTCTAATTGCCTGCCTCATGTGACCACTGAGTCCAGCTCTTCTAATCACTTTGGCACCACAGTATTAACTGTATATTAGTCCATTCTTTGTTTTGGCCGTGTAGTTATCACTAAGTTTGCTATACATTCAGCCATATATTCAAAAGAATGACTGTTATATCTTAAACATAATTTCTAATTATTTTGTTGTAGGCAGGTTTTCAAATTACACATGAAAATAAAGTTAAAATCAATGATCATACATGTAATGAGAGCAAATTATGAGAATCCTCCTTGCAATCTTCTCCAGTATCCTTTCACTTCCAGTGTTTCAAGATAATGTTGTGTGCACTATTTGGTGGAATGGTTTATGTCAGTTTATTTTAGTTAAATGTATGATTATGTTTAGTTTTCAGTGTGATTCAAAAAAGAATAACAAAAACACTTTTCAATTGTAATTCAACCTAATATAATGAATGATGTACATAATAAGGACAGTTTCCTAAGCACATTTACATGTCTCTAACACCTTCAATCCTCATAGTTCTGTGCGGTAAGTACTGTCATTAGCTTCCATTTTAAATAGAAGGAAACTGACACACAAAATGATTAGAGGCCCTGCTCAGGGTTACACAGTAAATGCCTTAGCTGAGAATGTTTCTAATAATTCTGATATCAGATATTGATGTAGCAATAACTATTCTACCTTGTAAATTAAATAACTACAAAAATCATAGGCCTTGATGAAAGTTAGGTGAGGAAAAGATAAAGTTCTTTGGGATTTCAGAGAATTTTAAGTTGGTGGAGATGGCCAAGGGCAGTAAATCAGTCTCCATGTGATAGCACTTAAAAAACGACTTAATAGAGGGACCCCCGGGGTGGCTCAGTCAGTTAAGCATTCAACTCTTGATCTTAGCTTAGGTGTCGATCTCAGGGTTATGAGTTCAAGCTCCACGTTAGGTTCCATGCTAGGCATGGAGACTGCTTAAAGAAAAATTTAAAAGAATATCTTAGACCCACTAGCATCACTGACCATCAAGTATGACATATTGCTATAATATTAAGTCATATTATTATATTATGCCCCGTATAGACTAAGTTTCTTGCAGCTCTGAATAATATTTGTTAATGAATTTATTTGCCTCTGTATTTGTCTTTCCTTGATATTTCTTCTCAGTCCTTGGCACTAACTTTGCACGTAGTAGGTACTTAATAATCTTTGGAACTGAATCAGTTGAAACAAGCTCGACTACAGTTTCTTTTTCTTGGGCACATACTCCCTGGTCAGTGAGGTGAGAGCAACCTGGAAACTGAGTTTCTAGGGAAACTCGTGGAAATCCAGGCAAAAGCTTGGAGTTTTTAATTGCCATGAACAATCAAAAAGGCAGACAAATGTGTTGTTTGTTGATTTTATGGTCATCAACAACATTACATTTTGTAACAAACACACAGGTATCCCAACTGCTGATTAGTAATAGGAGCACAGATTCAAAATAATATTATCTGTTTTTTAGATAGTTCCTGGCAATTAAAAACTCCAAGCTCTTAGACATCAGTATTGTTTGATAGACTTATACAAAACTAAGTCTAGTGTTTTGAGCTTCAGAACTTACTCTTCCAAGTAAAAACATTGTGATTACCCTACCAAAGTCTCAGGCATCTATTTCTGATCATCAGGGTCCCTTCTTACAACACAATTTATTTCAATATTGGTAAAATTTTCCAATCCAGCTTTCTTTAGAACTCTGAGGGTTAAAATAGGCCACTTCCCTCAAAATGCCTCATTCTTATTTTAGAGTAAATAATCTGGCTTAAACATTTAAGAAAAACTGTGATTGTTAAAATTTGAACCACTCATCCCAATGATATTGACCAGCATTTATTTGAGGGTGCTAATCTAATCCTGTCAACAATTTTATGAGGCAGGTATTATTATTATCATCATCCCCATAGTACAAATAAGAAGACTGAGAAACAACTTATCTAATATACCCAAGGTTGTACAACTAGTAATGGTGACCTGCAGACAAAGCCAAATAGTTTATCTTATAAGGGATATCAATCACCATGTCTATGTTCACCCCAAGATCTACCATAAGACAAATGTGTGCCAGAGGTCAAGTAGGATCTACACCATTAGTATTTTAAAGATTTTATTTATTTATTTGACAGAGAGAGACACAACGAGAGAGGAAATACAAGCAGGGGGAGTGGGAGAGGGAGAAGCAGGCTCCCCATGGAGCAGGGAGCCTGACGCGGGGCTCGATCCCAGGACCCTGGGATCATGACCCGAGCCGAAGGCAGACGCTTAACGACTGAGTCACCCACTCGCCCCTATACCATTAGTATTTTAAAAGACGGGTTGAGAGCAGCTATGGAAAGCATCTTTTAGAAATGCTACCTCCC
Organism: Mirounga leonina; assembly: GCF_011800145.1. Classification (NCBI taxonomy): domain Eukaryota; kingdom Metazoa; phylum Chordata; class Mammalia; order Carnivora; family Phocidae; genus Mirounga; species Mirounga leonina. Next base: position 2,306,882 of record NW_023270702.1, read on the forward strand.
ACTTTACTTAAGGATTGAGAAAATTATTGTCACCTCTTTTATGGAGATGCTAAAACTGGCTGAGTGGTTCCTCTGTCTTCAATGCCAAGTAGACCTCCAAGGATGCTCTTGAGTTGGAGAATCAGATCCCAAATGAAGAAAGGATATTGCAGCCTGTGCTAAGTCAGCAGGATAGCCACTGGGATGCATAAACATAAAAGCACAGGTCATAATTCCTGCCTTTTCTGTGGGTCCATCAGATCTATATTGCTTAGTGTGTAGAGTATTCTAAAATGGAGGAATAGTAACTGATGTGCCTCAGAGGAGTCCTTTTCTCTCTCCTTCCTAATTGTTCTTTCAAATCCATCTTCCTAAATATTAGGATCTTCTATGCTTTTATTTATTTATTTATTGAATGATTGATTGATTGTTGTTGTTTCTATTCCCAAAAGTTTTCTTAGTGGTGTTTTATTTCAGAGGCCCCGAGTCATCGTCTTTCTCTCCTTTGATGGATCTCTTTGGAGAAGAGACAAAAAATAGTTTAGAGCCATCACTGGGAACAAACAGTGTGTTCTCATCAATATTCTAGGAAACACTGGGTTGGTTTGGGAAGTTCCAGTGTGCAAGCTGCCATAGCAATTAGTTTTTAATATCTCTGTTTTAAAAAATAAACACCATGAAGAAAACTTTGCAAAAGATAGCTAAAGACTAACAAAGAAATTTTTTTCGAGAATATTTATCTTAAACAAACATCCTCAAGAGGGTGCAGTAGGGAGGAAGAAATTAATCAGAACCAGCAACTAGAAATACAAACCTATTTAGTAGTAAAGAAACACTCAAGATACTAATGCAAAATCATCGTATCAGTTGATACAGGAAGTTTGACATAATCTCTACTTGGGCTGCAAATTTTACTTTTCTCCTTCATTTTAATGGGAGATCAAGCTGATAATAAAATCAAAAGCAGTCTTCCTTGTAATTAAAAATTATTTCAGTGTATCAAATTTAGTTTAATGCTATTACTCTGGTCAGGAATTATCAGGGATTTGGGAGGTATATAAAGGAATGCATAAAATTTTTGTGGGTTAGTGTTTGCCTCCCTATATAATCAGGATATATTATTCTAAGTTTCTTTTTCAAACCATTAGAGATAAGTGTTAATATAGTCTGATAAATGTTGAAGTGAGTATAATCCAAATCCAAGCATTTCTAGATTTACATTCACCAAACACATATTCAGAACATTTTTATATTTGGCCAGTCATGGAAAGCAATTTGAAATGCTACCATAATTTTTAAAGTCAGATGACTTTCTTTTCTTCTTAAAGAATGAAACATAATAGAAAATGGAATTGAAGAAAGTCTGTGCTTGATAGAGCATTTAACCAGGAATCTATAAGGTATATAAAGCATACGATAAAAGTATTAAGATACTGCCTGTACATAAAATAGCAGATTCTTCAATTTTTGCATATCATGCTTCTGAATATGGTGTTCCTTATTGCAAGACAATCTTCACCAATGTCGTGTGGGTCATCAGGTCCCGAAAATAGTTTATAGACCATGGTGATAGTAGTTAAGGTGTTGAGAAGTGATGAATTCTGGGTATATTTTAAAGGCACAGGCAGAGAATTTTCTAACAGAAGGGATATGGGGTGTGAAGGAAAGGAAGAATTTAATAGCAACTACAAGATTTTTGTCCTAAGATCCTGGAATGATACAGTTGACTTCAACAGATAGAGCAAACCACAATGGGACAGATTTAGATGGGAAGAGCAAGAGTTCAGTTATGAGTATGTTGAGTTTGAAATGTTTGTTAGATTTTCAAGTAAAGATGTTTGTTAGATTTTCAAGTAAAGATGTAGAGGAAGCAGCTGAATATACAAGTTTGGAATTTGAGAGGTCTAAGCACAGCAATACAAGTATGAAAGCTGTCAGCTTATGAGTGATATTAAAGTCCTAAGAGTCCATGAGGTTGCCAAGGAAGTGAGTATAAATGCTGAAAAGCAGTGGACAAAGAACTCTTTGGGGCATTCTACCATTATGTGCTCAGGGAAATGGGAACACCCAGGGAAGGAGACTGAGAAATAGTCCATCAGACAGAGGAAAAGTGGTAAGGATGTAATGTCCTGAAAGCCAGTAGAAGAATGGGCATTAAGCAGAAGTAAATCATTCATAAATCAAAGCTGCTCTTAGGTCAAATGGAGAACTGAGAATTCTCCATTGTACTTTGCCACATGAAAATTATTAATTACCTCAATGTGATTAAATTTGAAAAACAGAGGAAAAACCTTGACAATTAAAATGCTGTTTAATTGGATTTCATAAGTGTGGTAGGCAGAATAATGATCCACTCACCCACTCAAAGATATCCAAGTTCTAATCCCCAGAATTTGTGAATATGTTATGTAACATGGCAAATGTGAATTAAAGTTGCAAATGGAATTAAGGTTACCAATCCTTAAACTGACTTTAAAATAAGGAAGTTATCATGGACTATCCAGGTAGGATGATGTAATCATGAGGGTCCATAAAAATGGGAAAAGAAAAGAGTAGAAGAGGTGAGAGTAATGCAATGGACTCCATCCACCATTGATGGCTTTGAAGTTAGAATAAAGGGGCCATGAGTCAAGAAATACAGGTGACCTCCAGAAGCTGGAAAAAGTAAAATAAATAAACAAATAAATTCTTAATTAAAAAAAAAAAAAGAATTCTCTCTTAGAGCCCTTGAGAAAAGAACCTCCCTGCCAACACCCTGATTTTAGCCCAGTTAGGACTCTTGTCAGACTTCTGAATTACCAAACTATAAAATAATAGACTTACATTGTTTTTAGCCACTACATTTGTGGTGATTTGTGATATAGTAGCAATAAGGAAACTACCACAATAAGAAAGTTGGTAATTATGTCATTGCTGTCCCTGAGTTTTCAGTTTTTAAGACCTCGTTGCTGTCACAAGGAAATGGTAAGAGTATTTGTGGTTTAGTGTAGCTGATCCTTCAGCTTTAGTGTAGCTGAAAGCTATCTTTCACAATCAATCTAAAAACAAATTTCCAAGCAAACTGAGGCATAAAGACAATAAAGAGCTCAATAAGAAGACACTTATTGCTAAGTATCTCAAAGTCCTAAATGGATTAGAAATGCAAATTCGAAGTAGAGATGAGAGGGAGAGAGCAGTTGGTGGTGATAGTTTTCTCATGTTCCTTGGGCATCTGAAAACTTACAGAGTTGGGGCTAACAACAACAACAAAAGTTTTGGGGTGTCTTTTTAAGATTTATTTTTTATTTGAGAGAGAGAGTACGAGCGGGGGAGGGGCAGAGAGAGAAGGAGACAATCTCCAGCAGATGCCCTGCTGAGTGCCATGGAGCCCACCACGGGACTCAATCTCATGACCCCAAGATCATGACTTGAACCAAAACCAAGAGTCAGACACTTAACCGACTGAGCCACCTAGGCACCCCACAACAAAAAAAGTTTTGACCAGCAATAGCCTTTAATGAAGTAAAACAAAACATCCCAATGAGAGACAGAGAAAATAGACAAATGATGGGAGAAGTCTTGAAATGAGAACCAAACTGTGGAATGGGAAGGAGGAACAGTAAGAATTCTTGAAACAGAAGGCAGGTCAGGCACAATGGCAAGTATATAATGCTACATACAACCTCTCATGAGATTATAGGCTCCTTTTGACTTTCCCTGTCTCCAAAGAATATCATCATCCACTAGTTGCCCAAATCACAAACTCTGGCAATCAGCTTGAAGTTCTCTTTTTTTCCTTATGTCTGATTACTCATCAGTTCCAATCATCCCACCTCCCTCTCCTCTCTCCATTCTCTCAGTTGTTTATCTGAATTAACCACTGCCACTTCTTACCTGGTTTACACTATAGTATCCCAGGTTCTCTCCTGGCCTCCAGGTTTCTCCTTTCTAGGTCATTCTTCATACTGCTTCCAAAATGATCTTCTTAAAGCACAAACCTCACCTTAGTTAAATCCCCCAGTAGCTTCTGGAGCCTGTCATGAAGTTCAGACTCCCTATCATGGATTACAGAGTAGTTCTTAATGAGGTCATCTCTTTTCTCCCCTTCCTCCAACCTGCTACTCTATTCCTGAATTATAATGAATTCCTTATAAATCACCATGTTTCTAACCACTGAACCTTGCACAGGCAGGTTTCTCTGCCTGGAATACACTTCTACACCGCTCCCTACCTCCAATGGCCTTAGCAGTGCTAATCTTTGTATGCTTTGGCCCTCAGCTAACAGCTGCGCTTTTTCCAAGAAGCTGTCCTTGATATCTGAAATTGGGTTAAGCGACACTCCTATGAGCTCCAAAACATCCTAAAACCATATGCCATATTGTGATTACCTATCCATTTCCCTGTCTTCACACTAAAGTGTTAACTCCTTGAATGAAGGGACTTTATTCTAACCAGAGTTAACTATGGCACAAAGCAAAATGCCTGACATATACTAGATTTTCAATAATTATTTTTCAAATGACAAAAAAATATGTAACATATGTATATAAAGAAAGAAGGTACAGAATTCAATCTGATGGTTTTCATCTCCGACTTCATGCTGATATTGTTTACTAGAAAGAGGTAACCTAAATTTAGCCTAAGAAGCCAGGGCTGTTAGAAATTTTGTAGTTACTTATCTGCAGCCGAATGTCAAGTTAAGTGTGCAGCACTTAAATTTTCCCAATGAGTCTGAGCAAATCACAAGATTTCTTGCCATGTCCTGGGTAAACAGTGTTAAATGCTAGTTGTAGAACAAATGCTATCCCTTTTTTCTTCCCCATTCTCCTTAGGGCTTCACTCAGTCTGTTTCCTCTCTTCAGTCCTACTACTGCCCTGGGCTCAGGCTAACTCACTATTGGACACAAGATGTTGATTATAGAGCCGAGGCTAACATATTTAGCTTCCAACTTCCTCCAAATAGTCACAGATAATATGTCTTTCTTTTGTGATTTTTAGTGCATCAACCAAAAGGAATCTCTTGATTTGGCTTCTAGTTCAATGTCCTTTGTAAAGTCACAAAAATAATTTTCCCCATTTGTCTAGCTATAAATTTTCATGACATTGGGATATTTGGAAGTTTAATGACCTTATTGTAGAAAACATTTGTAGATGGGGTGCCTGGGTGGCTCAGTCAGTTAAGCGTCTGCCTTCAGCTCAGGTCTGGATCCCAGGGTCCTGGGATTGAGCCCTGCATCAGACTCCCTGCTCAGTGGGGAGTCTGTTTCTCTCTCTCCTTCTGCCTTTTGCTCCCCCTGCTTGTGCTTGCATGCTCTCTCCCTCTCTGTCAAATAAATAAATAAAAATAAAATTAAAAAAAAAAAACATTTGAAGATGAACAAGATACTGAGATGGTTACTAGTATAATGTGACTATTCCCTGAATGTTAATCATTCTCTCTCATTACCAGTCCAGGTGCAGCAAAGCAGTGGAAATCTTGCAATTCTTTAGTGTAAACATTCTTAGATATTAGGCGACATTGTGAAGGACCAAAGTGGTGATCAATCTCAGTAAGTATAGCTTAGAATGACTTTTGTTTCACTAGCTCCAAAAAAACCAAATGTGTCCTTTGTATGACTTTTCATTTTGGCACTAAAATGGATTTTTAGAACTAGGTGCTTATTGTTTGGGGTTTTTTTTAAAGATTTTATTTATTTATTTGAGAGAGAGAGAGAGAGCACAGAGGGAGAATGAGAGGGAGAAGCAGGCTCCCCCCTGAGCAGGGAGCCTGATGAGGGACTCGATCCCAGAACCCTGGGATCATGACCTGAGCCGAAGGCAGACACCCAACCGTCTGAGCTACCCAGGCGTCCCTAGGTGCTTATTGTTAGTGAAAATTAGTAATTATTCTCCAATCATATATTGCCAATTGTGGGTTCTCATTTTTTTAATGTAGCTTTTAATCATAGAAACAGGTGAGGTTTGTGGTTCCTATGATCTGAAATAAAACTACATCATATTCAGTAGTTTGCAACTTAATGACCCAAAGTTAAATAAAACAGAATCAAGTTTATAGAAGAAATCTACCAATACTTTAAAGAAGTGGTCATGTAATAAAAAATTCATTGAATTACAGTTTCTCTGTTCTTCATAATGAACTAGTCAACTTTTATGCAAAATATGAGAGACTGTTAATTTCTCTGCGACTCTATACACATTTTAATCATCCTTTATATCACAGTTGACAGCTCTTTTCTGACAAATTTGGTTCTAAGCAAGTTAATCAAAATTTTTAAAATTATAATATTTTGCATTGTTTTATTTTGTTTTGATTTTATGGAGGCTCCGTGCCCAGTATGGAGCCCAATGCAGGCCTTGAACTCACAACCCTGAGATCAAGACCTGAGCTGAGATCAAGAGTTGGACGCTTAACTGACTGAGCCGCCCAGGTGCCCCAAGTATTGTTTCATTAAGCTTTATTTTTAGTAAGGCAGAAGTTTTTCCATGTAAAAGGCTCTCTTAGGAATGATCTTAAAAGTTTTCTTTCTTATCACTGTCAGGTTAAGACTTTACTAAGCAGAGTCACCACTGGAACAGATCATTAATTGGAAAGTAAAACCTTAGGATGCCCACCTCTGACTCCAGGATATCAGATATTGCTTTGATTCTGAATAATTAACTCAGTACGGAAAAAGCACAGCAGTAACTATCACTTGACAACTGCCATGTCATGTCTGTGTTTCCATGGAGACACAGTCATTTGATTCTCTTGCCTAACAATTACCATTTTGAAATCTGATCTGAGCGTCTATGTCTTTGGATCAGTTTTATGCATTTATATTTATTGTAATTGTTATCGCACTGGGATTTATTTCTTACAGAGTATTTTACATTTCTATCATGTTTTCTAATCCCTCCGCCCTTCCTATTTTCCACTGGATGGATAGACTATATTACTGGTCTATTTCTATACTTCTGGTGGTTACCACTAATTTATTGATAGCATATATCCAATTACTTTCTCCTATCATTTTTAAGCCTAGTCAGAGCTATATTGTCCCCTTTTAAAATGTCAGCTGCTAGGGCGCCTGGGTGGCTCAGTCGGTTAAGTGACTGCCTTTGGCTCAGGTCATGATCCTGGAGTCCCGGGATCGAGTCCCACATCGGACTCCCTGCTCAGCGGGGAGTCTGCTTCTTCCTCTGACCCTCCTCCCTCTCATGTGCTCTCTCATTCTCTCTGTCTCAAATAAATAAATAAAATCTTTGAGAAAAAAATAAATAAATAAAATGTCAGCTGCTAGCTCAGAGGGCAAATTTGTACAAGTTAGAGAAAGACAACACTTCCTCAAGAAAAGACTCATTTTAAATTGGTGAGGGGGATTTTCTAGAGCCCTGACAGGCAGCAGCCCCACTAGCTGTATGCTCACACATAATCCCCACCCCCCAGCATCTCAGACATCACGGGGTGGCAGCACATACAGGTTCTGGCCTCACCCCCACTCCACCCTTCCGCAAGTAAGGTAGTAACATGAGGGCAGAATTCAGGCCTGGATTACCTCAGATGCATCTGCAATGCAGATGATGCCTCCTTAGAGGCCATGCCAGTGTACTGCACAAACCTGAAGTGTCTGTGTTACCTCGTGCTACTGCGCGGCCGGAACGAGCCAAATCCTTTAGCATAAACTTTCCTCCTCTGGCTTTTCCACGACAATGTGATCATCACATAAAATAGTTTAGTTCTGCATCTAAAACTAATGATGTAATGTATGGGGATTAACATAAGAATAAAAAAATAATAAAATAAAATAGTTTAGTTCTGGATTCTTTGAGATACATTTTAGCTTGCTGATATCCTTTATTATTTAAACAGTGAATTTTATCGTTTAGTTTACTCATCCTTTGCGGTTTAGTGAACTTCACTGTTTAGTTACTCATCCTAACTCCCCTTATCTTGAAGTAGCCTAGATTCATTTCTCTTCGTGCTTTTGCATCCTCCGTCCTAGAGCAAGAGTTGACAAACTTTCTCCTTAAAGGACCAAATAGCAAATAGCTTAGGCTTGTGGATTATATAGACTCTGTGGCAGCTACTCAACTAAGCCGTCATGGCTGGAAGGAAACCACACATGTGACATCCAGGACCGAGCAGAGCTGTGTTCCAATAAAACATTATTTACAAAAACATGTGGTGGACCAGTTTTGGCCTATGGCCTACGGTTTTCTGACTCTTGCCCTAGAGTATTTTCAAAAAGGATCACCATGGGGCGCCTGGGTGGCTCAGTTGGTTAAGCGACTGCTTTCGGCTCAGGTCATGATCCTGGAGTCCCGGGATCGAGTCCCGCATCGGGCTCCCTGCTCGGTGGGGAGTCTGCTTCTCCCTCTGACCCTCCCCCCTCTCATGTGCTCTCTGTCTCTCTCATTCTCTCTGTCTCAAATAAATAAATAAAATCTTAAAAAAAAAAAAAAAAGGATCACCATGTGGTAAACCTTTTGAAGCACTGTACGCGTGAGGATTTTTTTCATGCATTTAAATAATTCAGCTGGAAAAATTCTAGATTCAAATATCTTCTTATTCAATACTTTAATAACAGTAATCCGTTATCCAATATTGTTATTGTACAACCTGGTATCAATGAAATTCTTGTTATCAAGATTGAGACGATCTGCTTTTAATCTCTGGAAGCTATCAGAATTTTTCTCTTAGACTTAAATGTTCTTACATTTCATCATAATATGCAGATGTATAAGTTCTCATTTACCTATTTTGTTTCATACTGAGTGGAACTTCTCAGTTTATCGCATGAATATCTTTCCTTAGTTTGAGTAAACCTTACTCATTATTTTTTCAATTATTTCCTTCTATTTATTGCTTGTCTTGCCATCTGAAATACCTTTTATTCAGACACTAATGCTACTACTATTTTCCATAATTCTTAAATTATTGTCACATGGTCCTTCTCTTTATCTCTTTCTGATGCCTTTCGAGAAAGTTCCTGGACCTCCTTTTCCAGTTCTCCAATTTATTTCCATTGTCCCCATTGAGCTCTTTAACCCCTCTATTGAGTTCTTTATTCAAGCTATACGTTTCATGCTAAGTATTTCCAGTGAATTGTATAAATGACCACTTTTTGTTTCATATGTCTAATTTCCTGTCTGCATCATTTGGGAGTTACTTATATGTATGAGTAACAGAAAATCTAGTTGATAAGGGCTGAAACAAATTAAACTGTTTACCTTTCACAAACAGCAAGAGATGTAGAAGTAAGTGGTTGTTGGCAATTCCAAGTGTTAGGGTCAAGGTCTCTTCTCCACACGTCTTTCCCTCATGGAGGCTAGATGGTAAATGCCCTCTAGCCATCTTGCAGCCTGTAGCAGGAAGAAGGGAGGGCAAAGAGAAGGAAGAGAAGAAGCAATATATTTACCAGGCAGACAAACCCTTTCTCAGAAATCCTCAATAGACTTTTTATATCTCATTATCTACCATTGCGTCACATACCCAACTCAAGCCGCAAGGCCATCTTGGTGGCAGGTTTTGGCTTCCCACACCCTTATAGTGGTTGAAGGCATGGCAAAAGCTCATTGGAAAGAACATTGAGTGAGCCAAACTTCAGTATCTGCCGCAATCCTCATTTTTATTTGCCTATTTTAAATTCTTTGTTTGGTTCATGTATCTGTTTATCTAGTATATTTTTAAAAACTTTATTGTCTTTTTAAATAATGTCAAACTTCAGATGTCTTCTTTTCCGCCTGGAAGGAATTGGTGTTGGAGAGCTCAGCTAGTGATGGATTCCTCTGAGGAGGGTGTGAGCCCAGGGTCTTTATTTAATGGAGAGGGGCAAGATACTATTCAAGGTGGAAAACCTCTGGTGTTAAGGACAATACTTCTGTCCTGGCACTGTTCCTTTGCAATCGCAGTCTCCCACAGTAAAAATCATGTCACCTTCTTAGAAAGAAGAATGGGAGGAATGCTCAGAAGGCGTCTGCACCCACTGTTTCTTCCTTTCCACCCCAGCTAGGCTTGGTGTTATCCAACTACCCATTACTAATGCTGTCCTGGCAGCTGGTAAGCAAGCTAAAGACAAGTTACATAGGGACAACTCTCTGGAATTGCTGAAAACCAGCCACCTCGCAATCTTTGAGAGAGCTAGAGAAAGAGGGATGGGATAGGGAAAATTTTAAATCCACAGAGCTCGCTGTTCTGACCAAGTTTCTATTGAATAAATGCTCTTTAAATTGTGGCAAGCTTTTAGTTAATTTTCAGAGTTCTGAAAAATTTGATTTAGATCATTTTTGCCAGTCTTCTTGTTGCTTTAGTGGAGGAATGCATTTTTGGAAATCCTTGCTCCATCTTTCTGGAAGTGCTTCTCAGTACCTCATTTTTAGAATATCTATTTATTTTTATGTAATAAAAATAAATGTAGGTGTTACAGAGGTAGAAATAATATAATAGCCTATTTTATTTCATGCCAAATATGATTAGCTTCATGATTTGAAAATAGTGAACCAAAATGAAATGATTTACCTATGTTCAATAGGGGGCATAAAAGGAAAACAAGAAGAAGTACAGGAATAAATACATAGTAGAGAGAATAGCCATCTTTCAATTTTTGTTTTCTTAGAATCTTTCAGTTTGGTTTCACCAGTATGCAAGTCATTTTAGAATTATTCAGATTTATTCAAAATGATTACATCCTTGAGGCAAAAACAAACTTCATACAAGTTTCCCCTGCTATCTGAAAGTAGAGCATTCCTATGAAAACTTTCGTAAGCTGAGATGGCATAAGGCAAGGAAGTAATTACCATTAATTTATATGGAAAAATATTTGAGCCTTCCCAGACCCAAAAAATAAATTATCTTTGGATTTTCTGATACTTTAGGACATGTCTTGCTAAAGGATGTACAAAATAAATCGAGATAGAGCCCAGATGCTCACAGACACAGTTCAAAGCTATGGCAGCTCAAAGCTGAGATGCTGAGTGTGGTTCCTGGGGAAGGGGCTCAGTGGGGCTGCACTCACTGCTCGGGGTGAACGCAGCCTCTAACTCACTGTAAATACAACACTGAAGGCTATTTTCGCTTATAAAAGCAAAAATCCTCCTTGGATTTCTTTCAGTTAGTGAAAACAGGTACTTTTTTGTAGGTCTTTCACAAAAGTGAAGTGGCATAATGCAAACTTTTGAAGAATGGTTGATAACTCTATTAGGTTCTAAATACTTAATATGGTAGACATGAAATGCATTTTTAAAAAACTGTTCACCTTCATCCTAAAAAGTATGGAGTTTTTCAAAATACTACATTTACTCTGCTACCAAAAATAGCATTTATCTCATTAGTATTTATTATACTTTTCTCAGTCCAAGTTTATTAAATTATTAAAATATTTCATACACTTAAAAGCGAGCAAACTAAAATACAGAAAAATCAGATCAATTTGCATTTTCATACCTGAGAGAGAAAACCTAAGAACAAAGCAAAGAAGTAATATGCAATAATTTAAAAAAATAAGATTAAAGGTGCCTGGGTGGCTCAGTCGTTAAGTGTCTGCCTTGGGCTCAGGTCATGATGCCAGGGTCCTGGGATCGAGCCCCACATCGGGCTCCCTGCTCAGTGGGAAGCCTGCTTCTCCCTCTCCCAGCCCCCTGCTTGTGTTCCCTCTTTTGTTGTGTCTCTATCAAATAAATAAATAAAATCTTTAAAATAAATAAATATAAATAAATAAAAAAATAAGATTGAGTGGTAAGTTAATGAGAAAGGAAAATCTCTTTATAAAAGAAGAGGACATGCATTGACTTTAGGTAGAAAGAACAGAATAAGTTAAATTAGTAAATTCAGTCTTGCCTGTTAGTTTGGTTCCCAAGAGGGACTCCTCCCTTCCTACTGTTTTCAATGTGGCTTCCTTTGTTCGATTAACTGTGGAGAGTCTGCTCTGCCAGTTTTCAGTTCGGTTTTTGGGTTAGACGCACTGATGGGACTGTTATCTAGGTGTATCGGTGGGAGGAGGTGAGCTTAGGGTGCTCCTACTCTGCCACCTTCCCAGGCTCTAAAAAATTCCGATGAACTATGCCGGTCAGCCATAACGTAGAGTCGAAGAGAAACAATGAACAGAAAATCCGTAGAACAGTGAGATGGTATGTATTCTTGCCTACTTTTAACACTGAGAATGAGGAAAGACCAGAACACAGGGAATCTAAGCAAGTGCAACTAATGATCTCAGGTAAGACTGCATTGTACAGACTCTATTTCTAGTTGCTTAACAATAAGAAACCCCCAACCTTACAATGGCTTTATGAGAAAAACCACAAACAAGTATAGAAGGCAGTAAATAAGCACTAAGTACTATTAGGTCTGGGTAGCTTCTCCTTCATGGAAAATCTGGGGGATGAAGTGAAAGGATTTCTGCCCAAGGCATTGAATGCCATTACAAAGAAAAAGAATGTGATTCATTTGTAAAGTGCTCATGTATCCTGGTTTGCCAGGGATAATTTAAGCCTCTTGTCTTGGCTTAATCATTAATAGTTCCTCTCTTCACTCCCAAATATATTTCAGTTTGCACAATAAGTCATTAGGACCAAATATGCGCTCACTCTACTTACATGTGACAACTTGAGCCTGTCATCTAGAGAGAGCTCTTTGGCCCTCTAGCTTCTCATGCTATCCTCAGAATCAGTGGGGTAAGTCATATCAATTCCCATCCTCAGTGTCATGTCTGGTCTAATCCAGACTGCTTGGAAGGAATTCCCAGATGCTCAGGAAGCCTGGAGGCACTTTGAGCAGGGGCTGGACCTACTCTCTCTTTCTTGGCTTTCCCATCACCCTGAAGAGAGGGTCACCCCAGGGACATGGAAGAGGAGGTAGGGGAAGCCAACAAGAAATCAATCAACCCACTCTCTGAAAATGTAATGCTTTATCTTTTCAAACTTCTGGAAGGTAAATGGGAAGACCTTTCATTCTGAAACAGAGCACTGTTTTCAAGTTTCAGAATACACATGGATTAAATGTTAATTAAATGATTTTCTTATTCCTGACCAGTTCTCTCAGGGACCCATAAAATCCTTTCTTTCTCTCCTTGACCTACAGATAAAAACCTGTCCCCACATTCTCTTAAAAGAACTTATGTATACTTATGTAATTTTCAATAAATCACTTGAAGTTGTACATACTCAGAAAATTGATATACTATCTCACTCCCATTAACCCCGCTAGAGGCTTCTGTCAAAGTTACTTTGATCTACTTTATGCTTCCTCCTTCTTTGGTGTTCACCAGAGGGCAGCAAACAATACAGTGCATCATCACGGTGCAGAAAACTTCTAACTCTGCCAACTTATCCAGTAATGAGGATGACCAATTGATGAGTCAATGAAATAGAGCCTTGTATTTGAAATGTAAAAGACACCTTAGAAATGTGGAAACTTGGGGGCACCTGGGTGGCTCAGTCGGGTAAGCATCCAACTCTTGGTTTCGGCTCAGGTCGTGATCTCATGGGTTGTGAGACAGAGCCCCACTGGAGCCTGCCTTGAGCCCCACAATGGGTGCCATGCTCAGTGGAGAGTCTGTTTGAAGATTCTCCCCCTCTGCCCTTCCCTCCACTCATGTGCACATGCTCTCTCTCTCTCTCTCTCAAATAAATAAACCTTAAAAAAAAAAGAAACATGCAAATTTGGAGGACTCAAGAGTCCTAGAAGATAAACACAAACACTTTTTCTTAGAAAACATACCACATTATTATCCATTTTAATTGCAAAATAATAAATATTAGTATTTTTATAAGTTGTCCAAATTTACAGTTGTCCTATTTACAATGTGATAACTTGAGTGAGACATGTAGTTATGGATAACGTAAGTCATTGCAGTTCCTCACCAATGTAACTGCACACCAATGAGTATGATTTCTTTGAGTAAAAGGAATGTCATTCTAGTTCCCCCTTCAAAAGAAAGACTTCAAGGAAATAATCAAAAGATCCATGTTATAGAGACCAATTATTTCTTAGAGCATTGAATTGATTCTAACCAATTTGGAAGAGCAACTACCATAGAAATTCAAAGATCTCTTGAAGCGAAAAGGCAGAGAATAAATAAAAAATGTTAATAAATGAGTGAACAAAGAAATATTAATCCTAATTCTAGGGCAAAGGAAAGAAGTCTCTCTTAATTTTTAGCACACTAATATTATGAAGATCAATATTTTTGTCATTGTTTACAACATGTAAAATCTTTAATCCTCAAGTTCTTTGAAATGGAATTAGATCATCTTCTTTCTAAAATAGTTTTAAAGAAGTAAATAAACAAACCCAATGAATTAACACAATCTCTTCTGGCCCTGGGAGTCTATTTATTTTTCACAAAACACAGTTCAATTTTTATAATGTGATAATACACTGCTTTTAATAACACTAGATGCAATGTCTACATAGCAGTGTATATCTCCCACATGAGTAAAACCTAAGCATTACAAGTTGAGATTTTAGCGGCGCTGGGTGGCTCAGCCATTTAAGAATCCGACTCCTGATTTCAGCTTAGGTCATGATTTCAGGGTAGTGAGATCGAACTCTGCTTCTGGCTCTACACTGGGCATGGAGCCTGCTTGAGATTCTCTCTCTCCCTCTGCCCTTCCCTGCTCATGCACTCTTTCTCTCTCTTAAAAAAAAAAAAAAAAAAAAGAAGTTAAGATTTGTGTGTGTGTGTGTGTTTTTAAGATTTTATTTATTTTTTTGACAGACAGAGAGAGAGCACAAGTAGGCACAGAGGCAGGCAGAGGGAGAGGGAGAAGCAGGCTCCCCGCTGAGCAGGGAGCCCAATGCGAGACTCAATCCCAGGGCCCTGGGATCATGACCTGAGCCGAAGGCAGCTGCCTAACCGACTGAGCCACCTAGGTGCCCCAAGAAGTTAAGATTTTAATAAATATCCAGTCCAATCTACTATTACAACCAAAGGAAAAAAAAAAAAAACAGTTGATAACTCTACATGGTTAAAATGCACAAATAAAGTTGGAATTATAGGTAAATACAGGACGCACTATGGTGCCTTCCTCAGGAAAATGGTGAAGACAATCAAAATAAGCCAGCCTGTGGAGTACACTTGCTCCTTCTGTGGCAAACCCAAATGAAAAGGTGAGCTGCAGGGATCTGGCACTGTGGTATAGCTGGCGGTGCCTGGACCTCTGTCATCACTTCTGCCATCACAGTAAAATCTGCCATCAGAAGCCTAAAGGAATTGAAAGACCAGTAGAAGCTCCGCCGTGTGAAACATTGCTAGCCTATAATAAATGGGTTAAATTATGTAACAATAAATAAATAAATAAATAAATAAGTTCATTGTGAGACAGAAGTAAAAATTAAAACAAAACCCTACACGGTGAACAAAGAATGCAGGGATGCCATTCCACCTAATGAAGAGGTGCGGAGAAGTGTGGGACAATGCGACATCGGCGATTTCATAGAAACCTGACAAGTCACATCCCCTACGGGGTGATTCATCAACCAACCCCCACTCAAAACCAAGCCCTGAGTATGTCTCCTTTCCCACAGCTCCATCACTGCCCTGGCCCTCCTCCCCTTCGATCACAAAAGCCTCAGGCTTTCTCCTTTATAACCAGTCACCAGGGGAGTGAATACACAAACAAATGAGATGTACTGGCCAGGTCTGAAAACCTCGAATATTACAAACCCTCCTTGGCTAGCCAGTATCCCTCCCCTCTTTTGTTTGCCTTTAGGCAGAGCCTCTGGGACAGTTAATTTTTTTTCCCCAAGGACATTTTGCAACCCCTTTAATCTGGGCTGAAAGGGGTTAAGAGAACACAAGATTACTGGTTGATACCGCCAAAGATAAACTTCTCTTTTGGGAATAAAGAAGGCACTCATAAATTTTTCTTTGCTTTTCTTGGTATCTCCAGGTAAAACTCTGAGTATTTACTATAGAATATAGGTTATTGGAGTGATGAAGGGGAGAGGTGTCCCAGATTGGTAACTATGCTCCAAAATCCATAGTCTCCTTTTCTTCTGGCACAGACTAGATTCTCCACTCCTCTCCAAATAGGTGAAACCACTGAATATGAATGCTTGTGATCCAAGCCTGGCCCATACCAAACAGCTAAACCTTTCTTCTCGCTTCTCTTCCATCTCACTGAAATGGAGGCACCCTCAGAATGAACTTGGAGGCCACTACTTGAAGTAGGCTGGACTTACATCAGCCTCAAGCCTAAGGATAAGTGGAGAGCAGCATCTCTGACTTACTGAACCTTTAAAGTTTTTTACATGAGTCAGGAGTAGTCTTTTATTGTGCTTAAGCCATTACTCATTGGAGAGTGTATTTGTGATAGCAGTTCACTTACCCTAAGTATAGAGAAGGACTAAAGTAGGAAAGTATATTGCAATGTGTATAAGCTTCACCTGTATAAAGGGTTGTTGGTTTGCTTTGGTTTTAACTCCTTTGAGTTAGATTTACAATACATAACTCATTGTAAGAACACAGGCTAAGGTCAGTAAAATATCTTAAGATTCTAGCAGTTAAACTTGTTTCTGGATTTACTAAGCACAGAAACTCAGTGAAGCCACAGCAATTGAGAGGGGGCTCTGGTGGTGGTAACAACTTGTTTACTCACTTCTATTAAGACTTCAGCTGAATTGTAAAGGGATATTATCTCTTAAAGTGTAATATCACATTTGTGGACACACTAAAAAGCGATCAAATGATAACAACCACATCTCTGGGGTGGGGGGGGTGCTGTAAATCATCATACTATCAATCAGTGCATCTAAACGCTTAATTTGTGTCCAACACTGCCAGAAATTGAGGAGAAACAAAGGGCTTACAATGTTATCTGAAACTGGGTTCGTCTCTTGATAGGTGTCGAACCAAAAGACACAACCAAGCCAAAGAATAAGAAAAGGAAAAGTTTTATTTGCTACGCATAACAGAGAACACCAGGGAAATTTCCCAAACCAGTGTCTCCTCAAACAACACCTTTATGGCTCTAGGCAATTTCAGAAACTGAGAACAAGAGACCCAGTATTATGAGAAAAGATACTCCTATTACTCATATAACTCAAGAAATTCCAAGAGCTTGGGGAGCTTTTGAGCCAGGAATCTTGGATGATTTGGTCATCTGAATGATAAATATATATTTCTTTTTTTTAATATATATTTCTTATAAATCACAGTATCTCAGTACCATGGGTTACTTTGAGAAAGATATATATGTGGGTACCACTTAATTTCAGAAAAGTTTCATGGAGGAAAAACTGCTGCAGAAAAACAATTAAGGTTTGGATAAGGGCAGAAATAGAGGACAGACTGGAGAGGAGGGGGACCCATGTTTTGCACCTCAACTGAGCTCCCAACAGCACCAAGATTTCTTCCCAGTTGCAGAGAAACTGACACCCAAGTCTCCTGTTCTTTTCTGATATATCTCTGGACTATGACTTAGCAGAAAAAAAAAGTTGCACAAACAAGAGTTCAGGAATCTCGTTCCATTTTAATTACTATTTGTATGACCTTGAACAAATCCCTCTGTGCCTCAGTGCTCTTTGTGAAACTGGTGTAGTTAGGCCAAGACTGTCTGTCTCACAGGGTCAAATGGGTCAATGAATATAAAACCCCTAGGAAATATGGGAAGAGCAATTCACATGTAAGTCATTATTACTGCCATCCTCACTGCCTCTCCTGTTATTTGCAAAGGCAGGGGAGGGAACTGATGTATAGATTACTTCTGTTATCTTCAGAGTCATACAGCTGTTTGTGAAAGATAAGCTTTCTCTTACACCTTTCCCTCGATTTAGGGTTGCACAGTGGGCACCGGGCATCAGCTATGGTTATTCAGTTCACTTATAGTCAGATGGCCTTCAGGGGCAATTTGAAGACTTCCTGGATGAACACATATCTCTTCATAGATTGGTTATACCACCTGTTTCCATGGCAACTTTAGATCCATTTCACAGTCACCCACTTTCTGTTCCCATTCACTGTAACATCTCTTTAATAGCAAGAGACAGAAAGTTTAATAAAACAGAAGCATTTTAATAAGTGGAGGTATGATTTACCTAGAAGCTTTTGGCATTTGGGGAATCTCTAGAGTTCTCTGTATGTTACAGCAGACTCATAGTTCTTTGTCTAAGAGAATGGAGGAAAGCAGATGTTCTTTATAAAATTCCTTATAAGAATGTTGAAACAACATTGCCCCACAAAGCTTCTGCCATGTTTTATAAACAGAGATCCCTGGCCAGCATTTACTTCTCCTTATTCTCCCAGAAGAGAAAATGCACGTTCTGAGTTCTCATTTGCCACACACACATCTTCATGACTATCTCACACTCTTCCTTTTTCCCAATACCTGGTCATGGTAGGCGGGAGTCCAGAGGTGGGACAAGGATCACAGCCACGCCAAGACTGGTCTATCAGGGTTCTGAGCAAGCTCACAATTCTACGAGGTAGTAGTGTTTTTCTCAGTTTTCCATTTGAGGTTACTGAGGCTCAGGATATCTGACTGACAGTGTTGTAAAGTATATAGTGACAGAGCCAGGAACCCCCCCCACACACAAGTATGTCTTGAGCAATGGACTTGCCCATATTTTGCTGGCTGTACTGTCTGCATAGCATAATCATCACAGTTCTGAACACTGAAAAATGACTCTGATTCTTAGTTTGGGTTCCTCCAGAAATCAGAACCTGAGACAAAGACTTGGTGCAGGTGCTTTATTTAGGAACTGAATCCAGGAAGCAGGAGCAAATAAGTGGAAACGGTAAGACAGGAGAGAGGAAAACTATCATAAATTGTTTTTTTGAGGTCAGAGATGGGTTGCTCTAGGATGGATTCTTGTCTCTACCAGGACCTCTGAGAAGCACATAGAACGCCTTCTAGAATTATCCAGCGGTCAATGAGAGGTTGGAACATTTACGCACTAATCTCCCACTTCCACCCCCATTGTCTGAGAGTTGTCCCCGGGTATGTTAACTCTCCTGCAATTTCTGGATGCTGTTGGGTGCAACATAAGAAGCCCCCAGAGTCAAAGAATACCCTGGGCTCCAGGTGGCAGTTGGCTGGGTTGAGCTGAGACTGAGCTATAGTAGCCCTGCCTGCACAGCCACCACTGAAATTAAAGCTGGACCCAGAGGCTGTGGTCCAAGCACCAGGGTGTTAGCTGTACCATAAGTCCAGGATATTTCACAACTTGCTTAAATAACTGTTGATTTAGCCTGTGACTTACACACTCATGCTAACATGAATGTGACCTTAATGACAGTTATGAAGTTGTACTATCACAATACACACAAGTGATTCAGCCATAGTTTCTCTGGAGCAGTGATCACAGCCTGAGTGTGGGCTCTGTGTGCCTTGCTCTTCTCCTGGTTTCATGACCAGAAAGTCTGCATGCACAAGTTCCTCAAATTCAGTGTCTTTCATTTTCCTCACCTAGGAAATGGACATAATAAAATTCACCTCATAGTTTAAGGTAGGGTTAAATGAAATAATACATGTAAAGTACTTACAAGAGTGCCTGGATGTAGTAAGTACTCTAAGGGGTGGATAGAATTTTATCAAATAATTTGTAATTATGAACATAGCCATTTCCTTCTCTCATAGCAGGAGGTGAGTGCTTAAAAGCACTCCATGTCTTCCCACTCAGGATTATAATATGCTAACCAAAGGCTTAAAACAAAATAACTACAAATCCAGAAACCAAACACCATGAGGACGGGAAATTTCACCACCCCAAACCCAACATTTTCTTGGCACTTTGTCTCCGAATAATGAAAAGTGTTCTGCGGCGTTCCTCTCTCTCACACAAGCTAGAGCTAAAGGAAAAGATCTCAAAGGCTCATATTTCCACTTGGTAAAAATCCTTTACTCTGATGGAATAACAGCTGGTTAGAAAGGGGGAAAACCAACCCACACAAGAGCTGAGAAGCTTCTGGTCTCCATGGTAACAGTGTGTCATAATCTGACCCCTTTCATCACCTGATTCCCTTAGGATAAAAAAAGCAAGGAGACAAAAGCCCTAAGACAAAAAAAAAAAAAAAAAAGTCATCTGTGGAGTGGATGATGATAGGTCAGCAAACACGGCTGGGAGGTGATTCTAATCACCTACAGTTACGTGACATTTCCTCGGAATTATTTCTTCAGTAAAGGTGATAGGTTAGTATTGATCAAGCAGAGCCTAGTTGAAATTACCACCACCACCCCCCCCCTTGTATGCCACAGCACATATGTAAGATAGCATCCTGGGGATAGGGGACAGTTTGCAGACAAGCCACCATTCATAGCAAGATAATTGGTCTCCACAGGAATGAAATATATGATACTTGTCTTCTTACCATGAGCCTTTGCTTGATTTCTAGGAAAGATACTAAACATCTTTTGAATGATCAGAGCTGCACATCTCAAAGGCAAGTCCAGGAACTCCTACATCAGAATCCCTGGGGGCATTGTGCAGATTCCCAGGGCCGCTTTCAGAGATTCTAGAAAAGCAAGTGTGGAGTGGAGCCAGGGAGGTTGTATTGAACCAGCAGCTTCAGGGGTTTCCTTGACACCCGACAGTTTGAAACCATTCAGAGCTGGAGAATTACTCAAAAATCTAACTATAGCTAACTTTCCTCCACTCTGCTATCTGTGTTGGTATTCAAAAGATCATTTATAAATGTGATGGATGCCACTTTTCTACAGATGACCTACAGAGATAATCCATTTTTTGAGACAAAAAACATAGGGAGGCCTTCAAAACCACTGAAGTGAAAAGGAACAAAAATCTCTTTTGGAAAAAGAGCTGTAAGTTAACAATGAAAAGTGTAAACTTTGGCTTGACTAATTTCATTTAATTCCCTATATGGGATCACCAGTTTTAATAATGTCTATCTAATCAATATTTTCTTTACATTGAAGTAAAAGAATACCTTTTACTTCTTATAAGATAGAATTCTTATGTTAAAAGACAGAAACCTACTGCTATAAATCACTAACTTATTTCACATCTCCTGGAAAATTGTTTTAGTTCCATTTAGATGTCCATCCAGTTTTATTCATATGTTCATATATTCAAACATTTACTAAGTACCTATTAAATGCAAGGCAGTCCTCCATGTGCTGGAGTTAAAGAGGTCAAAACCACTACCATGTTAGTGTTCACATTTTAGGAAGGAAGACAGACAATAAAAAATGAAGTAAAATAGCTACCAACCAGGTCAGGTGGTGAAAAGTGCTATGGAAAAATATAAAGCAAGGAAAAAGATGGTTGCAGTTTTTAATAACTGGTATGAGAAGACCTTTAAAAAGAAGGTACATTTGAATAAAAATCTGAATATGATGAGGGAGCAAGTCTTACAAATATTAGGGAAAAGAATGTTCAAGGCAGAGGAAATATCAAGTGTAAAAAGCCCGAGGCAGAAATATACTTGGCCTGTCAGAGGAACGTCCCGAGGTTAGTGTGAGGGAGGGAAGGAAGGGAATGAGGGAGGAAGTAGTAGAAGATAGGGTGACACATAATAATTCCAGCACGGGAGGCACATAGTATGACCTTTGACTTTTATTCCAAATTCAACAGGAAGAAGCTATAAGAAGATTTTGCCCAGAGAAATTACATTGACTGACTTGTGCTTAAAAGGATCATTCTGGCATCTGTATTGAGAATAGACTATCAGAGACACAGGGATAGAAAAAGGAAGACCAGGTAGAATATATTCCAGTACTTCATGGTGAAATGACGTTGGATAAGACTAGACTGGCAGTTGTGGTGGTCATTAGAAATGGTAAGGTTCTAGAAAAAACTTAAAGGCAGAGCCAAAAGAATCTGTGGAAGAATCAAATGTGGGATCAAGAAAGAGAAGAGTCATGGCTTTTTATTTGAGAAGTTAGAAAGAATTTCCAAAATTGGAGCTGCCTTTTATTGGACGTGGAAGATTGGGAGAAGCAGGTTTGGGGACATGGTAATATTAAATCATCTATGAGACACCCAGGTAGCAATGTCAAGTAGACATTGGATCTATGACTGGATCTATGACTCTGAAATTCAGGAGAGATATCTGGGTTGGAGATAGAAATTTGTGAATCACCAGTCTGGGTGCTGTTTCCTAGGGAGTGGGTATAAATAGAAAATAGAAACTCCATGTCTAAATACTGGACTACTTCAACATTTGAAGATCAGGGATCTGAGTAGGAATCATCAAAGGGACTGAGGAGTGTCCAGGGAGGTAATCGGAAAAGACAGAAAAGTGGAGTGTCCTTGAAGCCAAGCGATGAGCACATTTCAAAGAGTGGGAGTGATCAAGATGTCAAATGCTTCAAAGTCGGTAGCATGAGGGCTGGGAATTGACAATTGGATTTAGCAACATGGAGGTCAATGATGGTTTTCACAAGGGCAGTTAGATGTATTGGTGGGATCAAAATCCCAATTTGATTGAATTCAAGAGCGAATAGAAGAGGAATTGGAGAGAACTAGTATAAAAATTTCATTTCAAAACTTTAGTTGTAAATAGGAGGTGAGAAATGGGATGATAATGGAAAGAAATGTGAGGTCATCAGAAGTGACTTTTTCCTTTCTTTTCTTTCTTCCTTTTTTTTTTTTTTTAAATATGAGACTTTAAAGCATATTTACAGCCTAAGGGACAGGAGGGAAGAAATGCTGAGCAACGTCTCTGAGTAGACAAGAAGGGATGAGAGCTAATAGGCAAGTGGAGGCATTAGAATTTTTTTTTTCTTTAGTGACAAATTGTTCGTCTGTTAACATCAGAAGAGAAAGCAGATGCATATAGCTGTGTAGAAGTGGTTGTGGCACCTTATGGAAGGTTTCTGCTGTTTGCTTTTTTTTGCCTCAGGGAAACAGATAGCAAGCTCATCTATAAGAAGGAGAGGGAGTTTTGGAGGTTTGAGGAGAGGCATAAGGCTGAGAACAATGTTGTGGTCTATGAGACTGGGAGGCAATGGACTTGAGACTCTAATGTAACTGCCGACAGCACAGGGGGCGCCTTGATGAATGTAAGGTGAGACTAGTTAGCCACTGTGGCCTACATATTCAGGGAAAATATAAGTTTAAGAGTCAAATTTAAAGGTCTGAATTAGCCATCATGAAAAGCTTTCCAACACACAAAATTTCCCCATTTACTCTTTTTTTTTTTTAGGATTTTATTTATTTGACAGGGAAAGCACAAGCAGAGGGAGAGAGAGGGAGAA
Organism: Mirounga leonina; assembly: GCF_011800145.1. Taxonomy (NCBI): domain Eukaryota; kingdom Metazoa; phylum Chordata; class Mammalia; order Carnivora; family Phocidae; genus Mirounga; species Mirounga leonina. Next base: position 2,329,973 of record NW_023270702.1, read on the forward strand.
GCAGTTTCCCTGCTGAGCAAGGAGCCCATTGTGGGACTCGATCCCAGGACCCCAGGATCATGACCTGGGCCGAAGGCAGCCGCTTAACCGACTGAGCCACCCAGGCGTCCCGACCCCATTTACTCTTGATAAAAATCTGTTTGAGTATTTCTCACTCTTCCCTAGAAGTGCTGAGTCATGATTATTACCCCTGCACGCCAGATTTAAATTTTGGAGAGTTTGTTGCTGATTATATTGGTATTTCCCTTTATAGGACAGTGAGGTATATTTTTTAAATACCTCACTTTTCCAACCCTCATCCTTTATTCCATGGTATAAAAGTCTCTTTGGCATGATTTAAGCTGACATACTTTCTAAGTTTATTCCTACCAGTATGATGCTAAATGCAACTCAGAGGATATCATTTTCAATCTTGAACTTTTGAGGTTGCAGGGGCCAAGGGCAGGACGCTCCAAGATGATCCACTTGGCATATTGATTATTTTAAATAAAAGTTACTTAAAAGACAGCCTGTGCAAGAAAGACACTCAGCCTCTCCTCTGTCCTCTTGAAAGCAGGAAAGAAATCTCCCATATGGAAGATACTCCTCCCTCCACCAGGAGGTAAAGAGACATCCTAATCACCAGAGATGGGAAACTTAGAGCCAAGAAGGATAGATAAATAACTCTTGCTACTTTTTACGAATTTACTACCCCAGCCCAAATTTTGTTTAGAATTCCTTACTAACTGAAGCTTCCAAAGTTAAGTTTCCTTTGTCCTGTCAATTCCTCACAGATTTATTATCCTTTTGTCTATTTTTGTCTAAAAAGTATAAAAACTGCCTGCCTTGGTCAATTCATTGTTCAATTTCATTATTGGGGGTGCCTGGGTGGCTCAGTCAGTTAAGCATCCAACTCTTAATTTTAGCTCAGGGTAGATCTCAGGGTTCTGAGATTAAGCCCCACATTGGGCCCTGCACTGGGTGTGGAACCCGCTTAAGATTCTGTCTCTCCCTCTCCTCTGTCCTCTCCCTCTCTCTTTTTCTCTTTCTCTTTCTCTCTCTCTCTCCCTCTCAAAAAAAATTTTTTTTTCTTTATTGGGCCTCCCTGTGCACTTAATAAAACTGGGGTTTTTTCCCTGTTAATCTGTCTTATGTCAATTTAATTCTTAGTCCAGCTGGAAGACCTTGAAGGGTAGAGGAAGAATTTTTCCTTCCCTTCAAGGTCTTAAATATTTATACCAAAGAATGATACAAAATTTCTTGAAGCTGAATTAATTTTAGTTCCAGACCATATGGCATATTACATACAATTTACTAATGGCAAGAGAAATAAAACTCAAATTAACCAAGAAAGGATTTTATAGCTCAGAAAGTCAGGATGTTTTATATGAATCACAGGAATTCCTGCAGTCAGTTCTGCTTCGGGATTCTTCACAAATCATGAGTTTTCATTCATTGCTACTAATTAACACTCTGCTTCACATCTTGCTGCATTTCCCATTCATCCATTGGTTTCTGGGCAGTGACTCAAGTAAGCTGTGAGAGAGAGGTATAGCTGGCATTTAGGGGGAAAAATCCTAGATTTATAGCTGCATTGTGATTTCATAGACACCACCTGCTATCACCAGGAACGACTGCTTCTTATGCCTCTTTTTCTTAGTATACATCAGATACCTATTATTTTTTGAAACTTAAAGTTGGTAAGAGAAGGGAGGAACAATATACCAATGCCCACTTTATAAGACTCAAACATATTTTTTTTCACTTTAAGATATCTTACAATTTTATATTCAGATGAATCTCCCTGTTTATGACATATTTTGGTCACCTGTGTGAGTTATTTGATAATGGGTATTTGTTGTTAAAGCCCTAATTATAGCATGTCCCTATAGAAAAGTGGAATTCGTTTGGCCATTCTGTTAATATGATGCCATTTCAGGGGCTACCTGTGTCTCTTTTGTTGATCCTTTGATTAACTAACTGATTAAAAGGCTGGTCTATGTGCTATGATGGCAAATAATTATTTCCAAGCATGTACTAGTTTCATAAAAAATATTATTTCATATTTGCCTTTCTCTTCAAGATTCATTTACCAATTAACATATCATTGAATTTACATGTCTCCTACACTGTGGGTGCTCTGTGTCATTTTGACATAAGCTTTACATTTTAAATTCTTCCTTCTGATGATCCATTCAGATAGAAAGTAGTTTGGATGCTGGATAACAAGAGTATGCTCTAGAGTCAGATTATCAAGCTCAGTCCTCACTCCAATCTTTGGTAGCTTTGTGATCCAGGAAAATTGACTTAAAGTCTGTGAGCCTTACCTGTAATATGGAATAATAATAGCACACAGATCATAATGTCATAGTGAGAATCAAACACACTAATTCATATAACATGCTTAGCACCTTATGCCTGACAAATAGCAAGAATTCACTAAGATGAGTTTTTACTAAATTTGTAATATACTAAATGGACTTATCCAGGCTGTATGATATTTAGAAAGTTTTTAGAGTGGATTGATTCCCAATGTTTCTAATTACAAGTTATTTAACCTCTCTGAGGCTCAGTTGTTTCTCAGTGGTTAAAATGGGATAATTCTTCCCTCAAGTAGGGGTTCATAAAGTCTCCTATTACAGTGTTTGGCACTTTATAAATATTCATTAAAATTCCTATCTGTATTAATTTGTCATAACAAAATACTACAGAATGGGTAGGTTAAACAACAGAATTTTATTTTCTCACAGTTCTGGAGGATGGAAGCCCCATCCTGTGCCCAACCTTCTCCCTGTGCCTTCACATGGTCTTTCCTCTGTGTGCAAACATCCCTGGTGTCTCTCTGTGTGTTCTAATCTCTTCTTATAAGAACACCAGTCAGATGGAATTAAGGCCCACCTTAATGGCTTCATTTTAACTTGATTACCTCCTTAAAGGCTCTATCTCCAAATACAGTCTCATTCGGAGGTGCTTGGGTTGTTTCCACCTCTTGGCTGTTGTGAATAATGCTGCTGTGAACATCGGTGTACAAGCATCTGAGTCCTTGCTCCCTATTCCTTCAGCTTTATACCTAGGAGTGCAACTGTTGGATCTTTTTTTTTTTTTAAGATTTTATTTATTTTTTTGACAAAGAGAGAGATAGCGGGAGAGGGAACACAAGCAGGGGGAGTGGGAGAGGGAGAAGCAGGCTTCCCGTGGAGCAGGGAGCCCGATGTGGGGCTGAATCCCAGACCCTGGGATCATGACCTGAGCTGAAGGCAGACGCTTAACAACTGAACCACCCAGGCGCCCCCAACTGCTGGATCTTATGGTGACTCTATATTTAACTTGTTGAAGAACAGCAAACTCTTTTTCCACAGAGGCTGCAGCATTTTACAATCCCACCAATGATGTGTGAGCTCGTTTCTCCACAAGATCACCAAACTTATTTTCCCTTTTTAAAGATTATAGTCATTCTTGAGAGTGTGAAATGGTACCTCATGGTGGTTTTGATTTGCATTTCCTTGATGACTATGATGTTGAGCACCTCTTCATGTCCTATAGTCCATTTGAATGTCTTCATTGGAGAAATATTATTCAAGTCCTTTGTCCATTTTGGAATTGGGTTTTTTATTGTTGTTGATTTGTAGTTGTTCATTATATAGTCTCAATCTTAATCCCTTATCAAATATGTGATTTGTGGAGATCTTCTCCCATTCTGTGGGCTGTCTTTTCACCTTCTTGGTAGTATCATTTGCATAAAAGTTTTTAAATTTGATGATGTCCAATTTATGAATTTTTTTTCATTTATTGCCTATGTTTTTGGTATTATAACCACTAAACCATTGGGAAATCCAAAAAAAGGAGGGTGGAAGTTAGTTTCAATATATAAATTTGGAGGGAATACAGTCCAGCCCATAACACTATCCTTCATCTCAGATAATTCAATTATCACAAAACAAACAAACAAAACTTAAAGAAACAGGAGTTTAAGTGCTCCCGTTATCACAACCTGAAGAAATAGAGAAGTTTCTGTATAATAACTTCTTATTCTTGCAATAAACTGTAAATTTTATTTTCCTTCCCCTGCTTTATTTCTTAAATCTTGAAATCTTAGGTAGTGATTCTAAAAATACATCCACTTTAATAAAATGCTATTACAGTAAAATATTACATACTGAGTCATATATTTTTAAATATTTGACTTGTTATCTCTAAGCAATGTTTGATAAGCAAATTAACTATGTGAAGAAGAATTAGAGTACCATTAACTGAGAAAAATTTTTTAAAGATATAAGAGGAAATTTTTTTTTTACCGGAATTGATAATATTAACTTGCCCAAAACAACTTTGGCAAACACCTTAGCTTGCCTACCCGACAGTCATTCACTCTCCTTTGTGCCAAGAAACTCTATTATGTCCATCCTTCTTCAAGAAGCCTTTGGCCACAAGGGAAGTTGAACTCTCCAGACCCTGAGGGTGAATCATGATTGGCCTAATAGCCAACACAGTAATTCCACTCCCCTTTATAGTGATTGGCCTAAGTGTAGATCAATGAACCTGAAGGGAAGTCTGCAAAGAGCTCTGGAAAAAAGAATAGAAGAAAAGGCCACTTTCTTCCAAATACTGTAACAAGAGGCCATGATTCTTGGAGATCCTGCAGCCATCATGTCCTCCAGAATTAATTCCTTTCCCCCCTCTGAAGCTATGCACAAAATAAGAGAGCAAAGTCTCTGAAATCAGAGACTAATTGTTCCCAATACAGAAATTAATTTTTAAAAGAAGTTAATCTTAAAGACCTGCTAATTGTTGAATGAATGGGAACTAAAAAGAAATCAGAGCTACCATTATATACTTGTTCCTTTTAACCCCCACCCCACCTCTAATTACTATACTTAATTATTTATTATCTCCCACTGTACAACTTGATTTTTGCCTACTCCAAAATGATTTGGAGTGAATAGTGACCACTATATGCCCACTTCAACACCCAGATTTGTACTTATAAGCACTTTTAAATTACCAGTGTTTCAAGATCTGTCATGTGTCTCCTGTAATAGTTTTACATGACCCTACTTGTCTATCTGTGATCCGGCATTGTTTCACAATAGGCCATACTCCTGCATTCAATAAATAAAGCTAGGGCTCTTCATAACTCCTAAGAAAGATAAATTTACCCATCATTCTGTTTTCAAGGAACTGGGAACAAAAGATGTGACAAAACAGGTCAGAAAAAAAGTTGATCATGTTGACTGTGCTCTATAACCCAATAATCACACAAACCAAAGTGGCAAGATGATCACAGACCTTTGGTGACAGGACTCATTATCTTAAAGAGCAATTTAGCAGGAAAGAACAGTTCATCTTGTTCAGTGAATGGAAAATGTCGAAGTTTAATAGTTATCATTTTTATAGCATCTGTGGCCTAGCACACAGAAAAAAAACAAATCATGAAGTTTAAATCCAGGTGATAATTTATGTCTGGTAGACACATTATTAAGTAAGCACTTAAGGTTTTAATTTGAATAAGTTAACACTCCCCTCCTGGACTGATGCTGTTCCTATCCACTTTTGAGGGAATGTGGTGAGGAGGAGGGAAATAGTGGGGAAATTAGAGGAAGTTTCTTGGTCACCGGTTGACAACTACCCCCACTTCTTGCACTGATTCTAAAAAGCTCTGAGAGTCAGATGGTCTCTTGGAGCAAAGAAATTTACCTTTAAAATATGGAATATTATTCTTCATCTTAGATAAAGCAAATTTTTCTTGGTTAGGTTACCCATTCTTTGCAATAGCTAGAGGAATGACTTCTGTCTTCCAAATCTTCATGGAAGCCCATGAGCCAGTAGAAAGGACAGACAGAAGGAAATCCCCAGAATCAGAAGTAATGGAACAAGAAATGGTTAAATGTTCCACATGGCAGTTCAGTGGATTTAGTGTAATTACACCCGATGTTCTTATCTTCAGCTTTCTTAAAAACACCCCTGATATGTTAGAGCAAGATGAGAAATACAAACTAGCATGAGGAAAATAAAAGAGTCAGTATGGCATGCGAGATGGTAGGGTAAGTTCCAGGATCAGACACATCTGATCATGGTACCTCATGGTGGTTTTGATTTGCATTTCCTTGATGGTATTTCTGGAATGAATTTCTGGAATTGAATGTATTTCTCAGTGGTTAAAATGGGATAATTCTTCCCTCAAGTAGGGGTTCATTTCTACCTGTGTCAACTGGGGAAACAATTTAACTTCTCCAAGCCTCAGCATCCCCATTATATTAGAGGATATATGAATTCCTATTTTGTACCATTGATGTAAAAATTACATGAGCTTATGTATGTAAAGTATTTCCCGAGTGTCTGCAGTTGCTAAGCACCCAAAAAACAGTACTGATTATTGTGCTACTACTAATAATGATCTATATTCTTATCTCACAAATAAGCACTATTAATATTTTGGCATGTAGGCTTTCATTTTGTTTTCTGTGTGTATGCTTCACATATTTTTTATTCAATAATGGGATCATACTATGCATAATCTCTGTAGCTTGTTTTTTTAAAACAATCTTTCCACGTCAATAAATAAAGTTCCACATTATAATTTCCAGTGGCTGCCTAATACTTCCTTTTATAGCTCTCCAATAATTTATTTCACTGATCCTCTTATTGCTGAGCATTTAGGATGCACCCAAATTTTCGCTATGATAAGCAATGCCATGATGAATAACCTTGCACATAAATACTTCAATATAATCTTCATTGGGTTAAATCCCTAGAAGTGAAATCTCCAGGTCAAAGTGAATGTGCACTTTTTTAGATTTTTTGACACATTTTGACAAATTTTCTTCCAGAAAAGACTCCCACTGAGAATATGTGAAATTCTCTTTTTTCTGAAACTATCCACAACACTGGGTATTATAATTTCACCTTTGCCAATATGATAGCAGTGAGAAAGTGTTTCATTGCTGTCACAATAAAATAAAAGCATTCTAATGGCTAAATGAAATCTCTTAATTGTTATTTTTCAGTTGAAATTTATTCTAGAGAAGGAATCAACAAACAATGGCCCACAGACCAAATCTCACCTGCTGTCTATTTTTGCATACCCACAAGCTAAGAAATGTTTTTACAGATGAACACTTGCAAACAATTTGATGATAGGGAATGTTAACTTGAACTCCAATTAAGTAAAATGTTATTTAGAAAAAAATTCAATTCTTCTCATTAGCCAAACTACATTATGAAAACTTGTACCCAATAATCATTATTCTATTTTGAATTTTTTCAAAGAACTCTGAGGAAATTTGTTTGCTTTCATGTGATATAATTTTCTACATAATATTCTCAATTTTGCACCCTGGCACACTAAGCACAAAATACTTACTATCTGGCTTGTTTACAGAAAAAAAAACTGCCAACTCCTTTTCTAGAGTCCCAATTACAAATATGAAAGCTTAACCATATTTTTAAGTATTTCACCTTATATATGAGAGTGACAAATTTATCAAGGATATTCATTTCTTCCACATATCAGTGAAGCTCAAACCTGGAGTTGTCAGGTTTCTCAGAGATAATCTTGGAAGGAAAAAAATGAGGGCAAGGAGAAGCCAACAAGTCTTCACACTTCAAACATCTTTATTGCCTCTTCTTTCATATCTAGGTTCCAAATAAGATTTCATGTAAATAATTAGTCCCACTGTAAAAAAAAAAAAAAGTGTCTGAAAACTGGTTTGTAACATGGAACAGGGCTTCCCTTATGTTAGAGGCTTCTTTTCCGTATCTTCTTCCAGTGACCACTGACAGTAGATGTTTCCCAAGAGATCCCAGTCAACCAGCTTTCAAACCCAACTGCTCAGCTTTTTAAAAGGTTATATTTCTGATTGATGAAAATGGCTAATGACCATTACAAATAAATCCAAATTGGTACTGGTAATTTTTTCTCTTTTCAGGAGGAAACAATCTTGATTCACAAAACTACTTCACACTTAAAACTGTTCAGCAACTATTCCCGCAGGAGGAGAGGAAAAAATAGAATTTAAAAGGAAAAATAAGCAGAGGCACCTGGGTGGCTCCCTTGGTTAGGCGTCGGACTCATGATCTCAGCTCAGGTCTTGATCTCAGGGTCATGAGTTCAAGCCCCATGTTGAGCTCCATGCTGGGTGTGGAGCCTACTAAAATAAAATAAAATGAAATAAAATAAAATAAAATAAAATAAAATAAAATAAAATGAAAAATGAAAAAAGAACAGAAAAATGTAAGCCTAATTTTCTTTTTTCTGAGCAATTTATTTAGGTTGTGAGAGTAAGCTATACTGAAGCTATTCCTTCACTCTGTGGCAAATGTAATGAAATGGTCAGGAACAAAAAAATAAACACAGGAATAGGGACCGAGTTGTTTTTCCATTAACTGTGACTTTCTTGATGATGGTGCATTTCCAGAAGGTTTAACATAATTGCCTCTTCCCCTTCCTGAAGCTGCTTTAGATACATCCTGACACATTCACACACGCACAGCTCTTCTACCTTCAGGTGCAGTTTGGCAGGAAAATTCTTTCAAATAAGCAAGAAAGAAAATTGTCTGCTCTTTACTGGGTATAAGCTATTAAAAACCAACAACAAAATAGTGTATCAATTCCATAATGCGAGCTTCGGGCACTAGAATTAAAATTGGTCTAATCAGTTTGTATCAAAGTTATCTTCATTCTGGAGGCAGATAAGTCAAGACAATGAGAATATAATCAATCGAATTATCAAAAGAGTAATGGTGATAATAGCAATAATAGCTAATGTCTGGGTGTTGTCTGTGTAGCAGGCCATGAGCAGGTCATGAGAACCAGATCCGACTGACTTTTTTTTATTAAAATATAATGGACATATAACATTACGTTAGTTTCACGTGTACGTCAGTGATTCAGTATTTATATATACTGTAAAATAATCACCACAATACATCTAGTTAACATCCATCACCACACAGTTACAAATCTGTTTTTTTGGGGGGGGGGCGCCTGGGTGGCTCAGTTCGTTAAGCATCAGACTCTTGATTTTGGCTGAGGTCAGGATCTCAGGGTCGTGAGATCGAGACCTGCGTGGGACTCCATGCTGGGCATGGAGCCTGCGTAAGATTCTCTCTCCTCTCCCTCTGCCCCTCCCCACTGCCCATGTTCTAGCTCTCTCTTCCTCGTCCTCTAAAAAAGTTTTTAAAAATAAATAAATAAATAATTTCCCTTAAAAAATCTTTTTCTTGGGGTGCCTGCGCGGCTCAGTCATGAAGCATCTGCCTTTGGCTCAGGTCATGATCCCAGGACCCTGGGATCGAGCCCCACATCCGGCTCCCTACTCAGTGGGGAGCCTGCTTCTCCCTCTCCCACTCCCCCTTCTTGTGTTCCCTCTCTCTCTGTCTCTCTCTGTCAGATAAATAAATAAATAATCTTTTAAAAAAAAATCTTTTTCTTATGATGAGAACTTTTAAGATCTAGTCTTGTAGCAGCTTTCAAATATAATACAGTATTACTAATTATGGTGACCATGCTATACATTATATCCCTGTGACTTACTCATTTATAACTGGAAGTTTGTACCTTTTGACCATCAACTGACTCTCACTAGTGATAACCCTCACTCGCTTACTATAATCAGGCCCTGTTCCAGTTCCAGCATATGCATTGACTGCTTCGAGTCACTGGTGCCGGGGGGTAGGCACCATGACTGACTAGCACCATTTCACAGATGTGGTTTAGCAGATCACCATGCTCACAGAGTTACTACTACACAGTGGGCTGGGAATGTGAGCCTAGCCTCTTGGTTCCACCCGTGAGAGCACTCATCTACAACCTTCTTCTGCCTTGGAAACCTGCCCGATGTGGAAAAATCAGAAGATTATAGTAAGATAAGCCCTAGCTTCAACCATCACTGAAATGGTGAAGAGAAAGTTTGAAAACAAATGAAATAGAAACTGCAGAGAGTATAGAAGGCGGTAACTACTACCAAGAGTGCATTTGATCCTTGTCTATTATCTCCAAAAACTTTGAGAGTAAAAACCAGGAAAATGAGCGACACATCAGCCTCAGTACACTGGGCCATTAGACGGAAGAGAGCAGCCGTCCCCAAATCTGGCCGAGGTGAGGAGACAACCACAGGAAGGGGAGGCAGCCAGGGACCGAGCAGCGTCGCGCCCCCCAAATGCTGGTGCAACCACAACATGGTAAGTATCCGGATCAAGTGGCGGTTAGAAGAATTGTAAAAATTGAAAGAAAGTAGCCATCGTTTCCAAAAGTGTATTCTAGGTGATGCTAATAAAACCTCTTAATAGAAAAGGCTAGGAGGTTTGATAATATGAGGAGAAACTGGGGCGCCCGCATGGCTCAGTTGGTTAAGCGTCTGGCTTCAACTCAGGTCATGATCCCAGGGTCCTGGGATCGAGTCCCTGCTCAGTGGGGAGTCTGCTTCTTCCTCTGCCCCTCCCCCTCACTCTTGCTCATGCTTGCTCTCTCTCTCAAAAATAAATAAATAAAATCTTTAAAAAACTAATATGGGGAGAAGCTGGGTGAAAGAGTTACACAGGTTTCTTTCCCTTTTTTTTTTTTTTTTAAGATTTTATTTATTTATTTGACAGGGAGAGACAGCGAGAGAGGGAACACAAGCAGGGGGGAGTGGGAGAGGGAGAAGCAGACGCCCCACTGAGCAGGGAGCCCCACATGGGGCTCGATCCCAGGACCCCCATGACCCCAGCCGAAGACAGACACATAACTGACTGAGCCACCCAGGTGCCCCTACACAGGTTTCTTCACTGAAAGGCTGACAGGGTCTTTGATAAACTAAAGTGAATTTCCGTGAGATGACCGTAATATGCAGCATTTCCTAAACTTTTTTGAACACAGCATTCTTTTTTCTTAGAAAAAGATGTTAACATTCTGTAGATTACCTATTTTCCATAGAACACTGGATGAATGAATTAACCAGCCTTTATTCATTCTCTGTGGTACAAACTAACAGAGCGCATTGTTGGGGGAAGATCGGTGCTATGCATCTCCTGTGTTCACACCCCTGCTCACTTCCATGTACCACAGTATCATAAATCTGCACACCCAGGCTGCCTTATCATGTACAATGCAATGTGATCTATAAGCAGGACTACTAAAACTAGAGGTTCCTTAGCTACCTGAGTTGGGGAAGGACCATGAACTACAGACACTATATGTGTCTACGTTTATTTCCACTGTCATATGGTGAGAGGCTCCATCTTGTTCATCAGAGATTCACATAATTCCAGGATCCAAAAAGGCTTAGGAACCAACTGTACTTTACACAGTCAAAATAATCTTTACAAAGGTGATATGAATGCTGAATTCTAGATCCTGCTTATAATTTCAGACAAATCACAGTTTCTTTGGAGTTTAGTTTCTTCATTTGAATATTCTTTGTCCTGTGTACTGTGTAGAGTTAATATGACAATGAAATAATATAATAAAGAAAAATGATGAAGAGTATAATGTGCTTTGTTACTATTATTATTATTATTGTAACATAGAATTATATTTCCTCCATCAGAGGCAATATAGGAAAAGGAAAAAATCTGTAGCATTTTAAGTAACGTGTGTCTGAAAACCACCACAAACTACAAAGTAATGGAAATCATCAAAGAACTAAAACCAAAGCAAAGGGGAGCCTGGGTGGCTCAGTCAGTCAAGCAACTGCCTTCGGCTCGGTTCATGATCCCGGGGTTCTGGGATAGAGCCCTGCATCGGGCTCCCTGCTCGGCGGGAAGCCTGCTTCTCCCTCTCCCACTCCCCCTGCTTGTGTTCCCTCTCTCGCTGTGTCTCTCTCTGTCAAACAAATAAATACAATCTTTAAAAAAAAAAAAAAAATTCTCTGTCAGGTAAGGTCAAGATGACAATTAAGTCATTTGATGAATCCATCTGAACCAAGGCAGGAATTCCAGTGATCTTAAGAACCTGTTGCAAAACACAAACATTTTAAGTGAAAATAGCATTTAAGTATTCCTCCTTTAAAGTAATATTAGTAATATTCCTGCTACCCAAATATACTTTCAAAGAAAGCAAATCTAGCATGAGGGCAGAACCTTAAAAATACCTTCAATTACAATTTTTTATAAATGATAACAGCTCGGTGGCCTCGTTACTAAGAAACAGAAACCATTCACTCTCCCTAAGTGCTATTTAGAAAATAAAGGGGCTTATAAAATAATGAGTTAAGTGTCCACCACTCACCAGACATATTCATGCATGGTCCATTTAACCCTGGGAGACTGAAATTAATATCCCTGTTTTACAGATAAGGAAACCGAGGTTCACAGAGGAATGACCATGTACACATAGCAAATACATATCAGAGGTAGGATTAAAAAGTCTGGTTTCTTTGATTCCAAAATCTTTTTCCCCTTCGGTAAGTGTGCTGTTTTTACATTTTTTAAAGAAACAAAATAATTTTAAAAATTAATAAACTAAAAAATGCTTTTGGTGATATAAGATGAAATCTAAAAGTGTAAGTAGCTGAAAATAAGCTCATAGTAAATTTGTAATACAAAAAATATTTCTACTGTTATCCCCAAAACTTATTTTTATAATTGCATACATAGGAGAAGTTTCAAAAGAAAAACTACTTTTAACAGAAGTACTACTTAGTAAGTGATAGTGTAAATGATACATGAAAGAAATAGTATAACTTATTTAAAATAGCAGAAGCACTTAATGGCTAATATTTATTGATTGATTGACAGTAGATCAGCACTAAAAAAAATACAAGTGTTATATATAATAAAAATGTTCTCTGCTCAATATTATCTATTTTTATACTGATCTTGAAATAGCAATAGCAAGTTCTGTATTTTAAAACCAGGTTGAAGGATGATCTAGTTTCTTTGCACCCTCTGAGTCCTTTTTAAGAAAGTTTTTTTACCTTCACAAGTTCTGTGTGAATACCTCACAAATCATTCCTTTCAGCTCTGATAAACAAAGAAGTCAAGGAAGACACTTCCCACTGTTTACTCTTCAGCAGGAAAATACCACCTTCAAAAATACCTTTCCCTGAATATCAGGGAAAGGTATTTCTACCACTATTTCTTCAATGGATGAGGAAATAAGATGAAGGCCCAGACCAACATCCCAGGGTAAAAACTCCAAAATTTTGTCAGGAGATCATTCAAGCCTGTGACCCATAACACAGATGGAAGCAGGACAGCTAATAAGGAGTGCCACCTGGATATCAGGGGCTGGATAGCTTATGTGAGTATACTCTCCCTCAAAACCCGTGTCCCATTCCCCTGTGGAGTTGTGAGTTAGCTCAGCAGCTTAAAGACACAGGGAAGCCATGTGAAGACGAAGAAGTCATAGGAACCCATCCTGTCAGCAAAAGGCAGAGGGGCTGCTGGTCCTGTACCTGTGTGGGGAGGGTTAGCAACTGGCACCTAACTGGGTTGTACAGGAAGGGGAGTTCCAACAGGCCAGCTTTCAGGGGCAAATACCCACCTCAAAGCCTTGTTTGATTTCCCAGGTCTTGTGACCTTAGGCAGCTTTTCCTCTTGGAGATTATGTCCAACCACACAACTTTCCAAAGCTTCTCTCCACCAAAGCAGGGTATGCAAATAGCTACCTTTCCTCAGTCCTAGAGAGTCCAGGCCCAAAAGCCAACTCCAAGAAGTGGGGAGCTGGAGCATAGGCTTGAAATTGCTTCTTTTGTTTCTACCCGGTAACAATCAGGCACTCCCTAAAGCACTAAGTAAAGAATGCATAATGATGAAAGACCTAACAGGCAGGTCTGTTTAGTCTCTCCTCATTAAATGCTGCTCTCTAAATAGCAGAGCAGTGGTCATGACTGGGCTTGACTCCTACTGATGAGAAGAGCAAGATACTACCCTTCCTTCTGGGTTTTTCAGAAGCAGGGCAATCTTGGGGGAGAAAAAAAACGATCTACCCCTCTTTCTTCTTGGATTTTTATTTTATTTGATTGTAAGAATACTAAACATGAGATCTACCCTCATAACAACATTTGCAGTGTACAATATAATATTGTTAACTATTGGCACAATGTTGTACCACAAATCTCTAGAACTTACTTCTCTTGGGGCACCTGGGCAGCTCAGTTGGTTAAGCATCTGCCTCTTGATTTCGGCTCAGGTCATGATCTCAGGGTCCTAGGATGGAGCCCCGCGTTGGGGTCTGTGCTCAGCGAGGAGTCCACTTGGACTCCCCACCCCTCCGCTAGCTCTCTCTCTCTCAAGTAAATAAAGTTAAAAAAAAAAAAAAAAAGTATTCCTCTTGCTTAACTGAAACTTGATTTCCATTGATTAGCAACTCCCTATTACCCCTTTCCCCTTGCACCTGACATTCATGGTTCTATTCTTCAATTCTATGATTATAACTATTTTAGATACCCTTAGATAAAATGTCTTTAGGTAGATGGAATCATGCAGAAACAAAACATATGTGTTGACAAGGATGTAGAGAAATTGTGATCTATGTGCACTGTTGGTGGGAATGCAAAGTGGTGCAGCCACTATGGAAAAGAGCATGGAGGTTCTTCAAAAAATTAAAAATAGAGCTACTATGTGATTTGGTAGTCCCATTTCTGGGTACTTTTTCAAAATAATTGAATCAGGATCTTGAAGAGATATTAGCATTCACATGTACATAGCAGGATTATTCACAATAGCCAAGACACGGAAGTAACCTAAAAGTCCATTGGTGGGTGAATAAATAAAGAAAATGTGCTACATAGATACAATGGAATATTATTCAGCCTTAAAAAAATGAAGGAAATTCTGCAATACGTGACAGCATATATGAACCTGGAGGACATTACGTGAAGTGAAATAATCCAGTCACAGAAGAACAAAAAATACCTCATGATTTCTCTTGAGTTTGGACATATAGAGAAACATCTGGGGGATGAGTGGAAGAGGCTGGCCAGAGGGCAGCCTGGGACATCAGAATTTGCACTGCAAAGGAGAACACTAAGGAGAGATGAATCAGTTAGTTTGCTTTAATTGCTAGTAATTGAAAGCAACTCAAAAGCTTTTGCATGACTAGGAAAACTGATATTACACACATCAAGAAGTCCCAAGGAAGGCGGACTGCATGGCAGAGGTTTGTTAATCCAGCCGCTAAGGATGTCACCTCGGACTACATTTCCACTTTCTACTTTGCCTGTTCAGCACTCACCTGGGCTCTCAGGTTATTTCCTCTCAGGGTTCCTGGATGAGTTCACCGAGGCTGCCCTAACCAGGTACCACTGACTGGGTGGCTTAAACGACACAGATGTATTCTCTGACAGCTCTTGAGGCTAGAAGTCCAAGATCAAGCCGTGTGTGAAGTTAGTTCCTTCTAAGGGCTGTGAGGGAAAATCGGTTCCATGCCCCTCTCCTAGCTTCTGGCAGTTTGCTGAGGATCTCTGGCATTCCTTGGCTTGTCGAAGCATCACTCCAATCTCTGCCTTCCGTTTGTCATGGCATTCCTCCTGCATACACATCTGTACCCAAACTTGCCCTTTGTAGAAGAACACCAGGCATACTGGATTAGGAACATACTTCAATCCAATACGACCTCATTTTAATTAATTACATCTACAATTATCCTATTTCTAAATAAGATCACACTCTGAAGTAATGAGGGTTAGGATTCCAACATATCTTTTTGGGGGGGATGGGGGGGAGGACACACAATTGGACCTATAACAGTAGAAAAACAGCTGGTCCAGACACCACATCAAGATACAATGTCCCAAGGAAATAGAGCTATTTCTTCCTCACTCCTTTTAAGAAAATTCTCAGGACATATACTGTCTTGTCTCAGTGGCCAGAACAGTTTTATATGCCTACCCCTAACCAATCTCTGGTGAAGGGGATGGAACTGCAGAGATCTGGAGGCGAAATGTTCCAGAGAATGCAATTAATGTCTCGACTGATAGACAAGAAGAAAGAGCATAGCGAGATATTACACATGTAATATGTATGCACACTTACATTTTCCAGTCATCTAAGTTGTGAGCAATTCTCTATTTTTGCTGATTGCATTGATTAGTTTTTTTTAGAATATTCACTGAAGAAAACTAAGAAAGTATTAAAAATGAAAAATTTTGAATGATTCAAATTCCAACCACTGAGATTTCTTCTTCTAAAACACTGATATATATATGTTTATTGAAGAAAGTTGGAAAAAATGTTAATATCTTACAAAGAACCCATTTAAAACCATTCATAATCCCACAGAGATCCCCTTACTGATGCATTAGAAAATATATTTCTTATCTGTATATATTTATACATATATACATATATAAACAAAAATTGGGATTGTAGTGTATACTGGGTAGACTGCTTTTTTTAGTTAATATTGTTTACATTTCTTTTTTTGTTGTACTGTTCATAGTAATCATATTATCTGGAGCTCCTTACCTCAAACGTACTTACAATCTACAGTGTAAATTATATTAAAAGGTATACATTTGGTATCAGTGGATACCATCATGTTATCTGGAACAACTTACCTCCAACATATTTATACTTTTCAGTGCAAATAAACCAAGATATATACATTTGGTACCAATGGATATCCATCAGATAGATATAGTATAAATGATACCAGTGTGATGATGCCAAATGCATCATACTAGTGATACCAAATGTATCATTCGATATCGTTAATTGCAAAAGCCTTCCATCTCAAGTTAAGTCACAGAGTGAAGTTCTTGGTTCCAGCCACCGATTGGGAGAGAAAGTCTGTTCAGAAAGGAATTACAAATTATTCAGTAAGGCCAAAGTCAAATCATCAAACACTACCTCCTCTGTCAATTATTGCTTATCTGACTCTCACTGCAGCCTGAGAATTCCCCACTTGTGCTCAATTATTATTTGTCTGTGTCTGCCGATCTGATTGCCCGTGTCTTCTCTCATAATACCTTGAATAGTGGTACCAGTGGTTTTTAACATGACTATATCCCCACGATCCTCCTGAGAGCCGACATGAGCTCTGATTCATCTTGTATCCTCTGGGCCTGGCATCAGTAGACATCAAATATATACTTTACTGAACAAATTGAATGAATTCATTCATTCACAGGAGAACATGCTCAGATTTTTTTCTCACTCCCTGCAGTAGTTTACCTTTTTAAAAATAAAAATAAAAAGATAAAGTTGGAATGGTTAGTTTCTAAAGTAGCATTTGGAAGAAAGTGAAATGTAATTATTCCAATACTAACCTGGATATTAGGTGTAAGTATTGCGAGGCATGTGCTTAAAAAAGCCAAGTGTCTCTAAAAATCAAGTGATAACTTGTCAACCAGGTGATGGTTGCTAAGAAACTGCATTTTCCTGTGAACACATGGTGTATGAAGCATGGCCTAGATTCATATCCTACATAAAACATCTTGCTTGGAGTTACCTAAAAAGCCTGATTTTGCATGGCTTGTCAAGGCACATAAGTTACTCCCTCTGCTATGCTGCTCCTGCTATTAAAAATCACAGTTCTATACATAGAATGTGATTTCAGCACCATTATCTGCTCTGAACCTCAGCATCTCTAAATTACAGACGGAGGCCCCCTTGGTCCCAAAGAGTTTCAGTCACTACTGAGGAACTTTTGATACACTAACAGAGCTAAACACAAAAATTAAAATACCCACAATGTTTCTGTATTCCAAAGTGAAATAAAAATAAATTCGATATTATCTGCACGTTTTGAAAGACTTGGGTTCACTGCCAGTGGAACATAATGAAGATTTTGCTACAAGCTGCCCCAAATAGGAAGTCCACCTCGCACCTTGACAATAGAAGGTCCAGAAAGTACTCTGTGTGTGCTGAATTCAAGAGCTAGAAAAGCTAGAAATTATGCTTGAAATGAATAACTCAATATTAACCGCTGTATTCCTTTGAAAGTTTTTATTGCAAGTAAGAGGAACTCAAATCAAATTACCTGAAGCGAATGAAAAAAAAAAACATATGGAGACATTAGAGTAAGTCCTTCACAAAACTGAAGGACTTGCTGAAAAATTAGAAATAGACCAAGTTGTATGGAGAGGTTATGACTGGCCCCGCCTGGGCAGGCTATCCAGCTCGTGGCACAGGGGCGGGGTAGGTGCGGTGGTTGACGGGCCCTCCAGAGCCCCTGGGGATGGCAGCAACGATTTCCAAGAGGAAGACGGAAGCTGTGACAAGACCAAGAGCTGAAGTCAAGATCAACAGAAGTCCATCGCTCCAACCGTGTCGGCAGTGACCTTATTATCACTTTCACCAGTTTCGCCACTGCAAGACTCTGGGGCAACCCAAACCCTACCTTACACAATATTACCCCGAATGTTCACTATTCTAGAATGTCTTAGACTTCCTTCACCTTAAAACAGCAAGAGATGGCTACCACGGTGCAGTTGATTATTCTCACGTGCATCTATAAAGTGCACACACAGAATTCTGAGGTTTTGTCTTGGCAAATTAAAAGATGTCCCTATTGGAAGACAAAAGGCAAAGGTGGAGAAAGGTGAAAGATGCAGAGGAAGTACCTTCCCAACAGTTTCTAAGATTTCTAAAATCAGTGTTTCCAAGTTCATTGATAATCCCTCGCTTAATTACAAGAATAACAACATTATTAACAACAATTATTAAATTATTAAATTTACTTATTTATTATTAAATTTATTTATTTATTTATTATTAAATTATTAACAACAATTACAAGGCTAACAAACATAATGAATCCCATTATCTATTTATAGGTGTCTGCAGCAAATAGGAGGAGTCTCTCAGCTCTCTGGTTATATGCTGGATTGTCTGGTTTTCTCACTCAGATTTGCCTCGTAATAATTCATAGTGCATTTGAAAGAATATAATACATGGGAAAGATTCTCATAAGGCACAAACTGCTTACTCAATAAGTATTTACAGAAACATACTCACTCTTCCTTACCTAGAAATCAGTCTTTGTTTTAAAAGAAGTGATGCTTACATTTAAGAAGCGTTGCCACACAGGTGCTGGGATTTCTTATCTATTCAAAAGATATTTATCTGCCAAAAGTGTGGTAAGTCCACTCCATAGCTTATCTCTCAAAACATCCCAGAGATTCTCTGTTTGAATAGTCAGTCAGACAAATTAATCTAAGCCAATCCCGCCCTGTTAACCTAAGAACACTTAATGCATGCCTTCTAATCATCTTTAGCCCCTACAAATTTTCAGTTTGCTTTCCAATTGTACTAACTCTACTACTATTTTACCCACTTTAGTGTCTTACTCTCTCCCCTCTAATTCACAGAGATGCCTCCTCTTCCAGGCTAAGACATTTCCTGCTGATCATTCCTAATCACAAGAAACAAAGAGCCCACTGAACCTAGGCTAAGGTGAGGGAGGGTTCATTTATTTACAAAGGGTTTCATTGCAAACATCCAAGTGGGACTTAGGGACCCAGCAGCCTGCTCTGTGAACCTGGGGCTTCCAGCAACCCTATCCCCGCTGTTACCACCCCTAGGCCAAGGGGACCGGGAGAGTGCTTGCCAGAAGCAAAGGAGAGAAATCCACAGACTGGTGCTGGCCCAGTCAGTAGCTGTTAGATGAGGTAGGTACAGTAACTGAGGGTTAATCATTTACAAATTTCGATAGCAATTTGATAGAATGATTATGTGTCTCTTGTATCTAAAAATAAAAATGGTGTGGATTATCTATGTCTTTATATTAAATTTTACTTCATTTTTCTGGCAATTCCTTTGCATTCTATTTACAAAAGTACCAACCTGTGACAAACTGGAATTTGGATAATGTAAGAAGCTCTGCTCTGGAGAAGGCTTTCTAGAGAGGAGCTGCCCCTCTGTTATGCAACACAGACAACCCAAGGGAACCCAGTGGGAAGATAGTCAAGGTAATTGGTATCCTATCCTCATGCTCCTCTCTCCCTCCAATCTCCTATTTAAGTTCCCCCTGGACTAAGCCCTTTGATGGCCATACAAGTCAGTCATCTGGGACGAACAGCAGGATATGGAAGTGTGGAGAGTGGATCTCCTCTCTGTACAACTGAAAAGTTTATGTTCCCAACATAGCAAATGCACAAAGTTCCGTCATCACAGAATAATGGCGTCTTGGTCATACTCCTTGTGCCACTTACCAACTTATGACCCCTCAGCTCCAGATTCACCCTTCAGTACATGCTCCACTCTGACGGATAGAATTCCTTTACACACCTCTCCTATAGCGTGAGCACCATGCTGAGCTTTCTCAGGAGAAGGCCCTGGGGGATACTGCAGGAGGAAGGGATTCTCCTGCTGTTGGCAGCTGCTGCATGGGGTCAGCAGGGTGGATGGGAGGACTTCAGTCATGCTCTGCCCCAACCATACACCCAACCATACATCACGTCCCTCTGCCAGCTCTCAGCTCCAGCCTGGCCTGCTATTAAAAATAGAACCCATTTCCCAGGGTTGCTGTGAGTACTAATTTTTAGAGTGCATATATAGTCATACTGACAAGCAGTTCTCACAGGGCGAACCAAAAACACCTTTGATTTTATTGCCCACCTGCCTGAGGCAAAACTGGGGCTAGCAAAATGACTGTTCTGACACAGGACTTGGGAGGTTATCAGGTCCTACAATCACATAGTCTCAGGTCAATTATGGAAAGTATCCAGCCCAATATACCAATCAGTACTTCCATCTTTATTCAAAAACAAGACACATGGGAAGAAATCCTTGTCTTTTGTCTCTCTTACTCCCCGTGTTTGCTAACTGTTTCTTCCGGCCCCTCCAGAGTTAAGTGCTTGGATGGAAAAGAGAAAAAGAGGCATGGAAAGTTCTTATTTGATGGGTACAAAGTGTGGCTTCATGCCATCCGGATTGATAGGTACTTAAGGCTAACCCATTCTCTTACTGGCACTTTTAAGATTCTTCGGAGGGGCTCCCCCCCAAAGATGTATTGTAGTTCTCCACTTGTCCCACCTGACTAAGTCCGTGGTTTGCTGGAAATCCACCCAGTACTCACCTTCTCTGTCCTCAGGATGATATCCCTCTTACACATGACCTGAAATTGTTCCAGACCAGATAGATCTCTTGCCTACTGCATGGCTCATACCAGGCCAAGGAAATATTCATGTATCCTTTGTCCAAAAACTCTAGGACTGAAGGTCTAGCCGAATGCAGCAGTATCTCTCCCACTTGACCTCCAAAGCCACTCACCAGCAAACTCTCAGCCTCTCTGTTTCCTGTGGCGGGGGGAGTCAGACACCAGGCCACCCTGTCCATCCCGACTGCAGCAAGCTCCTACTAAGGATTCTGCAGGGCCCGCTGTGGAGCCTGCCCCAAAATACAGAACGAGACAAGTTTTATACACTATTTCAGCTTTTTTGAGGGAGGGAGGCATTTCTGACTTGAATTCTTCCTAAGAGACTTTGCCTGCAATTCATAATTTTACATCTTTACATCAAATAAGTAGTACTCACAACAGACCAAGACAGAGGAACTGTAAAGGGAAGTACCAATGTGTATGAACAATACTTTTTGGAGGTAAGACTTGTCAAGTGGGCCAGTATAGTTAAAATGGTCAAGGTGACAAGGAATTAATCTGAAAGAAATCATGAGAATCCCTAAAAGAAGCAGTTTCCTGAACTGGCTGTGTCAGAACCATCTAGAATAATAAGTTCCCCAAGTGAACCAGACACAAACCTGTCTATACCTGAGAAGGCCACTAGTCTACCCAATACCCATTCTTTGCTTCTTCTTAGTAACAGAACCCTGATTTTATTGATGGTAGTGTATCCAACTAGAAGCTACATTTCTCAGCTTCTCTTTCAAGTCAGTGTGGCCATATGACTCATTCTGACCAGCGAATATAAGTAGAGGTTGTTGTATGTTCTTTCTGAGGAGGCTCCTTTATGGGGGATGAAGAGCTGGATGTGAATTTTTTGTTTTCTACCCATGCCCCCCTTCTATGTGGAATTAGACTTCAAGACTGGATTTCTCTAGCAAATACCCTACACCATGAAGTCTTCTTAAAGTCAGAAGCCACAGAAGACAGATTGGATCCCCAATGACCAGGAACTGCCATGTCAGCCCTGTGTTGCTTCTTCCACATTCTTTTGTAGGAAGAAAAGTAAACCTAACATGTTTAGGTGCCTATTATTATATACCATCAAATGCTAAACCCAGTGATACTGGCATTTTCTTGGCCTTACCAGACCCCAGCAGATGACTTTCATTTTCACTTAACTTTAAGTATCTCAACAATGCCACCTGCTTGCCAACGACAGCAGTATGTCATTTGGAAATGTTAAAACGGGGGAAATGCCCATCTTAAGAATTAATGGAACAGGTCTTCAGAGTTTTTAGTCCATCCTGCTGCCCTAGCCTACCTGAATTCTTCCTAGTAAAGTCCCTGCTTATGAGACCTACGGAAGTTGGGAGCCTCCAACACAGGAAGTTAAATGGCCACAGGGGAACGCCTTGTGCACCGTCAGCACAGAAAGGCAGCTAAGGAAAATGCAATCTCGCTCAGCTATTGCAACCCGCAGTGGGGAGAAGGCAAAGTGTCAGTGAAAAAGCAGCTGTAACAACATCGGGGTGAGGGAATTTATTTATTGCAGGGTTAAGAACCTCTTGTCCTCTAATGGACTCTCCAGAGAGAGTCTGGAAATCATGGTAGCCCCCGGATAAAAACCAAAGCGAGCCCCAAAGCAAGTCAGTGGCGGTCAGAGCAGGGACAGCAGACGGGTGGGGTTCGTCCCCGGCACAGGCCATCAGCCATTAGCTCTGGGAAGACACCTACGCTAAGGATCTGCTAAACTCCTAGTGCTGTTTGGGTTCTTCTCAATTAGTTCATTTTTTAAAAAAAATTTGAGCTCCGGTGAAGGCCTTGTAGACATGGCAGAGTTTACCTAGCATCTCAAGATCATTACAAAATGCCAGTCAGAAACTGCTAGACACCTGGACTCCCGTGTTGGCCATGCTAGGTAACTGCCACAGAAATGGATGTGGCAGGGTTAGACTCACAGACTGAAGAACAACAAATTATCCTGACGTAGGGTAGAGCAATGCTGCACCCACACATTTAGACACACTAACATGCTGGTAAAGGACAGAAAATCATATTCTTAGGAAAGGAATAAGGATAAATGTTAGAGTTGAAACGAAGTTAATTCTGGAAGCTGTGGGTGAATTATTATTGATAGGAGCTATTTTTCTACTAGGTAAAAATAATAGTCTCTGGAGACTAAAGGTAAATTGAAACCATTTGAACTTCTCCACTCTCCTCCTATACTGGAACTGCACGCCTCTGCCCTTTGCCACATGACGGTGTCACTTCCTACTACAGTGGCCCAACCTAGATGACCCCCAGCCAGGAGTGGGGCCACCCAGCCGAGCCCAGGCTGGATCAGCTGAACCTCGTCTGCAGACCTGTGAGCATGAGAATAACATGCTGTGAGCCTCAGGTTCTTCGGGTGGGTTGTTTCTCCATGTCAGCATGGTAATAGGGGTCAGCTACATCCCCCAAATATTTATATATTGAAATCCTAACCCCCCAAAGATGATGATATTGGGGGGGAGGGCTCTGAGAGGGGCTTAAGTCCTTAGGGTGGAGCCCACATGAATGGGATTAATGCTCTTAAAAGAGGCTCCAGAGAGCTCCCTTCTCCTTCCCCTGCATGATGACACAGCAAGAAAGGTGGTATCTATGAACCAGACACCAGATCAGCCAGTGCCTTGATCTTGGACTTCCAGCCTCCAGAACTGTGAGAAATAAATCCCGGTTGTTTACAAGCCCCCCAGTCTGTGGTAGCCTGGGTCAGACAGGGTCTGATTCAGTACTCAAAAAAAAAAAAAAAAAAAAAAAATGCCAGCTAGTAGTAGGCATTTTTTTAAAGTTCAATAATGCAAAAGTAGAAGGACATAACCCCAAATATAATGCGTTGAAATGATTTTTGATGTGTCATAGTAGCATCTTTAAAGTTTGCAAATTATAGAACCTTCAACTGGCATAACGAATGCCTCAGTAGAAGATATGTTAACCAGTTTTCTGAATTGTTATCTAGGGTAATTTAAGTGCAATCATGGCTTTCCATATCCTACTTTCTACCTGCAACCATAACCTCCAATACGTAGTAATTTTCTTTTTGCTTTTTGGGCCTCCGTGTCCTATTGCCTCTGCTCTCCTCATAGTTGAGGAAAACGGTCAAAAGATCAACAGGTGGAGAAAGTCATATAAAGCACCCTGGTAGCCCACATACACAATGATCTACACCAAATGACAGTTCATTAAACTATCTTGTTTTAATATCATGTTGTAAATAGCTTCTTAACCCAGACATACAATCTGTGCTTTAAAAAGGTAAAGATTATTTCTTAAGACTGAATGTAAACCGATTAAATGATAAAAATAGATTCTATGTTTACTGATTAATCTTTACAGTATTTATTTGCTGAATAACAAATAATATTTGTTATATTTGCAATAAACACATCACCAATTTCCTATATATCTCTCTCCCCATAATGCCAGGTACATGGAAGTCACTCAAAAGGACACATATTAAAATGAATAACGAAGGACACAGTGCACGGCTTCAAAGGTGTTTACTATTTGGTCAAACAAGAATTTCTTAAATTGTCAGTCATAAAGTGAAGTCTACATTAACAGACGTGTTAAACGTTGATCTAATCTGCATTGTTGCTGTGTGACATCACTGTATGGCCTGTGGGAAAATGTGATTCCTGAGGTCATTGTTGGCTTTTATCCATCACTTTCCTCACTGTCAATCATCTCCCCTGAAGTGCCGTGGGAGTGTGAATTGGGGTCAGGATGTTCAACTGCAGACCAGCTTTCTATAGCTGCTAAGGGAGCAAATAGGCCCTATCACCTAAAAGAGGTACAAAAATAACCATGGTGTGTGGAAGTTTTCCTCAAGGTATGCCATACAGAAAAAATGTAGACCGAACACAGAAGTCTTTACTGATCGCTCTCAATTATCCATTAAGGAATGTGTTTTCTAGTTAATCAGTCCTTGCCATACAGTGGTCTGCCTGTTATTTTGCATTTATTTAAAATATCCTCTGCTAAATAATTGTGTTTATTTTTAAAAGTAAATTGCTTAAAATTACATTCAGTTTCTTTCTATAAACCAACATAGTCTTTCCCTTCACAAAGCAAAAATGCACGGTATCCTGAAGCCGAGCAGCCCCAGCCTCACACTTTCTGCCGTGTGCCTTGGTGCGATTGCAACCTAAGTCATTTAAAAAAATTAATTCTGGATTTGTGTGGGATCTGGCAGAACTTTGACTTAGCGATAAGATGTGAGATAAAGTCTGAACTTAGTAGGGCTAACAAAACTTTACTGGTATCATAATTCACATTTTTTTAGGATGGTTTTTAAAACAATCCTACGAGTCCCTAACGGGTACATAAAACAGAACAGAAGCTGTAAGCAATCTTTCTTTCCTGGCTCATTAAGGCCTTGCAATCATTTCTATCTGTGTTGTATACATGTCAATCCTCTTCCACATTTGAATGTACTTGTGAAATCACTGGAACAAATTAACTGAAAGAAAACCACTCTGAAACCGTGTGAGCTTTTGAGCCTGCCACGGAGGTTTAAAGGCTTATACAACCTAGCTCGTATTTTTCTCTGGGTCTGGGTGTCTAAGTGGTCATAGAATGCATGAAAGAAGAAGAAGTGGGTATTGACCAAAGATCGCGTGTCCCAGCCTTTTCGGACGGGAACTGAAAACACTTTGAAGCATTTTTCACAACAGATAATGGCCTATTTAACAGATCTGAAACCAATAATCAGTTTTCTTGACCTACAGTTGAAAACAAGATTATCTTTGAACTAAATAGGATCAGCTTAAATATCCCTTTGGAGATGTTTTTATTTATTAAATGCCTTCATTAATAACACCATCTTTCATTTCCCATTACTCCAATTCGATTTCTCCGGCATACAAAGTAATGAGCAGAATGGCTGTGAATCCAGTTAACATTCCAGCATTCTGAATCATGAAGTAAGTAAAATCGGTTTTTCTTCCAGTTATCTTTTCTCTCAGCATATCGTTCATCTCTGGAAACTAAGAGAGAGACATTGTTAGATAACTATTGCCATCTGGTGGTGAAATGTAAAACAGTCGCCTAGAGATTTCTGTGGGGTGTGGGGGTGAGGATTTAATTTGGATGTGTAAATGTTTTAGTATAGATAGCATTAAAGGGAGATCTAGCCCTATCAGACACCAACAGGAATAAAAGTATGGAAATAGTGTTCCCCAAGTGAGTGAATCAGTGGAATGGGATTTACCTCATTTTATGCCTCCTATTTTTCTCTCTCTCTCTCTCTCCCCCTCACTCTCTATGCTCCATCCACACCATTCTTTCAGGACCTCAACTAGATCCACCCTTTCCCCCATCAAAATCTTCACACCCAGCCAAACTGCTATCTGAACTCTTCCCCCTCCAATTTTTCAATGAGTTATACCCTTGAGGTTTCAGCTTAAATCATACTTACTAGCAAGGCTTCCCTTAGCCCCTCCTAACCTATATTAGATTCCCCTAACATCATCTCTCACCGCAGAGATTGCTTTTCCTCTTAGCTCACAGACTTTTTTACTTTTAATTATTTAGTCATGGAGTGTGATTTTGTTCATTGAATTTCCAGTTTCCTCTCTTTAAAGACAGAATGCCCCACAGATGCAGGGCCTGTGCTTCCTTTCCTGACCCCAGTGTCCCCAGTGCCTTACAAATTCCAGGCCAGGCACAGAAATATCAATCAATAGTAGCTGATCAAGTAAATTTTTAGAAATCACTACGCATTTAATTCCTTCTGCTTGCTCTACCCCTCACAAAATCTTAAGGTTTTTATTTTATTTTTTTTAAAGATTTTATTTATTTATTTGACAGAGAGAGACACAGCGAGAGAAGGAACACAAGCAGGGGGAGTGGGAGAGGGAGAAGCAGGCTTCCAGCCGAGCAGGGAGCCCGACGCGGGGCTTGATCCCAGGATCCTGGGATCATAACCTGAGCCGAAGGCACACGCCCAATGACTGAGCCACCCAGGCGCCCCAAAACCTTAAGGTTTTTAAATAAATCATGTGCTCTTTTAGGATTGAAGGCTATAACAATCACATTACAGTAAAAGCAAATAAAACTCTAAGTTCTGTACTTAAAATCTACACTCACTCAGCAAATAAACTCTACTGAAAAGGCTCCATAAGATCTGTAAATGCCGGCTTTTAAAAACATATTCCAAAACCATTTGCTATATATACAATGGCACATTGTACCAAAGCATCCAAGACGTCTCCAGAATCCCATCAATCCATGTGCCTGATTTAAGAAAGTTGTTACCAGGATCAAGTGAGTGAAAGTTGTGAAACTATTCTGAAAAAAGCAAAACTGCTATAAGGGCATATGGCATCATTTATTAGGATTATTTCCTTAAACTGAACAATTCTAATAGATTCCATTCTTATAACCAAGAAAGCAGTGATGCCCTAGCATACAGTATGAGACATTAATTCTGTGAAGAAAAATATAAATGCAGTGACAGTTCCAAGAGATGAAATGCTTGCTCTGATAAGGGCCTGCAAAGAGCAAGGAACAGAGCTAGACAGTTATCATTTGGAGCTAAGAATGCAGATGAAGGGAGCTAAATTATTAAATTATGTATGTAATACATATTCAGTTCCAAATGCAAAGGAAATGTTCCTTGATTTGCATATCTGGAGCATATTTTCATTTTCTAGAAAGCTGTCTATGATTCATTTGAAAATGCACAGGGCACAGGACCATTGCTATTCTCTCTCTCACACACACACATAAAAGACATAAAGACGTAGACACAGCCCCGGACATAAACAGATAAAAATAAATACTGACCCAAGTCAATGTTGTCCTATTTCAATTTACCAGCTTTAGTTCAACCCAAAAGGCTGCCACTGTTTATAACTTTGAAATAACAAAATGCTATTTACTCTAACAAGTTATTCCCTCCTAAATGTGACATCCTCACAAAAGAGGGGGGAGAGGTCCCGTGGGGACATACTATAATAGAGAACAAGGTTTACCTCCCACAAGGCAAAAAACCTGGGGAAATATCTCTACTTCAGCAGAAGAAAATCGTTTCTTTTTCTACCAATAAGATCATAGATCGAAAGATCAGTGAGAATCACTTTCAAATTACTACTAATATAAAAGAGTTATCTGTTGAGCCAGAATGTTTTAAATTACAACAGAACTTCCACACTGTGGAAAGTGGAAGGTTACCCTTAGTCAACTCATAACCCAGATGTTTAATTCTAAATTTTAAATTAAAACAAAATTTTAAAATTTCTTACCATATCTGCCAGAGAAATATAGAGGAACATGCCTCCAGCAAGAGCAAATATAATATTTGGAGCAAAATTATTGCCCACCAAAATGCCAAAAGCTAGCCCGACATAGCAGGAACACGCCGAAAGGAAATTGAATAACAAGGCTTGCCGAGTGCTCATTCCTGCGCTGAGTAGGATCACGAAGTCTCCTAGAAGAAGAAGAAAACATCAAGTCAATAGTTTGGGCTCTTTTGGGATGAGAAAAGATACGCATCGATGTCCAACCAGGGTTCCCTCATTTTGATGTATCAGTGGGATTTTTAAGAGTGTGTCGCCTAAAAGGTCTCACCCACCGAAACCACGAAGTGACTGACTTTCACAGTATGAACAGAGCCTCTTACCTAACTCATGAGGAAACTCTTCACACAGAATTGCTATAGAAGTACTGAGGCCCTGAAGAAGGGACAAGGTGCAGGAAGCCCCAATCGCCAGGCCATCTATGAAATTGTGGAGGGCGTCACTGAGCGTTATCATCCAGGCGATTGTTCCTATTTTTGACAGTTTGGGTCCCTTCAAACAGGTACACGAACTTGACTCCGTTTTGCCATCCTGTAAAATAACAGAAAATCAACCAACAAAATAACCAATATATTTTTTTTCTTAGAGAGAGACTGAGAAAGGGTACGTTTGCAGGAGCTGGGGGGAAGGGGCAGAGAGCGAGAATCCCAAAGAGCCTCCAAGCCCGAGCCTGATGTGGGGGCTCGATCTCACTACCACGAAATCACTACCTGAGCAGAAATCAAGAGTCCACGCCCAACCCACTGAGCCACCCAGGTGCCCCAATAACCAACATTTCTTGAAAGTCTCAGAGATACACAGAAGTAAGAGATGTGTTATGTATTCAGAAAGACACATGGTTCCAACAGAGAGTCTTTCATAGTGGTTAAGAACTCCTAATCACTTACAATAACAACAAAATGACAACAAAAACTTATGGTGGGGAAAAAGGAAATGAATAGGTTGACAGGCCTTGAACAAGCCACTTAAAAGACATTTTACTCTGGGTTCCCCTTAAAAAAAAATCCTTTTGATTTGTATAAACAATTCTTACTATTGCCTTCCTAAAATGTAACAGATACTAACCTAAGAATTCGATTCATTTGCATACTTTAAAATAAAGGAAGTTTTTCAAACACTAAATTTAAAGTCTTTTTCCATGTTACAATGTACATGTGAAATCCATATTTAAAGCACAATGACATCAAAGAACATTTACTGTAATCCCTCCTATGTTATCTGAGCAGGTAATCTGGGCCTCAGTTTCTTCAATTGTGAAATGAAGATAATGTACTAAATGATACATTTTTCAATGACTTATTAAGTTTCCATTGTGTTCCAAAGTAGCGTGTTGGGTGATTAAGCTGTAACATGTTTCCTATCAGCTCTAAATTTCAATGATTCTCTTAACACATTTCATGAAATGTGATGGAACAGGCTTGCCTTTGCACTAACACCTCTTTCCATTTTGCAACAATAATAAAAACAGAAAATCCTACAACAAAACCTTTGTAAGAATTTAGATTTCCATGAAATTTACAAAATTGTATAAAATCAAATACCAAACGCCAACTAAAGCATTTTCCAGAAACTGGAGAAAAAGATAATAAAATGCAAATTTATTTTTAAGTAGGGAAGCAATTTGCAATTAACTGGGGAACATTTTATTCCTAATTCTCCTCCCCTCAACTCTACCTCAACAGTTAATCAACATATTTATTGAGCATCTGCAATCTGTAAAACAGTGTGCTGAATGCTATGGGGAGTGCCCAGAAGTGGAAAATACAACTTGTGTCTTCAAGAAGTGTATTTATATTGGAGAAACAAGGTGTAAAGAATATGACTGACTATTTAAAAATTGTTCAGTATACATCCGGATGAGAAGGGCTGCCTTCCAAGCCATCATCTGAGAGGTTTTAGGTTTATTCCAATGTCGCTTCATTGCTCAAAACACTTTGGGGACTGCTCTTTCAGAATAGACTAGGTCTTGCAATACACCTTTTCATTGTCATTAGCAGCAAATCTTCATCTTTGGGGGATGTTGTTGTGTGTAGACACAGCCAAAAGTCACTTGGAGCCCCTAAATTCTTAAATTAACACGGAAGGAGGGAGGACTGTTACTCGTGGTAGCCGTGGTTGTAGAAGTAGCGGGAGCTGTAATAGTAGGAGGAGGAGACACCGCAAGGCAACTAGCATGTATCATGTGCCAGGCACTGCTCTAAGTACTTAAGATATTTAATTCCTTTCGAACAATTCTGTGAATTAAGGTCTACTATTATCATCATTCTAGAGTTGAAGAAACTGAAACACAGAAATGTTGGTGAGCTTACCGAGGGATGCAAAAGCAATAAGTGGACTATTTTTAGTAACTGTTTTACTACTCCAGATTTATGGGGGTGGGTGGACACTTCTTGTTCGAAATTGGCTCTGAAGGCAATTCACAAGGAGAATACCCCCTTTCTCTCAAAAAAAAAACCTCTTCTAAACACTTGAAGCAATGGCGGAGTAAGTGTTCAATCTCCTTTCATTTTAAAGGTAAATCTCAGCAGCATAAAAAGAATTCCATCTGCTCTTCAAATGTGGTCTTTTTACTTTACAGTGTTAAAAGATAGACTGAGGTAAATTTAACACTTTAAGAGTTTATTTGAAAAAAAGTGATTCAAATTGGGCAGTGTCAAACCAGATGTGGTTAGGGGCACTCCATCGACAGGAGCTCAGGGAGAGACTTTTACAGAGACAAGGCAGAAGCAAAGCAAGAAAACTATTGATTGGCTATAACTTAACACCCAGTTGGCTTTTTGTGACCAACTGTCTTTAGGTTTCAATTTCTTAAACCTTGAGACATTTACAGGCTTAGATTATGATTTGTTTATATAGGCTGCCAAGGATTAGAGCCACCCCAGTTTAATGGCCTCCTTATTTAATTAATTTAACAATTGATACATCATAAATGGACAACATAATAAACAATCATGATTTAGTACAGGTCATATGGGTGACTTGGGTAAGAAATGCCCCAGAGCAGGAAGAAATAACTGCCAAAGAAGAAACAAAAGTGGTCATGAGAAAAGCCACAGAGGAAGAGACCTTGGCTTTGCAAAAACTTACTGCCAAGAGACACTTAATAAGACCAATTGTTTTCATCTTCCAATTTGGTTTACCTAATCAAATATTTATAATGTCTTTATTTACTTGTGAGGATTTAGGGAAAAGATTAAAAGACCAAATCTTGACTACCTAATATTATGTACAGAATCTGTATACAAACTCTTTTAATTCTGAAAAAGAAATTAAATTAATATATCAGGCATGATTCTCTTACCTCTAAGTACAGATATTATTGACTGTATTTCTTATGCTCTATAAGCTTATGTGTCAAATGACACTGTTGGGTTGGTTAACAGCCATGCATTTTTAATACTTTTGGAACAAACATAAGTAGGCAAATATTCACGAAGAGCTTGTTTTGTTTTGTTTTTTCTGGAAATTTAACCATCATGAAGTTTTATTTCTTTTTTCTGTTTTTGTCTTTAGGAGTAAAAGGAGGGCGAGGGAAGGTATTTCCATAGAGTTCCTACATTATAAAGCTGCTTGTATCATTTTTTTTTCTTTAAAATTCCACAAATTAGAGCTATATATTCTTGTTCCAATCAGTTCTGGGGTGATAGGTTTCTTACCTAAGATAGAACAGAACTAGATTTCAACTTTTAGTACTGCCTTATAACATAAGTGAATGAGTATGTTTTTGGACTCGAAACTGTGGTCAAGTCCTGCCTCTGTTGCTTACTGGCTATATCACTTTTTTTTTTTTTTTTACTGTTTTTATTGTTATGTTAATCACCATACATTACATCATTAGTTTTTGATGTAGTGTTCCATGATTCATTGTTTGCGTATAACACCCAGTGCTCCATGCAGAACGTGCCCTCTTTAATACCCATCACCAGGCTAACCCATCCCCCGACCCTCCTCCCCTCCAGAACCCTCAGTCTGTTTCTCAGAGTCCATAGTCTCTCATGGTTCGTCTCCCCCTCCGATTTCCCCCCCTTCATTTTTCCCTTCCTACTATCTTCTTTTTTTTTTTTTTAAACATATAATGTATTATTTGTTTCAGAGGTACAGGTCTGTGATTCAACAGTCTTACACAATTCACAGCGCTCACCATAGCACATACCCTCCCCAATGTCTATCACCCAGCCAACCCATCCCTCCCACCCCCCCACCACTCCAGCAGCCCTCAGTTTATTTCCTGAGATTAAGAATTCCTCATATCAGCGAGGTCATATGATACATGTCTTTCTCTGATTGACTTATTTCACTCAGCACAACACCCTCCAGTTCCATCCACGTCATTGCAAATGGCAAGATCTAATTCCTTTTGATGGCTGCATAATATTCCATTGTATATATATATACCACATCTTCTTTATCCATTCATCTGTCGATGGACATCTTGGCTCTTTCCACAGTTTTGCTATTGTGGACATTGCTGCTATAAACATTGGGGTGCATGTACCCCACAAAGAGCTTGTTTTTAATTCACCTGATACTAAGTCACTGAGCAAAGAAAACACTAAATTTAAGACCCTCTAGTTAAGTTAGTGAGTATTCGTCTCTTTCCTTTTCTTTATTTTTGTTTGCTGTTGTTATCATTGTTTGCTTGCTTCTGTGACTTGCATAGTACATTTGAGGCTGTTTCTTTTTCTTTTTCTCTTTTTTTTTTTCCCTTGGCTATTTTTTTAGGCTATTTTTTTTAGGCTGTTTCTAACCTCAGCCATGATGAGGCAATTCAATCCAGTGAAAAGACCTTAGTTCTGAAACCCAGGAAAACCGAGTTCTACCTTGGCTCTGACAGGAATTACCATGTAATCATCAGCAAGACTATCAACATCTCTCATCTTAGTTATCAATGGAAATAAAAGTCAAAGTGAAGGTCCAGACTACTCAGAATGGGGGGATGGGGAAGAATATCATGGACCAAAGTTATAAGAGTAGAGGGGAGACTAGAATCCCAATGTAAGTATAGAGGGGAAGAAGTAAAAAGGAAAAGGAAAACAAAGTACTAAGAAAATAAAAATTAAGAAATCCAGTAGACTTAATGCAGAATCGTTATGTTTAAGCAAAGAGGAGGAAGATCAAAAAGAGGAGGAGGGCATAAGGAGCAGAAAAGGAAGAACATAAGGAGAAGGAGGCATGGTATGATGGGGGAAAGGAGGAAGAGAAATAGAAGAGTAAGATACGAAGGATGGAGAAAAAGAGTAAAAAGGAAGAAGTGGAAGAGAACAAAAAGAAGGGTGAGGAGGAAGAGGAAGATAAGGAAAGAAAAAAGGACTTAGCTATACTTTAGTAAGATATGAATCATATAAATATGGCTTACATGTGCAGTGAAATATTACAGAGTAGTAGAGACAATGAATGCCTATATATTTCCACATTTAAAGGTGTCCAAAACATAGTGTTGAGGTAAAATATGTGTGTGTATATGTGTGTGTGTGTGTGTGTGTATATCTCAGCATGGACAATATTTTGTTAAAATAAATATTATTACATAATTCCATGATGGTCTAAGTGCAAATATATTTGGAATGATAGTTACAAAATCGGTAATCACAGTTCTCCTTGGGAGACAGTACTGTGGATAATCCTTAAGGGCTTTTTTTCTCTTATGGGTGTTCTGGATTTTTTTTGCTTTTATTATATATCATTTTAATACTCAGAAAACAAAACATTCAAGCCATGGGATGAGAAATAGCAAGAGGGAAAAGTGAACCTGTCATGATTCAGGAGTTATCATCAGCAAACAAGGTAAAGCTGGAGAATCAGGCTGCCATCCAGATTTTGCCTGCACTGAAAAGAGCATGTATTGTCCTGTGAAAATTAAACTTTTTTTGTTGGGTTGATGGTTGCAAAGACCAGCATGAGCACAGTCAGATCTCATTTGGCATTTGGGGAGGCAAAATGAACCATGATTAATGAAAATGTTCTTATGGTTTATTGTCTGTTATATGTCAACAACCATTCCAGGTAAAAGTTAAATTCCAAATTCTAAATCCAATGGTAGAAGAATTTTGCAGAGGAAGAACTCTGATAAAAATAAAACCAAACCAAAAAGGAAAGGAGCAACCCACCAAAAAGCATAATGAAGATGGTAAAAGGAAGTATAAATAACAACAAAAGATGAAAATTATATGCAAAGAAATATATAAATTCTATGCCCATGAAAGAGAAATTAATGTAATATAAATAAAAATAATAAAATGACATTTTAGGAGGCTGCAAATAAGGGGAAGGGGTGAGATTTAAGGAGAGGAGCACTGAGTGCAAGCTAGCTTAATGACTGAAGGATATGTGTCTTGGCATCAAATTGGCATGAGTTTGAGTAATGGCTCCTAAATCTCTTTGTGCCTATAGAAAGTTACTTGGGTCCTAGCTAATGCAATAAGACAAGAAAAGGAAATAAAAAGCATATACATGTTGGGAAGAAAGAAATAAAACTGTCTTTGTTGGTAAATAACATGACTGTTTACATAGAAAATCCAAAAGAATTGACAAAAAAAGCTCCTAGAACTAATAAGCAATTATAGCAAGGATGTACAACAAGGTTAATATACAAAAGTCAATTACTTTCCTATATACCAGCAATGAATAAGTGGAACTTGAATTTAAAATCACAATACCATTTACATTGGCACCCCCCTAAAAATGAATAGATATAAATCTAACAAAATATGTACAAGGTCTGTATGAGGAAAAGCACAAAACTATAATAAAAGAAATCAAAAAAGAACTAAATAGATGGAGAGATATTTTATGTTTATGGATTGGAAGAATCAATACTGTCAAGATGTTAGTTCTTCCCAATGTGACCTATAGATTCAATGCAATCCCCATCAAAATCCTGGCAAGTTATTTTGTGGGTATTTGTCTTTCTAAAGTTTATATGGAAAGGCAAATACCTAGAATAGCCCAACACAACATTGAAGGAATGGAACAAAGTTGGAGGACTCACATTACATGACTTAGACTTACTAATAAAGCTATAATAATCAAGACAGTGTGATAATGGTGAAAGAACAGACAAATAGATCAAGAAAATAGAGAGTCCAGAAACAGACTCATAAATATGGTCAACTCATCTTTAACAAAGGAGCAAAGGCCGAGCAATGGAGAAAAAGTAGTCTTTCAACAAATGGTGCTGGAACCAGTGGACATCCACAAACAAACAAAAAATCTAGATACCTTACATCCTTCACAAAAATTAACTCAAAATGGATCACAGACCTAAATGCAAATGCAAAACTATAAAACTCCTTGAAAATAACATAGGAGAAAACTTAGATAACCTTGAGTAGGACAATGAATTTTTAGATACATCAAAAGCACAACACATGAAAGAAATAATTGACAACCTGAACTTCATTAAAATTAAAAACTTCTGCTCTGCCAAAGACAATGGCAACAGAATGGAATGACAAGCCACAGACAGAGAAAATACTTGCAAAAGATACATCCGATAGAGAACTATTAAAATATATAAAGAACTCTTAAAACTAAACAATAAGAAAACAACCTGATTTTAAAATGGCCCAAACACCTTAACAGACACCTTACCAAAGGAAATATATATAGCACATGGGCAGAACTTTTAGGTGTAGTGTTAAAATTCATGTAAAAGAAATGACTGAGATATATAGATCTATACTAACTGGTGGCTGGGTGCTAGGAAGTTGGCTAGGTTGTCAGAAACTTCCAAAAACCACAGTTGGACATTGGTGGCAAGGAGATCTGGACAGAAATATACAGACGGACCTCTTATAAAAGGCATAGAGTGTGAAGATGTTCTCATGAGAGATCATCACAGAGGGTAGTCTCAATAATAAAGTGAACAAGAAGATCTAACTGTAAACATCACTTGGTATCTTTCATTAGCTATCCTAATGTTGGTTTAATGGACCCATAAACAAAGGGGTCAGAATAGTGGGGATGGTGACTATTCACAGCTCAGCATTCTCTTCTTCTAGCCAGGGTTGATCTGGCTTGCACCGAAGAAGGTCCAACCTGTCAAAAACCAGGATTGATGCTGAACCTCCAAAGAGGCATCATCACCCAATGGGATGTGAAGGCCCAGCTGGCTATACGCAGAGGCAGGATGACCCCTCCCATCATAAGGAGGTACTCTTTGGACTCAGAAAGATAGACATATGTAATATGCCTTCCCTGCTTTCAGTGTTTCTGCTAGCATCATCATTCATGGATTTATAGTATGCCTGATATATAGCCAAGATAACCTATATAAATTGTCTCCAAACCATTTTGCAGCAAAGCAAGTGAGACAATTGGCTCAATCCTTAGAATTCACATGTCATATCACTTTCCCCTTCACAGAAGAAATAGCCTGATAGAATTATGGAATGCCCTAGTGAAGGCTCAGCTAAAGTGTAAGCCAAGAGATAAAATCCTGAAAGATTGGAGCTCTGCCCATAGAATGAAGATATATGCCTTATACCAAATATATGGGACTATCAGTGCTATAGGGATGCACAGGTCCAGTGGAGGTTAGGGTGGCCCATTTCATGTTTACACCTAATAACTCACCTGAAAGATTCTTGCTTTCTGTCCCCAAAACCTTAGACTTGGTGAGTCTGAAGGTCCTAATGTCCAAAGGAATAATTCATCCACCAGAAAACATGGTCATTTTCCGATTCATTGGAAGTGGAGATTAACCCCAGGAAATTTAAGGTTCTTTATATCCATAAACCATAGGTAGATGAGGAAGTCACTATATTGTCTAGGATAATGGCACCCAATGATCAGGAAAACCTGAGTTTTTGCTACAGAATAAAGATAAAAACAATGTTGGAACTCAGGAAATTTAGTGGGGCACTTCTTATACTCCCCTCCTAGTGATCCTCGTCAAGGAAGAAGAGCAACAACCCAGTGAAGACCAGACCACCAAGGACTCAGATCTGGCAGGAATGAAGGTCTGGGTCACCACAATTGGAAAAGGACCTTACCAGTCAAGGTGATACCAGACAGTGAGTTAAATACAGAAGGTTTAGTGGAAGGAGGCAGCTATAATTACCAGCATAGGCCTTATAACCATCTACAGAAGCTAGGACCAGCTATTATTTAAATTTATATTCCTTAATTGCATCTCTTCTCCCTATCTCCGTCCCTTGGTATTTATATGAAGAATACTGGTGGTGGCCAACATTTTAGTTCTAGATTGCATATTACTGAATTGCTGTCACACAGGGATGATATACCACACAGTAGTTGATGGGGATTCATGCAGTCTCTGTGTTGGGGACATGCATTTTTCACCCAGATGAAGGGAAAGAGTGGAGGCTGACAGAAAAAAAGGAGTGGAGTATACGAGGTATCTTTCATTTCCCCTTCCAGATCCACTTTCCACCCTTCTTTTTCCAGTTCTTTGCTCTAGGAGACCAGTATCAACTGTGTCAAAGGGCTCCCATGTTCCTGGCTTCTAGTTTGGTTCCAAACAAAGAACTCTAACATAAAATTGGAGGGAAAAATGAGAGGGAGACCAAGGTACTTATTCCTGGGCTCCTTACTTGAGGGGTAACTTGAGCTAGCTATGTCCCTAATTAAAGATCACTGTTCCACGTACAGTGCTTATCTGTACAACACTATCTCCTAGGTTCTAGTAATTTCTTCTTTCCCTTTTCCCTTTGATTATTCTTAGCTTGATAAGATTACTCATAGCTCCACTATTCCAAGTCCCAGTTTTACTGCACTCTCCCTTGTAGCTCACTTACACCTTGCTCAAAGTTTTGTAAATTTTCCCTTTCCTATTTATTATTTATCCTTAGTTGAATGTGCCACCTCTTTCTGGAAAGAACATGACTGATTTAAAGTCTAATGCTCTTTCCACACAGAATGCTCACAGACTCTACATATACCATCAAATATATCTTAATGGGAAAATTACAAAAAGGATTAAATAGATTTAAAGATATCATAATGAGTTAAAGGTGCCATACAAATGCAAAATTTTAGGTGTGCCGGGGTGGCTCACCCACTCTTGATTTCAACTCAGGTCACGATCTCAGGGTCGTGAGATCCAGCCCCACATCGGGCTCCGTACTGGGGTGGAGCCTGCTTAAGATTCTCTCTCTCTCTCTCTCTCTCTCCCTTTCCCTCTGCCTCGCTCTCTCCCTCCCTCTCTAAAAATAAAAAATAAAAATAAATTTTAAAAATAGCAAATGTAAAAATTTAGTGGGCTTTGCTTTTATGACTGTATTTTGTAGTAATCTTGATGTACTTTATAGCTGGTGGTTCCTTTGTCCTTCCTCTGGCCCAGAAAAGTCAGTCTCAGATCACTATAACCAAAATGAAACTTCATATAAGAAAGAAGAAATCAATTTTATCTTTAATGTATGCAACCAAACATAATTCAAATGTGCTTAGTCTCTGGTCATTTTGTTTTAGGAAAATCTCATACCTATTTCCAAAACTCCCCTCATTAATGAAAATAACCATTAACAGGAAAATAACAATTTCCAGAAACCTTGAAAATTGTTTCCTTTCCCTCCATCCCTTCAGTGGAATGTGAGTAAAGTTGTTTTGGTCTTTAGGAGTTGAAATAATTGCCTTTCATTTTCAGCTTGGGACCATATCATTTTACCGTCTTGACAAAAATTACTTAGGAGAAATCTGACAGGTTTTCAAGAAATATGCTACTATTTTGCCAATGGAATTTAAAGTATACACTAATAAGTATTTGCAGTTATCCTAATGGACCATTTACACCACTCTAAAAGGTTGCCTACTGCTACGACAGATAGGGATAGCGTTAATGCTCTCTGATACGTTCGGGAAGCAGGATATCATTTCTTATAAAAAGCCTGTATAATGTGTGCCCCAGCCCACACAACTCTCGCTGTTACTGAGAAGTCTTAAAGAGAGTCAGGAGGCACCAGGAAACTGGTTAAGTTTTAAAGTAAGCTGGAGAACGTTGCTGGGCTCTTGAAAAGTAGTGTTCCCAAAATCCAGGAATATCTACATTGCTCAGCATCAGAACTTCCAGAATAGTTCAGACAAGGAAAGAGGGGTAGGATGGGGTGTGGTAGAGGAACCAGCCCCATGTGGGAGCTGCCCGTTGTGTAATTACATTAGACACAAGTTATGTCAAAAGAACTGAAATGTAGAAGATTCCACCTAATGTAATACAAATGATTGATTAACCAGCCTTCAAAAGATGAAAGCGTGCTCTCTGATTGGCAGAGAAGATCTAGAAATGCAAGCCCCTTAGGGCAAGAAGCTTGAGAAAAGTGAAAAGAGACAAAGAAGTAAAGATGGCAGGAGGGATGAGAGCAAAGGCTAATTGCGGTCACTGTGACCAAGCAGGTAACTAGGACCCTAGAGGAGGTGTTAGGAAATAGGCCATTGGTCGGGGGTCGAAAGGAAAATGAGCACCAGGGAGTCAGAAATCAAAAGCTGCTCTCTGTGAGGGGGCAGCCAGCAACCCGGTCTATATCTCAGTAGTTCAGGAAAACAGGTAGTATCTCTACTTCATATTTGGAAAGTGAGGAGTGGGAATGCACAGGGGATAAGGGTAGCAGGACCTCATTCCCTCTTAAAGATGTCACTATGACACTCTGAAGATTTGCTCACCAGTTTAAGAAGTTTTATAGTGGGGAATTGAGCATGGAAGATACAGGACATACTCACTGGCCCAGAACAGTAATAATGACAACATTAGTAGTACAAGTTATTTACTCTTCCCAACGTGGTTATTATGCCCATTTTACAGATGAGAAAACTGAGGTATGAAGAGGTTAAATAATACACCCAAAGTTATACCTCTAAAAAAGAGTAGAGACAGGTTTTTTAACACTTATGCCAAACAGGCATGGCCGTCATCTCTAACAGATGAGGAATTTTATCTTCTTTCTTGTCCGCCCCTGTTTGCCGGTATCTAGCACTGTTGCAGGCATTCTGAATACTTGTTGTCTGTAGAAGTTAAGGTGTAATAATAGTAAAAGTACATTTTCTCTCACAACAGGCTCACAAATCGTTGTCATGTGAAGTATCCATTCCAATCTCGCCAAAGAGCAAACACATGGACACCTACACACAACGTTGAAAAGGGTGTGCACTGATGAATGTTCGTTCATCAATTCTAAATTGGTTCAGCTACATTAGAAAACTCTACAAGTGCAGAAGTGTTTCTGTTGTCTTCTGTTTCTTTGCCAATTCTTTGTGACTAAAAGTTGTGGAGGCAGATCAAAAGCTCCTGGAGGACAAGGATTTGTTTTCATTTCAGCCCAGAGTTTAACATTAGTAGGTGTTCAGTAAGTGTGTTCTTTAAATAAATGATGGGGAATGGGGACTTGTTTTGCTAAACCGAGTGGAGAAGTGGAATGCGGGAATGACGTTCTCGCCAACAGATCTCAGAGTGAATGCTCCCACCTCCATCCCAGGGACCATTAAAAGACAGAAGATTTTTATCAGCAGCCATCTTGCATCTCACTTTGGGAGACTGACACATTTTTCAGAAGATTGTTGGAGAAGGGGGCATAAAAATAAGAGTAGTAGCAACAAAGGCAATGAACACTGTGGAGTGCTTACTGTTTGCAAGGCACTCTCCTGAATGACATGAGATGAGTACTTCTAATACCCTAATCACAGATGAAGTAATGAGAATACTACAGGAAAGGACTTGACCAAAACCACAAAACTAACAATGGAGAAAGCCAGGACTCGAACCCACATGATCTGACTCCTGAGCTCATGCAATAAAAACCAGAGACTGCTCAAAAGAACTGAGTTTTTCAGGTAAGAATTTCTGAGCTCAGTAGTTTGTTGCTACAATAATGGATTATTTTATTGCTGTCGCCAGCCTCCACCTTGTTAGATACCAGTGATTCAAGTACCTCTGGTTTTGAGTAGAATACACTAAGCGGGTGTTCTGAGGTTTGCTAACACTTCATACGCACTGAAAATACTTCCAGTCATTGAGGGGAAAAGACACCATCCTTGGACTTTCAAATCCACCGTCTGTTGTTACAGACAGCATTATGGATGGAAATTTTTTACTGCCCTTCCAGGCACCTATTTGAGATGACTGATATATTTAAATGTTAGAATACAGTAAAACTTGAAGAAAGAACCACATCTTGAATTTTCTCCAGTGTCTTTTTTACCAGCATCCACCGTGCTGTAGCTACTCTGACCTTCTCTCTGTTCCTAAAACCCACCAAAAGCTTTCCCACCCTAGAGACCTGTGCGGGCTGTTCCCTCAGCCATGACCTTCTTCTCCCTCATCTTTGCATGGATAGCTGCTTCTTCTGGTTCAGATTTTAGCTTAAATGTGTCCCTGGCCACCCAAACTACTAAAGTAGCCACGCAGACATCATCACACCCCCACATTTTAATTTCCTCAACATCATGTGCAACCCTAGGACATTGAACTGTGAGACCCCTGGAATAAAAAAGAGTGCCGGAAAGCAGGAACATTTTCTAACTTGCCACAGTGTTAACAGAACATAGAACAGAGCCTGGCACTGGGCAGGTGATCAAAGCATACATGACGAGTGAATGACAGGATGAATAAATGAATACCATCTCCTGCCCTTTAATACAGCTTCACTGATTTGACCTATAGACTAGAATGTCATTCAGAACATGAAATATTACCACAAAAGTCCCGATTTAAAATTACCATTCTTGGGGCGCCTTGATGGCTCAGTTGGTTAAGCTTCCGAGTCTTGATTTCAGCTCAGGTTGTGATCTCAAGACACCTGGGATAGAGCCCCGCAGTGGGCTCCGCGCCCAGTACAGAGAATGCTTGAGATTCTCTCTCTCTCTGTCCCTCTCTCTCTCTCAAGTAAATAAATAAATCTTTTTAAAAAAAGATTGCCATTATTGGGCGCCTGGGTGGCTCAGTCGTTAAGCGTCTGCCTTCAGCTCAGGTCATGATCCTGGGGTCCCGGGATCAAGTCCCACATCGGGCTCCCTGCTCCGCGGGAGGCCTGCTTCTCCCTCTTCCACTCCCCCTGCTTGTGTTCCTGCTCTCGCTGTCTCTCTCTGTCAAATAAATAAAATCTTTTTAAAAAATTAAATAAATAAATAAATAAAGATTGCCATTATTATATTAACATGAAAGTTGCATGACTCTGAAATTCTGGTCAAAGTCACAAAAAATATAAAGAATCCAGAGAAAATGGGGACTATTTCTTCCCAGGAAAGGATTTTTGCAATTTTACTTCCGTAAAAGTAAAACTATCTCTAGATTTAAGTATTTGTTTAGCAGCCTAGAAAACTATTAATGATGACCCCTCACTTTGTTTTTTCTGATACATACTTTATAACCTAGTAATTAAAGCAGATGAACTAGAAAGCATCAGACCAGAGACCTGCAAGGTTTACTGAACCTGCAAAGATAATCTTTATTAGTGTTTTCTCAGCTATAGAACTTTTCTGAACTTTAGTGAGCTTTCACTAAGTTGCTATAAAGGTTAAATAAAGTCATTTTCATTAAGCAATTTGGTATTCCTATGAAGAAGATTCAATAAAATAAATTTTGTTCTTTACTTTTAATACTCTGATACCTGATAACAGAAATAAAAAGAAATAATTTCCCAACCTTTTTAAAAATAACTGGGCTCACACATTGGGCTGTCCCCTTTCTACTGATAAGAACTCAAAACTTATAATACAGCTGAATCAATTGGTCCACTAATTAACATGGCGAGCAAAGTTAGACAGGAGAAAGTCACCACTTAACTAAAATAAATGAGTTATTAACTTAATTGGAATGAGACCCTCAGAAAGAGACTGAAATCCCCTATCTAAAAAGCAGGCACATAGTAAAATCAAATTTCACCACCCAACCAATGATCTGACTCTAACTGGGTACATTTATTAAAAGTGAGCACCTAATTCAGTCTCCAAACTACCTCCAATTATTTTTTTATTCACTAAGATTATCAGTGAAGTATTAATAGTTACAAAAGTGATTTTTTTTTATGTTATGTTAATCACCATACATTACATCATTAGTTTTCGATGTAGTGTTCCAGGATTCATCATTTACGTATAACACCCAGTGCTCCATGCAGAACGTGCCCTCTTTAATACCCATCACCAGGCTAACCCATCCCCCACCCCCTCCCCTCTAGAACCCTCAGTTTGTTTTTCAGAGTCCATCGTCTCTCATGGTTCGTCTCCCCCTCCGATTTCCCCCCCTTCATTTTTCCCTTCCTACTATCTAAAAGTGATGTTTTTGATCTGGACATGTGCCTCAGACATAAAAGTGAATAGATATGAACAGAGAGACAAACAGACAAATATCTACAGATGAGTGTGTGTGTGTGTGTGTGTGTGTGTGTGTGTGTAAGAACCTACTAATACTCTATAGTGTAGTACTGTCAAACTCAAAAAACATTTTGGCAAGACCACACTTCATTTGCAAGATGCTTTCACTTTGTCATCTTTCTAATTTAAGATATTTATTTTGAAGTATATGGAATAAATATAACCTGGAATAACTGAACATAGAATAAATTCTACCTCCCCAAGTGCTTCTCTCTGGGATGTAAATTCTATTTATTATAATAAAACAACTCAAGCTTTGGCAAATTTTCCAGCATGCAATCCATGTAAGTAAAAATTACTTACCAGGTCTTGATCCATCATTCCCAAACGGCATGATGTAGCATGTAAAGAATATAGTATTTTATAAATATTTTCAAATGAGCAAATAGCAGAAGTCAAAGAAAAGACAGAGGCCAATGTTGGCAAGTCCAGTATTTATGACATGAACATCTTTTATAATGCAACCTTTAAAAAATTTTTGAAAAGGCTGATGTTAATGACACACCAGCAATAGAATATGTATTTAAACTCTTCCATTGCTTATGCTCCTTTGCAACTGGGCTTCCCACACAATAGAATTAAACAACTTTCTGATGTCCAGAATAATTTACTTGAACCTCTTATATTTTTTCCTCATTTATCAAAAGAAAAATGTGTTGGCATTCATTCTCAATTTTTTTATCAATCAGAGTGTATGACAGAGCAACATAGCAATTCTTCATTATACTAACGGGGAAAATTAACTTGACATCAAGCCTAATTGAGTAAAACCTCACTAATTCTTCTAAATAGGGGTAAGTCCTGCTTGATTAGTGAAAGCCATTTAGTATAGAGTGTGTTTAGATAAATACACTATTATTGCTTTCTAGAACTCACACCAACAAATGGCTTCCACAGCAAGCATGGTGGAGGGTGGGTAGAGGTCCTTAAGCAAACTGGCCACATTGCATGGATAAGACTAATGTAGCATATCAATTACATAATAACAACTTGGTTATTATTTCTTTAGATAACTTAAAAACCTTAGATGCATCTTGCCTACAAATCGTTCAAAAGCAATTTTTATA
This sequence comes from Mirounga leonina, assembly GCF_011800145.1. NCBI lineage: Eukaryota > Metazoa > Chordata > Mammalia > Carnivora > Phocidae > Mirounga > Mirounga leonina. Next base: position 2,374,666 of record NW_023270702.1, read on the forward strand.
GATGCTGCCAAGATACTCTGCAGCCCAGCCTATAGTCCAGCATATAAACAAAATATGGCAAATCATAATTCATTAGCTATGACTAGATTAATAGAGTCAAAATTAAGGAGATTTCACTATGCAGGCAATCCTCAACTCACTACAGATTATACAGAAGTTCACCTGTAAGTTAATTGGGTTTTTTTTATTATTATTAACATATAATGTATTATTTGTTTCAGGGGTACAAGTCTGTGATTCATCAGTCTTACACGATTCACAGCACTCACCATAGCACATACCCTATGTCCATGTAAATTAGTTGTTAGGAATCGAAACTGATTACAGCAATGTTCCCATTAGGAAGTTAGTCTCACGTGTGTGGAAGGAACATGGACTTGAGACTCAGGATCCTGGGAGGGGATTTCATCATAGCTTTGCCATTTATCATATGGATGAACTTGAATGAGTGACTTAAGAGTCTTAAGTTACTCATGCATAAATTAATTTAATACCTATTTTACAGGGCTGTTATAAGAATCAAACATAATAATAGCTGTAAAGCACCTACTATAAGTGCTACCTACTCTTACCCCTAGACATCTCTTTTCTTTTTTCTCTCTGATGTATCTCTACATCACAGAGGACTAGCTGAGAGTTTACAGAAGCACTTCAGTGGGTTCATGAACCCCTTTAAATTGTATGTAACAATTGGTGAGTATGTATATTCTTCTGTTGCAAAAGTTAATGCACTTGGGGCGCCTGGGTGGCTCAGTCACTAAGCATCTGCCTTCTGCTCAGGTCATGGTCCCGGGGTCCTGGGATCGAGCCCCGCATCGGGCTCCCTGCTCCATGGGAAGCCTGCTTCTCCCTCTCCCACTCCCCCTGCTTGTGTTCCCTCTCTCCCTGTGTCTCTCTCTATCAAATAAATAAATAAAAATCTTTAAAAAAAAAAAGTTAATGCGCTTCATCAAACAGATTCCTAAGTGAAATGATTAAGAATGCCCTATAGGCACACTTCCCTCAATTTTTCAAAAATTTAAATGGCCAAATGTTTAAAAATAATAGGAAGTATCCTCTGCAACTTGGTTACCATCTCGTCAAATCTTATTTACCTAGTAAACTCCCGCCCGTCCTTCAAGATGTACAAGCATCCTCTTCTCAGGAAAACATCCATGCTCACATCACTTGCATCACTTCCCGCCCTGACATGTGGCACATCTTTCCCGGCACCTGTTACACCTCTGCTACAGAACTCATCACATGGTATTCTAACTATTTTTCACGTGTCTATAAGTACCTTTAAGGAGTACCAAGTACATGGTAGATGCCTGTCAAGCAGATAAGAATTTTTTTTCTCACAAAAATGTATTTACATTTGGATTTCATTAAAAGTAGTCATTTTAGTTGATGAGAAGCATGTGAATCAGGAAGCTACTTAGCTCTGTTCAAAGAACTTTGAGCGTGACTGATCTAAGTTCAAGTAAATTCTGACCTCTCTGAAACTCAATTTCCTCATCTGTGAAAATGGAGATCATCACACCTACCAATCGAGGTCGTACATGAATATTTGCTAAGTACTGAGTATACTCCCTGCACATGAGAGGCACCCCCACCATCACAACACCAACTACCACCATCACTGTCCTTGCTGTGAATAATTCAGGAGTGACAAGTAATAGAAAGCTGACATGCGTATTAAGGGTTGCTCTCCCTGACACTGACTATGTTTCAGAGACAAGAGAAAAGAAAAATCTGTGCAGAAACAGCCTTCCAGGAGATGGAGTGCAAAATAAGGTTTCTGGAACTTCAACATAGGAGCAAGCTACTTTCATATGTGATCGCCTGTCTCCCTGAACCCTCCAGCCCTCCGAAGGTAACAGGCATGCCATTCTCCCTGTCTGCAATAGTGAGGGACTCTACCCAGATGGATTATTGCTCTCTCTGCGGCGCCCAAGCTTGTGGGCTCCACACAAGGCTGTAAAGGCCAACATGTCCATCCCTGAAAGTAAGGACACAGGCTCAAGCCTGAAAATTCTGCCTTTCTGCTCAGCAATCTGTTACAATCACCACATTAACAGAGTCCAGTCCAAACCTTTTGCATTTTTCCCCAACCCCACACTCTTTCACCGCTACTTCCCACTTGCCCGAGATGGAAGCCATCTGACACACACTCCTTCTCCTCTATCCACAGACACTTTCTCCACCTTCCCCTCCATCTTAGAATAGGACCCCTTCTCCTTTTCAGGATCAACAGCTCCACCTGTGTTCTTATTCCCTCTTCATTTCTTTTCTAGGAATTTGCTCCAACAGATATTCTTCCTATGACTTCCATTCTCTTCTGTCCACTCAGCTTTCCTTCCTGTATGAAATCTCCCTTGGATTTCCCAAATCTTGTTCTTCCCTTCAATGACAAACTCCTTGAAATAGTTCACTTTTCTAGTCTTTTTCTATACTTATTAAATCTGGCCTTTCCTCTCCTTACAGCAAACTGAAGCATATTAATGCCTCCAAAAGTAGCTATCTCTGGCTTCAGAAGCATTGAAAATGTATGTATTCTTTTCCAAAGCCTTTCAAAAACACTGAGGAAGAAGCTATTCAGCACACATTTGGCACCACTTCTAAATATCCCTCAGAACTGTCTCGTTGCCCATTGTTCCAGCCATCAGGGCAGATCCTCCCAATCTCCTCTTTCTTGAATCTTTTTCCAAAATTTTCTCTCCCCACCCCACATCAGTTCTCTATCTTCAGATAAACTCGCTACTGTGGACACTGATCTATTATTCTCCTTCAGTATTTACCCTGTGCTGGGTTAATGTAAACAAAGACACACCTTATCAAGGAGGATCTACTAGATACTGGGGACCCACAAGGTTTCTTCATTCACAGATGGAAACATGGCACCACCCCATCCACCTCAGCCCCTGGCCATTTTCTTCCACTTTTTCTCTCTAATGTTCCTGAATATAGCATTGCCTAGTATACAGGACTTTGTCCACCAAAGTCTCTTCTAATGAACTTGACTTTGGGAAATTTTTTTCTGAAAGGTAAGCCAATCAACTTGAAAATTCAAGTCAACCGCCTCCAGATCCTTTATTCAAACTTGCTTCCTGGTTTTGTTCTCTGCAAACTGTCATGAAAACTCTGCTCTCCTCCTCTATTCTAGAAACCTTCATTAATATAACTCTTAGATATAAATTGCTCCTGCATTGAAGTAAGCCATCTATTTTTGAATCTTTAAAATGTCTTCTGACCATATCTTCACAGAAGATAAAATGTATAAAATGCTCTCCTCTTTCCAGTTGACATGTGCTTATAAACCTGGGATATGATCCCACAACTTTGTACCAAGTCTCCTTTTTAAGAGCTGCTCAATACTCGGCCATTGAACTAAAGGACTTTGTGGCTTTGAGTTCACACACAATGCTGTCCACTGTTACTCTCATTTAATCCCCATTGCTCCTCTGGAGCATGGTGATATTTGATACTGAGGTAGTAGTAATAATACGATTTAATATTTACTGTAATACGACCTATACTTATTCATTACTTTTAAAATATTTCATTTAATCCTAGTAATAATCCTGACTGGGTAGAGATCTTTCCAATTTGCAAATGAAGTTTTAGAAAAGTAAAGTAACCTGATTAGTTGTCAGAATCAGATTTAAACTCAAATCCATCTGACTCAAAGTTTTAAAAGTTACTAATCGATTACATCTAATGAATACTGTAGTTCAGAAATGACACAATCTTTGTGAGAAAATAACTTATTTATTCATTTAGTCTTTCACCGTGATTGAAGACTCCTCAATTCTAATGGCAGAAAAATTAACTGTTATAGATTATCCATATTTGGTTATAGTATAGAAAATGAAAAAAATCCAATAAAATCTAACACGGAGAACAACACTTAGTAAATTTCTGAAAGGAAGGAATTTTCTTAATCTAATTAAGGATATATATTAAAAAAAAAACACTAAAGCAAGCAATCTACTGATTTTGGAAGCATTCCCATCAAAGTAAAAAACAAGACAAAATGCTGACCATCACAACTTCTACTCAGCATTATCTCAGGAATTCTCACCAATGTAATCAGACAAGAAAAATAAGAGTCTTTTGGACAATTGGAAAAGAAGAAAAAAATGTGTTTATTTGCTCTTCGATGTCTACATAGAAAATCCGAAAGAATAAGCAAATAAAACACAAGAAATATAGTAAGAGAAGTCAGCAATGCTACAGAATACAGTTACTATATGAAATTTGTCACTTCTGCATACCAGTAATAACCAATTAGAAAATATAGTAGGGGAGGACCTGAAGGGTTCAGTTGGTATGCGACTCTTGATCTCAGGGTCATAAGCCTGTGCCCCACACTGGGTGTAGAGATTACTTAAAAATAAAAATCTTTAAAAAAAAAAAGAAAAAGAAAAATATAGTAGAAAAAGGATACCACTTAGAATACTGCAACGCTACAAAATAATTGGGAATAAATCTTTTTATTTATTTAAGTTTAAAGAGATTCATAGGGAAAATTACAAAATAAGGAAAATCTGAAATATTATAAAGATGTCAGCTGTCCCTCAATTGATCTCTAAGTTCAATGCAAAATCAATAAAAATCCCAAAAATCATATTGATATGGAAAAAGAAAGGTAAGTTTCAGTAAAAAAAAAAAAAAAAAAAAAAACAGGGTGAGGAGCCTTGTCTTAGGAGATTTAATGTTTATTAAAAACTATAATATTTAAGGTAGTGTGGTATTGGGCCCAAAATTTTTTTTATATAGATAAACAAAAGAGAATAGAAAGCCCAGATACAGACACATTGATATACAGAAACTTGATATATGGCAGAGATAAAATGATCTATCCAAGAAGCCAAGACAGCTGCTTATTTATACAGGGGAAAAAAAAAAAAAACAACTAGATCTTTTTTCTTTTATCATATACAAAAATAAATTCCACATGGGAAATTAAATTTTTAGAAGAAAGTATGGAAATGTATCTTCTTTACTTTGGCAAAGGATTTCTTAAACAAAACCAGAGTATAGAAAACCTGAAGAAAGTATTAATATACTGACTATATTAAAATTAAAGCTTTTTAAAAATAAAATCCAAACTAAGTGAACAGAAAGTCACAGACTTTGAGAATATATGTGTAACCCATTTACTCAATGAAGATTAGGATCCGGAACATATGTAAAATGCCTGCAAATGACAACGACTCCTTGACCAACCCTCAGTCAGGTTCCTCTGAGTCCTCTTCTCACCAAGCCTCAATCCTGGGCTTCTTGCAGGGTCCAGTTGTAGCAAGAATCCTGCAGAGTCAGTTTTGTGAGTCCCCCTACCCTTGATGTCGCCTCTTAGTGATCTCCTATCCACTGAGCCCTTCACTCTGCTCGTTAGCTACAAATCCTCAGCTGCCCTTGCTGTATTCCAAGTTGAGTCCAATCTCTGTCCTCTATAGAGGACTATCAAGTCCTCAAGTCCTCTTCACCATTTTAACAAGCATCAGAATAATTTTTTCTTTAAAATGTGAATCAATAAAAAAACCTTCAACTAAAAATATGTGAAATAGTTGAACAGGAAACACAAAAACAAACTTATGACCAATAAGCAGATTAAGAAATGTTTGACTTCACCAGTAATCAGAATTATACAAAGACAAATCACAAAAAGGTAACATTTCAAACTCATGAAAATTGGCAACGAATTTTTTTTAGTCTGAGGTTTCCAAGTACTGCTAAAGATGTGAAGAAAATGTGAACTCTCTTCTGCTGTTGATAAGAATGTAAAAAAAAGCAGAGCAGTTTGGAGAGCAGTTTGTTGTTACGCAATAAAATTATCTCTGTGCAAACCCTATGACCTATTTCTTACAAGTCTAGTTATATAGTCCAATCTTTCTCACAGATGTTCTGCAAGACAATTCTTAATGCCTTAAGGCATCCATCACTCATAATAAATTATTTTCTCTTCTGTGCAGGTAAAATGATACTATGTACCATCCTCAAAGATGAGAGAAAACAATCACTTTAAATCATTTTTTGTCTCACAAAACTTGTCTCACAAAACTCCAGTTGAGAAAAGCTCTAGATCAATGATTCTGAATCAGAAACTTCCTAATATCACCCAAGGGCATTTAGAAATGTGAGGGTAATGGCGGCTATTTTTCCGTTGTCATTAGTGACTGGAGTGCTACATCTGACAAATAGCACCCCGGGAGTCTTAAATGTTTAATATCCTTCAATGCACTGGACACCTTAACACAAAGAATTGTTGTACCCAAAACGCCACTAGCACCCACCTCGGCCCTAGACAAACTCTACACGCAGACATGATGAGACATGGATAAGAATGTACATTGCAGGGGTACATTGCAAACAGCAGGTGGGTGGTTCAGTCAGTTAAATATCCGACTCTTGATTTTGGCTCAGGTCATGGTCTCAGGGTCGTGAGATCGAGCCCGGCAATGGGCTCCACGCTGGATGTGGAGCCTAGTTAAGATTCTCTCTCTCTCTCTCCCTCTGCCCCTCCCCCACCTCTCTCTCCCCCCTCTCTTAAAAAAAAAAAAAAGAATGTGCATTGCAGCATTGTTGTTACAGCAAAAAGCTAAAAGGGAAAAAAAATTATCAGTGTCAGAGGAAATGGATAAACAAGTAGTAGTAACATCATGCACTTAAAAGGAATGAACTGGAAATAGAAGTACTAAAATAATGGGCAAAAAAAGCAAGTTGCACAATGAAACATCCAAAATACTATTTTCACTCAGTTTTTAAAATGTGAAATTCAATATATTGTATGGATATATCGATATATATGAAAAATATAAGAGCATGAATAGATATGGTAAGGTTAAATTCACGATAATGATACTGATGTGATCGATCTATGCCTACAGTGGAATACTATAAAGCAATGAAAAGGAACGAATGACTACTATGAGCAACAACAATAATGAACTTCACAAATGTAATGTTGAGCAAAAGAAGGCAGATACAAAAGATTACATACTTTATGAAAAACTGCTGTATAATGTTAGAATGCATAGCAGTTCCCTTTGGGAGGAAAGGGTATAATCACTGGAAAGGGGACAAAGGAGGCTTCTGAATTGCTGGTGATGTCCTTTCATGGTACAGGTGGTGGTTCTGGGAACGAATTTACTTTGTAAAAATTTATAGAGCTGTACAATGATGACCTGTTCACTTTTCTGTATGTCTGTCTTGATAAAAATGTTTATTTAGAGAAAATTTAATCATCTATCCTCCTTTCTGCCTGCCCCCCCTTTCCAGGGATCTCTTCCTAACTGCCTCATTTCTGTCAATTACACCATAATTTTTTCTATACCCCAGGTTCATGCCCACATTTTCGGTCTTTCAACCCCAGAAAACTCTTGCCAACACTAACTGGAACTTTTATCAAATTTGTCTTTCCTTCTTTCCCACCAACATCAAACGTATCTTCTGTTTTCTGTATCACTCTGCATTTTATAAATCAAATTCAAAACCAAGACTTTTTTGGCATCTTATCCTGATAACTCATAAAAGGCTTCTGTCCACTGTGAGTAGGACCTTTTGAGAGTATTTTAAAGGATTCTTTGGCAAACAATATGTGGGATAGGAACTAGTCAAGATATCTCTGGTAATTTCTAGGGAGACGGAGAAGGCTTCTCTTGGAAAGTCTTGTCTTTGAACTTCTTTTCTTTCTTGTCCTTTTTACTTCAAGATATTCATTCATTCAACAGAAATTAAATTGTGTTTGTATCTATATACAAAGGGAAAAGAAAGCCCTAAATGTCTACAAGTTATACCCAGAGGTCAAATTTCATAACATTTTAATTATGTTTGCATGGACCTGATAGCACATATCAATTGATTAAAATTATAAGCTCTACAAAAATAGTAACTATTTAAATGTTTATCAGGACACTAATATCTTCCCTTTTCAACTGGATATCATAGTAGTCCCTGACTGAAACCCTTAAGCAACTGTCTGTCTTTCAAGTAGATTAAATAGTACAGGTTTGGCTACCTTTCAAAGCACTTTTATATACATTAACTTATCTGATCCTCTCGGCTGGTCTAGTAAGTAGTTGGTAGTACCAACATTCTTTCGTTATGATTTAATGTGTCAGTGGTGATACCAGCCTCCCTGTGTGAAATCAGGGGTGTCCTCACCGTCCAAATGACTGGCTCACTTAAGGAGTCACAGCAGATAACCCTAAGTTCCTCCTGAAGGATATCCTTTAGGAACATCCTTAGGAATGTCCTTTCAAATGAACTGAATGTGTCATAGTGTGACAGATACAACTGGACTTAAAGTGCATAGCTGAACAACTCTGATAGAGAATCTGGGGTGCAAAAACTGATAATATCATTCAAATGGCAAATTAAATTAGACTTTAAAGTTTTACTCCATTAAGAATAAATGTTTCAAGTTCTTAGTCCATTTAACAGAAAGTCAATGTCTGACTTGCAAGCATTTACATTCAGAAGCTTGTCTTTATTATCAGATGGCCTTCAAGTTTTAAAAATCAAACTTTAGTTTTTAGAAAAAGTACTCAAATTGTTAAAAAGGTAAATAATGGAGATGAGACGGCATGAAATTCTGTATGTTTTAGCCTCTCCATGTTACTCTATGCTTCCCAACAGAAAAATGCAAATAGATTGAAAAGCCTTTATGGTTTCGTGCAAGAAGCCTTCTTGCAAAGGATGATGTGTAAATAATTAAGCATATAGATTTAGAAGTTAAAGGAATGAAAGTTCAAGTGATAGGATTTGATAAGATCACTATGAGTAAAAACTAAGGAAAGAGAAGGATAAAAACTGACGAATGGGAGAAGAGAAATATGTATTTATCACATGCATACAGTGTGCCAGACATTGTTACACAGTAAATTCATAATAAATTATTTAATTTTCACAAAAATTCATTAGCTTAAGTTTTGTTCATCATTTAACAGAAGAGCAAACAAAGGCTCAGAGACATTAATTGATTTTCCCTAAACCATACAATGAACATTTTATTGCTGAGATGTGAACACTGGCCCATGTAACTTCAAAACCCTTGCTTCCTCCTCCACATCCAGTTGCCCTTCAAGGAAAAGGAGATTTAGAGAAAGCACCAGGAAAGTAGTAGCTAAAATGGCAGGAGAAGAAGGTTAGTACAGCGTCACAGAAGCTACCTAATGAGCAATTCCAAGAGGGAGGGAATGGCTCCCGGTGAAAAATCTGCCTTTATAGCATTCAGCCAACAAGAAGTACTCAAATATGTGCTAAACTACAGGAACATCTTAAAAAGAATGAGAATGAGTGTTAAGAATATAGTGCACTGTCTAGAAAAATCACTTGTATCACCCCAAAGGGAAATTTCAGAGCATAGTACTGATTTTTTTTATACATGATTAAATACTTGAGGAACTGATGAGAAAGAGGAAGGTGCACATAAAGACTAGTCAGCAGATGGAAATAATAGGCGGAGTAGCACAGGGTAAGTGTTAACCAGATGGGCCTATGGATCAGGATGTCTGGGTTTAAATTCTAACTTGGTACCTGTGTGACCTTGGCCAAGTTACTTAACTTCCCTGTACATCAGTTTCCACATCATTACCATGGAGATAATAACTGAACTTGTGTCATAGGGTTGTTACTGTAAGGAGTAAATGAGTTAATATATGTAAGAAAATGTCTGACACCGTCTTCAGTATTAACTAGTCTTTCAAGAAGTTGGACAGTGTGGGGAAGGACTAGGGTAGAAAATGTTGGGGAGAAGCACAGTCAGGAAAAAAAGAATACATTAAGGTAGAAAAGACTCAAGCACGTTTGTAGACATGGGGAGAAGGAGAGATTCAGGAAAGGTAAACGGAAACAGGAAGAAGCTGTGGGAAAGATGAGCACATTTGGAGGAACTGGCCTTAAAAAGAGAGAAAGGATACAAGTCCTGACACAAATGAAAAGGTGGAGAGCAGATGAGGAAACAGAGCAGTTTTCAGGATGTAACAGAGGAGGTGAGACAACAAAGTTCTCAGATTCCAAAGAAAGATCTCCGTCTCACTAAAGGAAGCAAAGGTAAGAGTAGGAATTTTGCAGAGTAATGAAAAGATTTTAGAAGAGATATTCTTGAAAACTTGAAAACATTTACTAGAGATGCATAAAAGTAGAGTTAATACCAGTGAAGTGTGGGCTAAATTCAGAAAGGATTCAGGCATCAATTTTTGTGGCATTTCCAACACAAAGACTAGAGCCAGGTAAAATGGCCCGTGGGGCAAGGAGCATTGATATGGATCCAATGAGAGCAAATTCCACTGACAGCCCAGCCCTCCCCAGAACTCTCCTTCACCACAATCTAGGGGCATTGTCTCCCTGCCACTAAACCAGCTTTTCCGTAAACACCAATTGATCAAAATCAATGAAAATCATTTCTTACATCATTTTATTACTTACGTAGTTTTCAGTTTTAACTAATAGCTAATATAACCACATATAGGGAAGCAACTGATTGGTGTTTTATAACTACTGTGATTTTAAACAGTAAATAGCTTTTTGGTGAAATACAGTAGACTGGACATATATATTTATCTGTAGCCTCTCCTGAAACTCCTTAAAATAAAGAAAGAAAGGGGTCATCATGCCACGGGACAGAAAGAATGGGAGATGATATGATAACATGGAGATATTTATTCTGGAAAATAAAAAAGTGGAGAATGCAGCCAAACTGACTTCCTGTGAGAAAAAAGTCAACAAAAAACAAAGTGATGCGGGGCCAAGAACTTCAGAGAAGTTTAGGGAAAGGAGGCACCAAGTACCCCTGAAGGTGACAAGTGAAGCATGAAACTAAAACTAAGAGAATTCATTGTAAGTTTATTAAGGAGCAATCAGAACCCCAGATCTTTGCTCCCAAGACAATGCAGCAAGGCAACCACCCCAAATGACGAGAGAGTCACCCTTTGAGAATACTGAATCAGAGAGACTTTCACTTCAAGGACACAAGGCAAACTGAAGGCTGGAATGACATGCGGAGCTGAAGACAGAAGTAGTAGGGCAAAACTGCACAGTGCCCCGTCCCTTTCTGCTCCCACCTCACTCCCAACATGGGCAGGCAGGAATACACACCACCCTTGTCACCTCTGGGCGAGAATGGAGAAAGACCAACCACCAGAGAACAAAGACCGGTAGACAAGCCCCACACATATGGGCTTCCTTTCCTTATCAGTTTTTTCTATCTCACACTTAATTAAAAAAAAAAAAAGAATGCTTTCCACATTTCAGTACAATATTTTACTTATGTTATGAAAGGACATAAAGCCTGTCTGTTCTATCCCATTGATGTGTACCCAGTACTTAGAATAGTGCCAAGAACATATTAGGTGCTTAGTAAATACTTGATGAATGAATTAAATGTATTTAACATCTACCGGACTCTCATGGAGACCCGAGCATCTCAAAAATGTTCTCTCTGTATTTAAAGAATATCACTTCCTGTCAGTTGTTAATAAAGAAAGTGTCCCTAACATCACCACATTTTGCAGCTAAATTCCACTACCCCTGCACCTCAGTTTTAAACATAAAAGTCACAACAGTACTTGTAAAAATGGCCGATATTAATATTTTTTCTATTAGGAAAAAAGGTGATGCCTATCACTTGGTATTTATTGATGTTGATTCCTAAAGAAAAGCACAAGAGGTTTCCTTTAGAAAAAGACTGATTACAGACTACAGGAGAAGTAAGCCCGATGGTCCCTCTGGTGGCCCAGAGAAGCTACCACTCTCCCAAGTACCTAACATGCCTAAGGAATCAACACCTAATAAAAATACAGTCCTTCTATAATGATGTAATGTGTGGTGATTAACATAACATAATAAAAAAAAAAAAGAGGGCTCCTGGGTGGCTCAGTTGGTTAAGCAACTGCCTTCAGCTCAGGTCATGATCCTGGAGTCCCGGGATCGAGTCCCGCATCGGGCTCCCTGCTCGGCGGGGAGTCTGCTTCTCCCTCTGACCCTCCTCCCTCTCCTGCTCTCTGTCTCTCATTCTCTCTGTCTCAAATAAATAAATAAAATCTTTAAAAAAAAAAAAAAAGAAAACTTAAAAAAAGAAAAATACAGTCCTTCTGAAGCTGTAGATTCACGCAGGAAAGACCCATCTGGTTGCACAGGTATTGCAATGACTTCTCTCTCTTTTTTTTTTTTTTTGGAACCATCACCCACATTTATTTTTTTATTTATTTTTATTTATTTATTTTTTATTTTTTATTTTTTTAATTTTATTATGTTATGTTAGTCACCATACAATACATCATTAGTTTTTGCAATGACTTCTCCACAGGGTTATGTGGTCGTCAGAGAGAGAAAAAACAAAGCAACAAGTGTCGCAGGGTGGGTGAGCTGTGAAACATTACCTCACGGCATTAACTAAGTAACCGGCTTCCCCTTCTTCCCTCATAACTGACTTCTTACTATTGCCCCGTTACTCCCAGCTTGTCCTGGAAATATGCATGCTCCTGAACACAAGCACCTGTGTGCCCGTGTGCGCGCGTGCCCATGCACACACGCACACACGTGCACACGCACATGCACACACACTCCTGCGAGTCCCGTGGATTGTGATGCCTAACATCTACTGGGTCTGGAGCAAGGCTACTAAGGAAGTCTCACCAATTCGTCTAAATACTTAAAAGATATAATCAAACTAAAGAACAGTTAAAATATTTTCTATCCTCTTACGGCCATAAATACACTCACATGGCAATACATTTTTTTAAAATGCGTAAAGCTATGGTTTTTATATGACTGAACACACACAAAATACGAAGGCAACTAAATTTAAATATGGTTGCATATCTGAGTATTCTGTGATGGACCAGAATTGTTTGGATGAATATCAATAAAGACATCCCTAAGTCGTGGATTTTCATTATTCTATAACAATTCTTTTGTTCTTCCTAAATTCCAGCAAAATCAAGAATCATGCTGTTATCGTCTAGATTGTCATATAATTTGCATTCTATTGATAGAATGTCAAATTAGACCACTTTTCTTAACTTGCTCTTTGATAGTTTCTTATTATTTTCAGTTTGGAAAAACTTGACTGTGTGGAAGCAATAGCAACAAGAATCGTCAATAAAATTCTTAAGGCATACTTGGACTTAGAAATGAACCATGAATTTTCCATATCCTGTTCAATTCTCATAATGGGGGCATCTAGGTTAAGTCATTTTTATCATATAAAATATTAGAAAATATTTTAATTTTATTATTAAAATCACTATCACTTATATTACACTACCTACTGCCTCTTAAAGCAATATCTAAACTTTTATGGTATTTCTTAAATTCTACCTCTTTCAATTTTTTTAATGTGATATAAAGAGAAAACTGAAAATAACAGTACATTACTCAGTTTAAGTCTCTCTTCATTTAAGACTATGCCTTCACCCAAAAGAGCCAGAAAATAGTCCTGATAAGAAATTAGTGTCAGGACTATTTGTACGGCTCATTTCAAGGCCTGGTGCATGGCTGTCATCCTGGAACACACCTTCTCTGCCTTCAATTGGACTTCTCATTCCTAGAAGTATATTTCCAGAATCCTAGCTTCATTACACCCTCTCACTAGATTGATAGTTTACCACTGTTTACAATTCCACAGTCATTTCTTTTTTTTTAAGATTTTATTTATTTATTCATTTATTTAGAGGGACAGAGAGCACAAGCAGGGTGGGGGAGGGGCAGAGGGAAAGGGAGAATCTCAAGCAGACTCCACGTTGAGCATAGAGCCTAACACGGGGCTCAATCTCAGGACCCTGAGATCATGACCTGAGCCGAAATCAAGAGTCGAACGCTTAACTGACTGAGCCACCCAGGTGCCCTCCACAGTCATTTCTATTCAGAATATTAACAGAATTGTGCCATTAGTCCCCAGCGTTGATGTCAGGAAGTCCAAAGCCATTTAGCTTCTAGTTCCCTTGTATATAACCCATTTGATTATTCTCGAAGATTTTCGAACATTCTTTTCTCAGATATTTGCAGTGATTGGCTGGCTATTCTTTCTCATTATCCAATTCTCTGCTGATCTCTGTAGGGATCTTTCTTGGTGAAAGAAGCCCTCACATGTCACTCCCACATCACCATTTTTTTTTAAAGATTCCACTTATTTATTTGAGAGAGAGAGAAAGAGAGAGAGAGAACGAGCCTGAGCAGGGGGAGGGGCAGAGGGAGAGGGAGAAGCAGACTCCCTGTGGAGCAGGGAGCCCAACGCAGGGCTCAATCCCAGGACCCCGGGATCATGACCCAAGCCAAAGGCAGACACTTAACTGACTGAGCCACCCAGGCGCCCCCCCACATCACCATATTTTATTTTCATCAAAGTATTTATTGTTATGTGGTATTTTCTAGTTTTACTCTTTTCTATATTGTCCATTAAATAAACTATAAGCTTTACAAGAATTCATTTGCTTCTGAATCCCCAGTGCCTAGGACAGTGAGCGGGTACTCAATAAATGGTTATTGGGTAAATGAATGAAAGCCTGTGTACTAGCATTACTTCCAGAAGTAGAGTAAGAATAGCTTTTCAATTGATATTTCTAAATTACATAAACAGGATCATGTGCAGGATCCCATTTTTGTCATGGTGTTTATATTTACTACAAACATGGTCTTCTGGCCATAGTAAATCATAAATCAGGAGCCCAAAACCTTTAAAACTAAAATCAAACTTTTGAGCAGTTCAATTTATTTGTCTTCAGAAAGCAACGGCCTCGGGCCAAATTATCTTCTTTCCTTACCAAAATTAATAATTATTAGGTTAAGAGTTAATGTCATCATCTTGATTCTAGTAGAACAATGACCTGCAGAAGACAATCCAGCAAGGTACACAAGCGTGCAGGCTTCAGCATCAGATGGCCTTGGTGCTGATCCCAAGCTCTGCCATGTAGAAGCTACAGAGCTCCTTGGGTTTGTTATTTAACTTCTCTAAGCTAGTCTCTGAATGTCTCCTAGGCTATGATGAGGGTCCAAGCAGGTCATTCGTTTAAAATTCTAGGCAGAGTCCCTGAGCATTAATAAATGTTAGCTATAATTATTGTAAGAAATTATCTACTTGAACATTTTCATATTCTTTGCAAAATCTTGGCTGAAAGTATCATTCCTTACATTGCATGAAATAATTTCCTCTCTTAGCTCAGTGCTAACACAAAAATGCCTCTTGAAACACCCTGGAGATGTTCCTTAGTCACGTGGGGCAAAGTGTATGACTGATCATGGTTTCTTTCCAGAAGGAAATTCAGGTCACCTGCCATAATAACCTCTTCCAGATATCTTTTTTTCTACTTTTTGTTTTTTCTTAACTGGCTTTCCTCGATTTTATTTTCAATTTTTCTTTTTTATAGTGTGTTTAACTTTGTAGCTTATGGCTCTACTATTTACCAACTGAGTGACTCTGGGGAAGTTATTTAACATCTGAAGTTCCACTTTCCTCATCTGTCAAATGAGAACTGTTGTGAACACTAATGATACTGTCACCTAGCACCCTTGTTTTGTAACCTCTCCTCTACGCCATCCATATGCTCTTGCAAGCCATACAAGTGCCCAACCCTCTAGATTAGTCTAGAAGGGGACATCTAATTCAAGCCAGACCAAGGAGACACTTGCCAGGAATTTTGGATTAGGACTGAGAGTCAGGCCAATTTCCTTCTAGTGACTGAAACTTGATGTAAGACATAAACCTCAGGAGTTGCTAGTGGCTGTTTCCCACTTATGGAAGAAGCCAGTGCACAGTGAAAGAAAGAATGACTCTAAGCTATGGGGAGGAGGAAGACAAGGACTTCTTTTGGTTCTAATGGTTCCTAGGTTCTCGCTTTTCCTATAGCCTGGCTCTTCCATTAGACAGCTCACTATCTTTCCAATAAAGTCTCCTTTCTGCATACATAATTTGGGTTTGATACCCATCACTTGAAACAAAAATAGTTCTAATGTGTAGAAAATAAACTCTATTTTGAATAATTGTTATAAAAAAATAAACAAGAGGGGCACCTAGGTGGCTCAGTCGGTTAAGCGTCTGCATTCGGCTCAGGTCATGATCCCGGGGTCCTGGGATCGAGTCCTGTATCAGGCTCCCTGCTCAATGGGGAGCCTGCTTCTCCCTCAGCTGCTCCCCCTACTTTTGTGTTCTCTCTCTGTGTCAAATAAATAAATAAAATCTTTTTTAAAAATTAAAAGTAAATGAGATAAAACAATTAAGTGCCTAGCATACTACCTGGCATATAATAGTCACTCAAGAAATGATACCTATTAACATTATTTAGAAGATGGGGATACAAATTCTAAATCAATTAATTAATGAACACAATTTTAACAGCTTACAAATCTTTTTTTCTTACAGTTTCAAAATTACTCAAAGGGATTCTTTGGTTTTGGATCTTGAAAGAATTGCAAAATAAGAGAAATGCTCTGATTACTTTGCTACATATCACTGTATAAATCTAAGTAACTCATACATATAGTTAAATAATCTTAGAGAATAATAAAGTCTCAGATCCAGTAATCCTCAATTTCTTGCTTAACTCACTTGTTCAGGTAAATATACGGAGGAAAATTAGAAAAAGAATATAGACTTACATTCCACATATCTCACAGACACAAGAATAAGTCAGACACATTCGAGTGTGTAAAATACTGATTTGGCTGCATTCACAGAAGCCTTCACATTATATAAAGGATGCAATATAGTAAAGAGAAAATGGAATCATCATACCTGTAGAGATACCACACTGACATTATCAAAATGGATGTGTCCATTAGGCTCTGTGACAGCCGGATTTGCATAACATGTCACACCATTGATGGCAGGTAACGTTTTAGGTTGATGAGTTTTCTCATGAGAAGGACCAAAGTCATCATTTCTAAAGTGGGTATGATCATTCTACATGAAAAAATTTAAAAAGCAAGAGGAGGTTATAAGAATAAAAAATGATGGCTCACACATACAAGAAAGTAGAGAGTTTAGTGCTTTTTATTTGTAAGAGAAAATTTGTATGTCTATTCAATATATAATCTTTTTAGATTTACAAACGTATCTTCATTTATTAGATTGTTTTTTCATGTTAGGGTACATATGCCTTCTTATTTTGATGAACATGAATGAATACAAATTGTGCACATTTTTCTTGACATTAAATTGTTGGTACTTATTCCAAATTATACACTGTCAATCGTTTCTCTTATATTTATCAATATATTGACTTTTCTTTCTCCTCACATTCACAAGTCTAATAACTGAGCTTCACGTAATCATAAGAATAAATTCCTGGGGCACCAGGGTGGCTCAGTCAGTTAAGCATCTGACTCTTGATTTCAGCTCAAGTCATGATCTCAGGGTTGTGAGATCAAGCCCTGTGGCAGACCCTGCACTGGGCGTGGAGTCTGCTTAAGATCCTCTCTCTCTCTCTCTCCTGCCCCTCCCCTCTGCTTGCGCCCTCTCTCTCTCTCTCAAAAAAAAAATAAAATAAAATAAAATTTCTGCCTTTATTTGCCTATAAAGCTATATAAAGTAGCTTTAAGGGGTCAAACATCAAACATTTTCAATAAAATCTATTTACCTGACCGTATGTCTTTAATAACATCTTAAGCACTCTTTCAAAAAAGAAAAGTATGTAAAATCCACCAAACACAGCAATTGCCTTCTCAACATAGTTGTCACTTTTGGGATTGAATCCAAATGCCTGAGAGAGAAAAAAAAAAAATTCAAGTAAAACCAAGTAATTTAACCTGATTTCTGAAAAATAATAAGAAATCTTTCAGTATACAATTTTCACCAAAGTTCTAAGTCCATCTTCAGATCAGGTAATATTGGGAATTTAACCACCAAAATCACAAAACAAAAACTCTGAAACTTAAGTAACTAAACTGTGAGAGATCACAGAGGAGTCTTATACCAGAGGAACTTCTATTAATAAAACCCTCAGAGTATCTTATAGTTTCCTAGCTATAAGATAGTTTCATATCTTATAGTTTCCTACCTTCAGCAATATTTGCCTTGAAAGAGAAAGCTTTTCGTAGTAAAAGTGAAGCACTGATTCCCTTTATAGATAATATTAGATCTAGGTAATGAAGAAAAATAAGACATTGATAATCCATTTTCTCTAAAAGTAATATATTTGTCCATCATACCCAGATTCAAATTTTTAAAAGCAAATATGACAAGCCATTTGGATTACTGTTTTCCCAAGAGAGATCCTTTTAAACTTAGAGGATCTTAGTAGGCCCTAAAGAGATAAAGAACTCAAGGGCTGGGCCCAAGAATGAAGTAGAAAAGATTTCTTTCACACACACACATACACACACACACACACGAGAATGAAATAATCTACTGTTTAAAGGACATAGGGCAAGAGCTAGAGTTTGAAATTATAAAGAGTCAAGGTTTTCCTAACAGACAAGACATACAAACTTAAATAAAAGCTGCAGTAAATGTCTAAGGACATTTTGTGGTATATCTTCAGTAAATCTGACACTGTAGGCTCTTTAGAAAATAAATAAATAATAAAAGTACATAGAAAAATTAAATTTGCCAAATGCAAGACAAAATAAATTTTTAAGGCCCTCAGAGGTGTCCCAGAGCTGTCTGAGCACGTCCTGGTGGCTGGCCTCCTAGAATATTAATTTTATCTCTGACACTGATATCCCCTGTAGCTTGAGACAAGCTTTTTCATCTGCTGTGATTCAGCTTTCTCTTATCCAACACTATCAACCAGACCATAAAATGCTGTGAGAATTATGGAGCCTTAAAATGTACAAAGTGCTAAAACATTTAAAAGAAACAATTATTCACAGAAACAAAGAGCCAACATCCTTACCTCTGGAATAAGCTGGAAAATGGCATTTGAAAATAGAGTCCCAATAGCCAGACCCACGAAAAAGGTCAAAATCTTAGGGAAATAAGATTTCTTTATCAATGGAGTCAAAATTAATCCGAGGAGAGATGCCAGATTAATAATTGTCACTGACAGGAGTCCATATCCCCAAACTGTAGATCAGAAGGAAAGAGTAGAAATTAATCAGAGCAACGAAGCCAAATGAAGTCTTACTGTACATGAAGCTTGAGACAATTTTTTCTTTAAAAGCTTGAAACAGATACTTCTTTAAAATAACAAGATCTTCTCAATGAAAATTATGCAGAAAACTGTGAACACAAATACAGAATAATAAATATAAATAGTAATACGGCTTACACTGTCATCAGCCCTAAACGACTCAAAGGCTCAGAGAATGTTATAGCTTGCAAGGAATTCGGAGAACATCTGGAATAGTGACAAACCATCTGAGGCCCACAGGCTCCAAGTCACCTACTTTCATCTGTAGCTCAAAGCCTGGTTTAAAACTCAGCCTTTCAGAGGAATACAGAGGCAGCCTGAGTTCAGGGAAAAGGTACAAAGTGATGGATGGAGGGTAGGGGTGGAGATGGGTGGGTATGGGTTAGCTCCAAGGTGACCAGAGTTGCAGACACTGCGCTTGTCATAATCACTGGTCTACAGGCGCCTGTGGAGTGCACCTCCGTGGGAAGGCAGCACCTTGGCCCTCCAGCTGGGGCCTCCAGGACCTGGACTCAGCCCAGTGCAGTGAGCACTCAGGAGGGGAGCACGTGGGAACCAGAGAGCAGCCGTGTTACACAATTCGCCCCGTTGAGCCCAGATTAGGGCGAAAATATCCTATGTAATGAGGACTCTGGTGACAGACGGAGGTGGCGAGTCTTTCGACTCTCTATCCCTAAGGCCTGGTACCCAATAGGTGCTTAATAAATATTGCTTCCAGTGAAATGAACGAATGTTATCCTAAGCTTTACAGCTAGTGGCATGTGTGACCTCAGTTTCCTCCTGATTATCCTCTATCGAGGGGTTGGTTTAAGGACACCGTGGGAGTGCAAGTGAAGCGTGCCGGTGAACCCAGGACAGCCTCGGATGGCAGTGCAGGCTGACATACACTGGGCCCCGGAACCATGCAACCTGGCTTTGCCTGCGCCCCACACACAGCACACGAAGGATAGTGTGAAAGATGAGGAAGCTGCCTCTGCACTGTCGCTTCTTTAAAATGCCCAGAAAACATTTTTAAATGTTAGGCCCCTTTTCTCATTGACACTCTCAATGGAGTACCGTAGCAACACCTAAGGGTTATGAGTGTTTGCCGTTGCCAGCTACTGTGCTAAGAAACTGACAGGTAGGGGTGGGGCACCTGGCTGGCTCTGTTCATAAAGCATCTGCCTTCAGCTCAGGTCATGATCCCAGGGTCCTGGGATCGAGCCCCGATTCAGGCTCCTTGCTCAGTGGGGAGCCTGCTTCTCCCTCTGCCTGCTCCCCCTGCTTGTGCTCTCTCTCTCTTTCTCTCTCTGTCAAATAAATCAATAAAATTTTAAAAAGAGAAAGAAAGAAGAAAACTGACATGTATTCATGAATTTGATCCTCCCAAAACCCTGTGAGGTAAGGACTACTATAACCTCCTTCATACAGTTGAGGAAACCAAAGCATACGGAGTTCAAGTGAGCTGAGCTGCCCAAGTCATGCAGAGGGAAAGCTGGATTTTGAACCCAGGCAGTCTGGCTCCAAAGCTGACATATGTTAGCAATATGCTTCATTACTCGTGTAGAGATATTCTAATTTTTAAAAAGACCAAGGGACTCAGCAAAACTGTAGATATTTTATATTGGGCTTCACGAATACAAGGTTGCTCACCACTATTCTAGTTCAAGCGATTCTGTCTACAAATAAACAACCTTAGCAAATGTTTATGGAGCCTCGCATATAGACTGAACCATGGTTCCTGCCAACAAGGAGCCTGGATCTTTTGCTTGGGGAACGTGGAGAGGAGTAGGCACATGTACACACAAAGCAGTACAGGTCGCCTATGCTGCAAACCAAATAAAACGAACAGAAAGTAAATGTTACTGTCACCACAAGAATCATCACAGCACTGACCGTGACTTTATCTTCTCCAGATGCTTTCCTATCGGTTCCAGATCCCTGACCAGGCCCTGCAAAGTCATTTCATGGGAACCATGAAGGTCCACCTCATTCCTGTTTACTACCTTATCACCTAAAACAATACTACCTACTCCCCTCAGACTCTTCACTTAGAGAAAGCTCGCAATCCCACCTCTCCCTCCATAGTGTAGTGATGTGGTAGTTTCCTTGAACACGAATAGCCTTCTATCCCTTCACTAGCCTACACGCATTCATTCATTCAACAAATATTTATAATCTCATCAAGTAGACAGGATACGTACATGTTGAACCTAACATAAAAATGCAAAGAAGTTTCTGAGTACCAAACTGAGGCAAAATCACATACACATAAGAAACACATCACCTTCCCTTGAGAAATCTGTGATCTCCGTAGATAGCAGAAACGTTAGAATCAATTTCAATTTCTCAATTTCATAGATGACTGACGACCAAACCCTATCAATTTTGCTTGAGACATCTCTCACTCCAGCTTCTCCGTCCTCATCGCCAATGCCTTGAGTTCAGGCCCTCATCATCTCTCACTTCCTCTTTGGATGCATTATGACAGTCTTCCTCCCACAATGTGACGTGGCCACCAGACTTACAGCCCTAAAACACAGCTTGGATCATCTCATGCCCCTATTCGAGACTACTGTTCATAAACTGACTCCCACACGACTTTTCCAGGTTATTTGCACACTTCTCAACATGGCCTTTATGCTAACACAATGCTTTCCAAGTACAGAATGACCTTTACTTGTGGTTCTTTATCTGAAAACATCTTTCTATCTTCATTGCCTGAGAAACTCACACGTGTTTCTCTAAGCCGACTCCAAGACATCTTCTCTAAAGCTTTCCTAGCTCTTCCAGGCAGCTGTCCCTTGCTCCTCAGGCTTCCATGGCTCTTTGATCAAAACAATGAATCATGGAACGCTACATCAAAAACTAATGATGTAATGTATGGTGATTAACATAACATAATAAAAAGAATAAATAAATAAAAAAGTAACTGGACCACGTACCATGTTTATAAAATCCTTATATCATGACTCCTTTGAATAGTTTTACTTTGGTTTTTCACTTCTTTGAATGAACTCAAGATTGACTCTATATTAAGTGAACGTTACATCAAGAATCCAGGGCTTTTCATTACTTAAAAAATAATTTATTTGTGGGAAAAGAATAGGCTTACACAGGGAGCAGGGAATGGAGTGAACCTATGAACACATGGATAAGAGGAGTGAACGCACAGTCTTCCTTCCCTGTGTCAGGCACTATTCCAGGCATTTGCAATATTAACTCATTTGATACAATTCTAGAAGGAACGTACTACAATTCTAGAAGGAATGTACTATAATTCTACAAGGAACATACTATAATTCTACAAGGAACGTACTATAATTATCTCCATTTTACAGATGAGAGAACTGGGGCACAGAGATATTAAATAAATTGCTCAACACAGCTGCACACACAACTGCACATTTTAAAATACAACAGAGTGCGCCAAATAAAGGCAATGTAGTATCAAATTAAACAGATTAGTAAGAATGAGTACTTTACCAGTTTCCCTAATTCTCCAGAAATTTTTCTCTCTCTTCTCCTACCCTGTCCCACCCACTCCAGCCCCATTTCAATTCCTAAGATAATGTGTACCCTAAGCGGCATTTCTGTCTTTATTGGGCCTCTGTCCAAATATTTGGTGCCTGTCTAATCTTGTAATTCAGAACTATTGATTTTCCATTTTATGACTTTGCAGTCTTGACCCTGAAATGCTCTCACTTCCTGTTTCCCAATTCCCTGATCCTACCTCCTGGCTCCTGAGATAGAGGAATTAAGGTTAAAAACACTTTTGAAGGTCAGTCACTAATCTGCACGGAGTAGAGGACTTGCTTTTTCTGAAGCTTCATCTCCTATGCCCAGAATCATGTACATGGTAGATATATTTTATTTAACAGATGTATATATAGGGCCTAAATACATTCCATATTATATTCTACATGCTTTACAAATATTAAGTTATTTAATCCTTATAGCAACCTTATGATAAAGGTACTGTTTTAGATAAGAAAACCGAGGCAGAGGGGCGCCTGGGTGGCTCGGTTGGTTAAGCGACTGCCTTCGGCTCAGGTCGTGATCCCGGAGTCCTGGGATCGAGCCCCGCATCGGGCTCCTGGCTCAGCAGGGAGCCTGCTTCTCCCTCTGACCCTCTCCCCTCTCATGCTCTTTCTCTCTCTCTCTCTCTCAAATAAATAAATAAATAAAATCTTAAAAAAAAAAAAGAAAACCGAGGCAGAAAGACATAGTCATGTGCCCAACTGGAAAATTATAGAGCTGGGATTTGGGCCCAGGTGGGCCAGCTTCAGAACCTATGCTTTTCATATGTTATACTACTATTAAGTGTTGATATGTAAAGCATTTTCTGAATTTACTTTTAAATATAAAATGCAAACCATATTAAACAAACTTGTAGAAATACAAACATATTCCTATTTAGTATACAATCTAGAAAAATATTTGCTTAAACAATTAGTTGTAAAATTACTGTTATTCACAAAATTGCTAACTATATTAATAAAGTATGTTTGGGGCCTTCTGTTCTTCATGTATGTAAATATAGAATATAAAAGAGAACGTGGATCCTGAAGTTGAGACAGCTTGGGTTTTGAACCAGGCTTTATCACGTACAAGTTGTGTACTTTTGAGCAAAAGACTTGAAACTTCTCTGGACCTACGTTTCCTTGGCTGTAAAATAGGAACAGCAGTTCCCACACCTACATATAGTTGTAGGAAGATTAAATGAGTTAACACAGGTCAAGTATTTGGAACAGTACCCGCCACGCAGTAAATACTACATAAGAGTTGGCTATTATCAATATTTTTGTCACTGTGGTAATTCCTGTTACTCAGAGAGAGATCAAAGTATTCATATATACAAAAAGGAATCCAAAAGTCAGTAGAATAAGCACTCCCTTTGTTGAGGTGTCCCTTTTCTTCTCTATCTTTTCTTTCTTTCTTTCTTTCTTTTTTTTAAAGATTTTATATATTTATTTGACAGAGAGAGACACAGCGAGAGAGGGAACACAAGCAGGGGGAGTGGGAGAGGGAGAAGCAGGCTTCCCGCGGAGCAGGGAGCCTGACGCGGTGCTCGATCCCAGGATCCTGGATCATGACCTGAGCCGAAGGCAGATGCTTAACCGACTAAGCCACCCAGGCGCCCCTATCTCTTCTTTCTTTATAGTCTTTTATACTCAGTATAGATGTGCTCACTCAGACCAGTGGCTTCACATGCCATCTCTAAGCCAACAAATCTCTAGCCTTGACCTGTGGTCTGAGCACTAAATATGTGTATGCCACTGCCTACTGGACATCCCTCCTTGTGGGTCTATGTCAATGTCTCAAACTGACCATGTGAAAAATTACACCCGATCCTCACCACTTGCTTCCCCCATAAGAAACTGCTCCTCCGGTCTTCTCCATCCTGGGAAATGGCAAATCCACCTCTCCAGTTTCAGTGGCTCAAACCTTGATTCATTCTTCCCAACCCCCACATCCAACCAGAGGCAAACCATTCTAACACAGTTTCCAAAATCCATCCTGGATCTGATCACTTTCCCTCCCTTCTACCTCTCCCACCTTAGTCCATGTCCCATCATCCTGAGCACCAATCCCTGGCAACTGCCTCCTGACTAATCTCTTTGCTCTACTCTTACCCCATTACAATCTGTTCTTCAAACTGCAGGTAGAATAATCCTTTACGAATCCAAACAAAATCGTGTGCCCCCGCCCTGTTTAGAACCCTACAGTGTCTTCATACCATATTCAGAATAAAATCCAGTCAACTTACTGTATCCTACAAGGCCCCAGGCATCATTTCCTTCTATTCTTCCTCCTGCTTACTATGCTCCACACACACACGCTTTCTTACTGTTCCTTACATACGCCAAGCTCATTGCCAAGCTTATGCTGACTGTTCCCTTGACCAAGAATGTTCTTTTCCCAGAAAAGATCTTGCTACGGTCCTCTCCCTACCCTAAGTCAGGACTCTGCTCAAATGTAATGTCATCAGAAAGGCCTCCTCTGACCTATCAACAATCACACTCACCCACTGTCTCCTTCTATCCCTTACCTACTTTATTTTCTTCATAGTACTTATCACCCTGAAATTCTATTATTTATTTGCTTGTTTGTATAAATGTTTATTCTTTCTCTTCTCCATTACACTTTAAGTCCTAAAAGGGCAGGGAGTTTTCTTGTTGACCACTCAATCCCCAATGCCCAGAACGGTGCTTGGCATGTCATTCAATAAACATTTATTGAATGAACAATGTACCAACAGATGAGAATTAAAATATCCATGTGGGTCAGGTTAACAATTTGAGGATACCAAGAAATTGCACATAGATGGCAAACAGACCCCCTGAACAAGTGGTTTATTTCATTTGCAAAAGAATTCTTCTACATGTTTAAATATGTGAACTATATAGTAAGCATGCACTTGTTTTCTTATATTTTAAAAATTTTTTGCAGCAGGTTATCCCTTTGAAATCCAACATCTACGGCAATACGATTAGAGGCATTTAAAATAGTCACTGGCGTTTTCTTTCATTTACAAAAATTAAAGCAGTAATAACTCAGCACTTTAGTATTTAATCTAAAACCATGCTATTCGCTATCGCTTTACTGAAAATTATGGATAAATTGACAAGTTTTTAAAATAATATGATAAGCACGAGGTAATGGAAATTGATCACTTATGAGCCAAATAGTGAATGTACAATCCAACATGAACAGTATAAAGCATATATTTTTTAAAATCAGGAATTGAGAGGGGCATCTGGATGGCTCAGTTGGTTAAGCGTCCAACTCTTGACTTTGGTTCAGGTCATGATCTCAGGATTATGAGATCAAGCCCCACATCGGGCTCCGTGCTGAGCATAGAGCCTGCTTAAGAGTCTCTCCCTTCCTCTTGGCCCCTCTCCCACCCCACACTCACTCTCTCTCTCCTTTTCTCTCTAAAAAAACCCAATAATAGGTAAATAAATAAATAAATAAAATAATAAAATAAAGTCAAGTATTGAGTTTTACAAAGTTTTTAAGCAGTACCAAGTGTAAGTTTGACTCCACAAATAGAAGAGCACAATTCATGAAGTTTAAATGAGTTTTAATTATTCTTGCTCTAAATACTTTCAGAATATAAGTACTTTTGTACATTAACTAAAAACAATAAAGCAAAGAAAGAAGCATGTTAATTTAATTTCGGACCAGCCTATAGACTTTTCGAACAGAAGAAAAAACTTCCAACATACCTTCAGAAATACTTGGTTTTGTTTTGTGTTTGGGTCGATCCCCACAAGGATGGAAGTTCAGTTGCTGTAAGACTGCTGGACAGATGACAGAGAAGTTGGAGCTGCTTATCTGAGTAGCATTCGAAAAGCCATGAAGGGAAAAGATCTCTTCAGCTGATAGACACTGAAACAGGATAAACAAAATAAACATGTATGTGTTAACATAGTAAAAGCATGCCAGCAAAGATACTTTAAAGAGACAGAGAATATTTCATCTAGACACCCAGCACTAACTCTGCACAAAAGCCCTAAAATTTTAAAACAGTCTATACCTCTTTAAACCTAGAAACAAGAAAAAAATAGCAAACAAAAAACAAAGCAAAACAAAAAAATCCTTCTTGATCAATAGTCTACCTATGGCAGCAAAAAAGGTAAGAACTGGTTTGGGGGTTTCCAAGGACTTTACAAACATTAAAAGTAGACCAATAGCTTTCAAATCAAAAGCTTTAAGAGGATTCTATATTCTCAATCTCTCCTCTCTGTCTTTAGATTGGATATTTTGTGTAGGCTATTGGAGTAACTCTCTGTGAGATTTCTTGTAGACAAACACCTGGCTCCTTTACAGTTTCTTAATTAAGAAACCCATCCATGCTTCTAGACAGCAATAAGAATTCCAACATATAATAGTTGTTTTAAAGTATGTCTTTAGCAAATATGGTTATTTGCTAAAATATGTATTGTTCTCAGTGATGGTGGGTAGCTTTTCTCTACTATATAAGGTTTTGAAAATAGTGCTAGGCTGTTTAGAAATTCATTAACTATTAATAAAATTTTTCAGGAAAAAATTCTTTATGAAAATCACTTTTTAAAGGTATCATTTTATTCTTGGGCATATTTTAACTGTAAACTATCATCCACATACTTGCATTATTGAGAATATAAAAGAAATTAAATGTGTTACTGTGGTTAATAATCATCGTAAGAATTACAGACTGTGAAAAATATCCATTCACTCAAACAGAAGAGTCTATTTTTAATAAGTACAATTCAGAAAAGTTCTTTGCATGCTTCAGCCAATATTTAAACCCCACTAAGGTTTTACTTGGCTTTGCGCCACAGACTGGACTGTGTTCTCCCCAAATTCATATATTGAAGCCCTACCTCCTATTATAATGATATTTAAAGTTGGGGCCTTTGGAAAATAATTAGGGTTAGATGAGCTAATGAGAGTGGTGTCCTAGTCCAACTAGATTAGTGGTCTTCTAAGACAAGACACCGAAGAGCTTGCCTGCCCTTTCTCTCTCCACCATGGGAGTAGACAGCTAGAAAGCAGCCATTTGCAACCCAAAGACAGAGCCCTTACCAGACATCGACCCCTCTGACCTCTCGATTTGAACTTCCAGTCTCCAGAACTGCGAGAAAACTAATTTCCATTGTTAAAGCTATCCAGTTGACGGTATTCTGTTACGGCAGCGCAAGCTGACAAACACTCTATGAATGGCATTTGAGAACTCAAAAGTTGATGTTAACTGTTTGACCTTGAAGCTCTGTGATTCCCTTTACAACAGAAACAATGAAACTAAAAACTTAAGATGTGGGTAAAAAAAAGATCACTACTGATTATTAAGAAGAAAAAACATCAAATACACCAAGATGTGTGCACATGTCAAAACTAAAATTGCAAATGCCTTAAAGAAAGTTCACATTTAGACTTCTTTCTTTGTTTTTTTAATGCCTAAGTATGTGCTTAAAGCTATTACGTTCAAGCCATGACAATGGGTTTGGATTCATGACATACCATCCCTAGAAGAGGAGACTCACCACTCTCAATGCTCCATTCCCTTCAAAGGGAAGAATGCTCCATTCTTCCCTTTGGCTGACTAGGGGGATAATAAGCTAAAGGAGGGGGAAAATAGCTCGACTGGGCGAAGGAAAGTGGGAATAATTTATTCGTTACCATGAAGCCACCCAGGAGCATAATGGCTAAACTCAAAAATTAGAGTCCATGTGGTCAAACTGCCCACACAGCATGGCATGGTTCCAGGAATAAATGACTACGGCAGCATAAACATAAAACGGCCCTGTTTCCCTACAAGAAATTCTTAACCTACTTGGACTTCAAGTTCCTCCAACTCTAACCCAGGATAAAAAGGGGAAGCTGCCCATAGATAATTTCCAAAGTCTTCTCAGAATTAACATACTAAGACTTCCTAAAACTTGATGGCTGTTAAGCAGTTCTTTTCAGACTCGGATGGTGACTCGTTAGCGGGTCAGGAAATCCACTTAAAATGTCACAGTCAGCATTTTGTAAGGAGCTAAAAAATATAAGAGAAACTACAGAGCATACCACACATCACAAGAGTAAGTATTATTTAGTGAAACTTTTGCTCCAATTACATAGCATGCACAGAGATACTGGATCGCAATGTAAAATGCATTTTTTTTACCGTAAATGGCAGTGAAGAGTTTGAAAGTCACTGCCCTCAAAAATGCTTTAATTGTGCTGCATACATCATTAAAGACACTCTCCTCCATACAGTTGGGGGTAAAACTCGTGTAGCCAAAGGAACATATAATCAGTACTTTAAAACAGCTTGGAGTCTTGATCTGTGAAGCGTCTGTGTAGAAATTTTGGCTGGACAGGTGGTCATGGATAATAATACTTTGACAGTGGCAACTGCTCAGTCTCCAGAAAGAACAAGGAGGTGGAGAGACAACAAGACTCTAGGCTTTGCCAAACAGAGAGACGGACTCTTAACTCTAGAGAACAAACTGATGGTTACCAGAGAGGAGGTGGGTGGGGTGTGGGGAAAATAGGGGATGGGGATTAAGGGGCGCACTTGTCATTTTACACCTGAAACTAATATAACGCTGTATGTTAACTAACTGGAATTTATTTATTTTTTTTTAAAGATTTTATTTATTTATTTGAGACAGAGAGAATGAGAGAGAGAGAGCACATGAGAGGGGGGAGGGTCAGAGGGAGAAGCAGACTCCCTGCTGAGCAGGGAGCCCGATGCGGGACTCGATCCCGGGACTCCAGGATCATGACCTGAGCCGAAGGCAGTCACTTAACCAACTGAGCCACTCAGGCGCCCCTAACTGGAATTTAAATAAAAACTTAAAAAAAAAAACTCTAGGCCTTGCTTTATGAGAATAAGGACAGAATAATCACAGAATCCTAGCAGTATGGCAAAACTCAATTAATGGTAAGTGTGATTTATTTAAAATAGCCATCAAGGCTCTTTCCACAGTTTGGCTATTGTGGACATTGTTGCTATGAACATCGGGGTGCACGTACCCCTTCAGATCCCAAGATGTCCATTGACAGATGAATGGATAAAGAAGATGTGGTGTATATATATATATATATACATATATATATAATGGAATATGATGCAGCCATCAAAAGGAATGAAATCTTGCCATTTGCAACGACGTGGATGGAACTGGAGGGTATTATGGTGAGCAAAATAAGTCAATCAGAGAAAGACATGTATCATATGACCTCACTGATATGAGGAATTCTTAATCTCAGGAAACAAACTGAGGGTTGCTGGAGTGGTAGGGAGTGGGAGGGATGGGGTGACTGGGTGATAGACACTGGGGAGGATATGTGCTCTGGTAAGTGCTGTGAATTGTGCAAGACTGTTGAATCTCAGATCTGTACCTCTGAAACAAATAATGCAATATATGTTAAGAAAAAAAAAAGAAGAAGATAGCAGGAGGGGAAGAATGAAGGGGGGGAGAAATCGGAGGGAGAGATGAACCATGAGAGACGATGGACTCTGAGAAACAAACTGAGGGTTCTAGAGGGGAGGGGGTGGGGGGATGGGTTAGCCTGGTGATGGGTATTAAAGAGGGCACATTCTGCATGGAGCACTGGGTGTTATACGCAAACAATGAATCATGGAACACTACATCAAAAACTAATGATGTAGGGCACCTGGGTGGCTCAGTTGATTAAGCGACTGCGTTCGGCTCAGGTCATGATCCCGGAGTCCCGGGATCGAGTCCCGCATCGGGCTCCTTGCTCGGCAGGGAGTCTGCTTCTCCCTCTGACCCTACCCCCTCTTGTGCTCTCTCTCACTCTCTCTCTCAAATAAATAAATAAAATAAAATCTTTAAAAAAAACTAATGATGTAATGTATGGTGATTAACATAACATAACAATAAAAAATAAATAAATAAATATAAATAAATAAATAAATAAATTTTAAAATAAAATAGCCATCGACCAGCAAGTGGGATGACAATAGCTTTATGCAGCCACCTATTTGGCTTTACAATCTCAATTTCCATAATGCTTTGATTTAACAAAGTTGAACCTGCAACAAAGGAAGCAGTTGTCTAAGAAAGGGCGGTGTTTCTCAGGGCAGGGGCAAACAGGATGAGAGCCCAGTGCCTGAACAGTGAGGTGACAACAAAATAGCAGGAACGGTTGAGGAAGGTCAAACATCCTCTCAAACATACCCCTTCGCCTCCAAAACAAACAAGGAAGAAATTATGAAACCAGTAGGAGCCACAAGGTCTCTTTATGAAAGGATCCAGGATGATGTGTCTGAATAATATGTGTCTTAATAAAACTTCCTGAGCTTTTCTACCATCTGCTTTACATTTACGTACTGAGCTTTTTTCTTTACATCTATTTGTTTTTACAACACCGCTATTCTCGAGGGTACCACCCTGCTGCTTGCTGCGGCCCTTTGAGCTTTGTGTTACAGGAGGCAAACTCCAACCAGCAGATACCCTAGTATTCAGTGGGTTGACGTCTTTCTTAAAGACATTTTCTCAGTGTCTGAGTTAAACTCCTTGAGTCTCTTGCCACATTAAGGGGATCTCAAATGGGTCTTCTGTAGATGAAGTGCCAAAGTAAGGAAGTAGTAGAGGTAAGGGGGTTGAGATTCATATCATACACGAGATCTCCAATTATATTCAAAACCATTTAACCAAAGCGTTCCATGCATTTCTTCTTCTACTTCTCCTACTCCTTTTTCCTCACCAATTCTGACTAATCGGAAATTTTGGGGGTTTTTTTGCTGTTTTTGCATCCTTCCCAGACATATCTTTCTGGAAATGCTGGTGCAGGGAGGGGACGGGGCAGGGTTGAATGATAAAGGCAACTTCCTCCTCCAGCATTTTGTAGAGTTAAAACCTGCTTATGATAAATGCCAAAGAGTCAGGTAAGATTTGAAATTACACAGCATGGGTAATGACACAGGGGCTGTCCTTGACTAAACTTTGATCAGGCTCCTCTAAGCCCATGAGGCCTCAGTCTTGCGTCCATCCTTATAGGGCCTGCACTGTCCGGTTTTAGCAAGAATCCTGTTAAGTTACTTTAGAGAGAATCCTCCATCCTTGATATTTGATCACCCTGGTCTGCCTTCAGCAAGAATCCTATTAAGTTTGCTTAACCAAAATCCCCCCCACCCACCCGTGATGTTTCTCCGTAGTAATTTTCCATTCATTGACCCCCACCCTGATCCTCAGCTATAAATCCCCACTTGTCCATTGATGTCTTTGGAACTGAGCCCAGTTCTGGAATAAAATCTGTCTTTACTGCTTCAACTACTGTTGTACTATGCTATAGTATCATAACCGTGTAATCGTACGACGCATTGCATAAATGCCTTCCTTCGTCCCACAAATACTTCTGGAATCATAAAATCTGGGTATAATATTGATGGGAGAAGGGGAAGGTGGGGAAGTTAAAGGATGACAACCAAGAAAAAAATCGCACAAAGGTAAGTAAGTCCTAAGACCCTCCATCAAGAAACCTAATAATTGTGGCAGAAATAAATCTCACACCCATATCTATAAAACCAAAGAAAAAGCGATAAATTCGTGAAACATAATGATAAAGAACTAGGGAAGTTCCTATAAGATAGAAATGATATGCAGAGGAAATTGTCAAAAACAACCTTGAGGTTAGACCTCTGAGAAAGTAGACAGAGGATATTGCCACCAGTGTGACTGGGGGACCTCGGAAAAGAAACACATTTGGGAGGATGGTTGCCAGTTTGGTTGTAGACATTTTAAGTGATAATGCCTGTGGGACACCAGATAGAAATAATGAGGGAGCTTCTTCTGAGAAAGGTCAGGCCAGAGATAAGGACGGGGCTGTCTTCTGTGAGGAGATAAGAGATGAGTGGGAGGGGAGGAGATCATCAGGAGACAGAGCACAGAAAGAAGAGAAAGCTTTGGGAACACATACCGTTTGTGCAAAAGCAGTAAGAGAGAGCCAGAGAACAAGAAAGAGTAATATAAGCCCCAAACAGAAGAAATCATCTAGGTCAGTAAAATGTACTGAATGCCTGTTATTTTTGCCTGTCCGAGATCCCCATCATCCAGCAACAGACCACCTTCCTGCCACGGGAGCCTCCTTCCATGTGATGTAGCTGGGGCTGACCAGGGAACATCCCACACCTGCCCACTGTCCGGTAGAGCAACTGGAAAAAATCTTTTTTGACTAGGATTGCTATGAGTCTGGGATTTCCTGAGGCCACTTTTCTAGCATGAAAAAGGTGAACTAATGCATAGAGACAGACAGGTTTCCAATACCATCGCTCATCCCCCAGATACAGCTGTGCCTAAAGCTTGACTCCAGTGAACTGAGACAATGAACTGCCTTTGTGATTTAAGCTAATTAAGATTAAGTTTTTTCACTTAAAAATGAAAGAGTCTTGATTGATAAATAATCATTCAAAAGACATTTTCAAAGCTAGGAAATGAATGCTACATCCAGAACCTATGGGAAAACAAAAAGATAAGCTTTTCCACTCTTTAAATCTTCTCCATTCCTCTTTTTCTCAACACATAGGCTATTTTCTCTAGTCAAATGGCACAGATTAAATAATACAGAACGCTACGACCACCCGATCCCACATCCACTGTGCCAAGGCCTTCACCACCACACCAGAAGTGAAATATCATCCCATTCAAAAGTCACCCCAAAGATGGTTTCAGATTTTGTTTTTCCATGAATTGTGCTTCTGTGGAAGCTGAGCAATTCACAAACCCAGTAAGAACTAACGCTGCTAGGTGTGGCTGTGTTCTCTCTTATGAGGGTAAATGTAGGAAGAGAGAGCACCTTGTAATGCACTTAGACTCAGGGACAATCAAAATTAGAATGAAACACCTAGTCCAGGCTGTTGTTTAGGATGTCAAATAACTGAGCCACACAAACCTTAAATTTCATCACCAAGCCCCAGGGGAGCCAGGAGTAAAATTGGAACTAGAATCTGAATCTGAAAAAACCCTGTCTAACCCCTTTTCGTTTAGTGACTCCTCTACCCTGCCTTGCCCTGCACACCTGTTGTTTGACAGCAAGAACTACAGCTACCTTCTGGAACTTTCCATGTATGGAGCTGAGATGAAAGCCAAACAACTCACCCTTCCCCAGACTCCAAGTGAATGACTCATCTCCTGTTCTTTGAAGAGATGCGACAGGTAAGAGTTTGAATAAGAATCCACCCAAAATCTTCATCTGTGCTACTCTCGTCAAAGCCAGTCCCACTCCTCCCTCACTGTCATTCATGTATTCATTCATTCACCAAACACAGGACGATCCACATCTTCTCTGGGCCAGGTATTCTGATAGGTGTTGAGAATAATACATGGTTCCATCTTCAATACGCTCACCATTCAGTAGATAGAACATATATATACAAATACTACAGCTATAGTACAATGTAGGAAGGGGAATAGTAAAGATATGTCCGAGCTATTGTGAGGGAAGAGGTCTGGGAAGGCTTCCTGAAGAACAAGATACATGCGCTGAGTCCAAAGTGTTCGTTCAGTGCTTTTGCTGGCTGGAGAGATAAGACAGGAGCCACAAAAACTTACATTAGGCAGAAATCAGTAATGTAAATAAGTATGTGATTAGTTGACAAATGAATTTTATAAACCATAGTTATTATAGGAGTACTGAGAAGCACAGAAAAGCTATATTCGTCTAATCCCCACATCAATGACTAAAGTAGATTTAAGGAGAAATCTGGGATGAAGACATCATGTCTTAGAAAAAAGTAAACTGTCCAGGATGAAACAACTTATAACTGTTAACGACAGAATTCAGACCAACGACTTTGAGCGTTTTCTGACTTCTAAGCCCATCCTCGTGCAGCTATGCCCCTATGTTTTGCTGGTTGAACACGGAGAAGAACACAAATAATAAAAGAGAGAACCATTTAGACCCTGGTGAGGAGTATATTTGTTGTCCCTAAAGTGACTTGAGTCACAGAGTTAAATTACTCTTAGATCATATTTAGCCTTATACCCAAAGAGAGATCTCAAAAACCATCGAACATGAGCCAGGTGTTCTCACCGTGGTGAGAATTAAGAAGGAAATGCATGATGGTTGTGATTCTTTGCCTTTCAAATAGCCCTCCTACCCATCAGCCAAACAGGAATGCTGGGCAGGCACAAGGACCACACTCGAGCAGCACACAGCCCAGAACCTGGCACAACCCTCTCTGCCACCTATGCCCGGCTGCTGACACTACCCTGAAGTCCTCCTGTAACAGGTTCATCAAACCTAGAATACCTGGATGTGTGCCATTTTGAATGCTTTGCTTCCCTGTTACTATTTTAAAGTCCGTGTTTTTGCAACTCAAGCAGAGAAGGCAACTGGTTAATTCATCCACCCGAGCTACCATCGCATAACCATACTGGACCATGAGACCAGTACAAGTGGCCATAGATTGTTAGGAACATATTAAGAGGAGGAAAAAGTGAAGATCCAAAATAATTATGTGATGGGAGAGAAACCTCTGGAATCCTTGAGATCATGTTTACCTCAGTATTCACGAACACTAATACTAATAATATAATACTGTGTGCCTGGCACACAGTAGGGTTCAGGAAATACTTGTTGAATGAGTGAATGAGTAAATGCATGAATGAGCTCCTCACTCGTCTTCATGGTATTTTTAAAAGCCAATTGCCAAAACATTTTAAGTTCATAGTAGTAACCTGAACAAAATTACGAAAAGTAAACAAGTGCAGAAAGTGAAGTATACAGAAGAATGTTTCAAATACGGCAACTAGCCAAAGTTCCCAAAAGAACAACTTAAATAGTAGTTGGAGTTTAACAGTCGGGGGTGGGGGGCACTTCTGGCCCTGGAACAAGGGAGGAGTCCCATGCCTTTATCCTTTCCAGGGTGATTGTACAAGCTCATAAGCAGTGGCTCATAGAAGCACACTGGAAGTAGGGTGTTCAAAGTCAGAGTGACTGAAAACACACTTCCAGATTTGTTACTGAGGCAATAATGGAATGACCAAAGCTTAGTCACCAGGAACTGAGAGTACTTACCATTTCCGAACCTCCTTGATATTGCTCAGTGCACATGTGCACTGAGTCACACTTACCAATGTTCTCTTGAACTTTTCCCCCCTTAACTTCCTCTCCAAAGTTTTCTCACAACTATTTTACCGAGCTAAGACAGACTTTTCTAAGGTTTGAGCAAAAAACATTCTAGACACGTGATCTCTAAGTTTAAGAAATGGCTAATCAAGTGATTCCCAACTCGGTTTTCCCAGTTCGTTTTTCCACTTCTCCCCTCAAGTTTTCTTACACTTCTCACCGAAGGCACTAGGGTGCTGATGCATTCCCACCCAGAATGCACACACAGACACACACATGCACACTCACATACACATACGTGCACACGTTCACA
The DNA here is from genome assembly GCF_011800145.1 of Mirounga leonina. Taxonomy (NCBI): domain Eukaryota; kingdom Metazoa; phylum Chordata; class Mammalia; order Carnivora; family Phocidae; genus Mirounga; species Mirounga leonina. The sequence continues at coordinate 2,410,585 of NW_023270702.1, forward strand.
TTCACTCTCCAAACTACTCCTTAAAAGAAGATAGAAAGGGCCTTTCCTAGATATGCTATTTAAAGAAGATACTTTGGGCGCCTGGGTGGCTCAGTCGTTAAGCATCTGCCTTCGGCTCAGGTCATGATCCCGGGGTCCTGGGATCGAGCCCCGCATCGGGCTCCCTGCCCAGCGGGAAGCCTGCTTCTCCCTCTCCCACTCCCCCTGCTTGTTCCTGCTCTCACTATGTCTCTCTCTGTCAAATAAATAAATAAAATCTTAAAAAATAAGTAAATTAATTAATTAAAGAAGATACCTTGTTTTATGACACATTGTTCAGGAAAATAAGATTATCATGAAATAATATGCACAGAGTGACATCATTGCTATGAATAAGGTTAAATAAAATCTGGACACGTGTCCTTCAAAGTATTAACAGTGTTTATCTCGGGGTGACGAAATTACGCGTGACTTTCATTTTTTCCTTTCTGTTTCGCAATATTTGCCAAAGTTTTAGACAATATATATGTATTCCTATCTCAATTAGAAAAATAAAGTTAGATCATGGGGAGTTTCTTAAGTCTCTTTTTCTAGGTTCCTCCAAACACAATTAAGACAAGTTGGAATTTTTTTTTTTTTAATTTTACTAAAGAAAAAGGGATTTTAACGCCATGATACACTTTTTAAAAGAGGTTTACAAAGTTTTCTGATTTCACCGTAGCTACGGACACATTTCTCAGCTCTATCCCATCCACATTCAGTTTCTTAAGGCCCTCTCACCTCTAAAGGCTTGGCATTGTATCAGAGCCTAGACACTGAGTCTGGATTCTTGACTTTCTGACCCGGACCTGCCTCCAGATGGCAGAAGCTACCCTATTTTCCAACACCTGTGAGGATGACCTTCTTGTATTTGCTGCCAGGCTCAAAAAGTCTTTGGGCCTTGCTGCTCACCAAGGGCCTCCCACTCAGTCCCTCCAGGATTAAGTTGTAGAAGGTATGACTGTTCTCCAGGCAAGGCTGGGGCAAATGCCACCAGGAGTGAGTTCATCCTTCAAAGTCATCTTACCTCTGCATACAAGGAATGACTTTATCCATCACAGCCCCAATTTTATGACAAGCCTTTAGCACAGTGGTTCTCAAAGTGTGATCCAGGGACCCCTAGGGGTTACCAAAACCCTTCCAGAGAATATATTAGGTCAAACTTATTTTTATAATAATACTAAGACAGCATTTTCCTTTTCCACTTTCATTCTTTTATGAATGAACAATGGGTGTTCCAGAGGCTATGTGACATACGTCATAACAGACTAAATGCAGAAGCATGTATGAGAATACAGCTGTCTTCTACTAGGCCAGATAGTAAAGAGATTTGCAAAAATGTAAAACAATGTCATTCTTCTCACTAATTTTTTGTCATGGAGAATACTGTTACGTTTTCATCAAAAATGTTAACATAGTATGGGCTTATTAATGCTATTTTTAATCTATGGAATAAGTATTTAAAATTTTTGTCGGGCGCCTGGGTGGCTCAGTTGGTTAAGCAACTGCCTTCGGCTCAGGTCATGATCCTGGAGTCCCGGGATCGAGTCCTGCATCGGGCTCCCTGCTCAGCGAGGAGCCTGCTTCTCGCTCTGACCCTCCCCCCTCTCATGTGCTCTCTCTCTCTCTCTCTCTCATTCTCTCTCTCAAATAAATAAATAAAATCTTAAAAAAAAAATTTTGTCAACATTAATTTCTCTAATAGTAAATATCAATAGATATAAACCACATACACTAAAGGTCTTTGGTGTTCTCAATAATTGTTAAGAGTACAAAGGGGCACAAACTTTGGTCTGGCACGTAAGAATGACACACAGACCCCTACATACCACTTAACTGACAAGTTGGGAGCTTCTATTTGATCTTACCTAATATACTTTTCACCCTGCTTATCCTACATCCCCATAAGATGGTTTCTGCTGAAAACTGCCATTGTCACTCTTCTACTCAAAATGGCTCCCCACACAAAAACAAAAAACTTCTCTTCCGCCAAGAATCTGAAGTCCAAACACTGAAGAACTTCAAGTATCTGTCTCCAATCTTCCTTACTCTCTTTACCATCATCCAAAAGCATATTTGAACTCTCTATTCTAATAAAAAGTTTTAATAAGTCTTGTATTTTACATTCACTGTGACTTTGCACACCCCATGCCCCCCACCTAGAATGCTGATGTATCTCCTCTCAAAGTACCCAACTCCAATGTGTGCTAACATTTGGGCCCTGCCTCCTCTGCTTAATACTGCTATGCTCACTAGACTACTATGCCCACAGTATTTTTGGCATTCACTGTGTGCTTCCTTGTATTATCATCCATTCGTGAAAATGGGTATCTCTTTAATAAGGTCACATGAAGATCTAGAAAGGATGTGTGTGTTCTTTTTATATCTTCTTCAACCCCTACCAAGGCTTTGGACATGTAAGATGCTCAATGTATAACAATCATTAATTTGCCAGATTAAGGAAAGTAAGCGTGGATGAAAAAAATTAGAAACTAGCACACAGGGTGCCTGGGTGGCTTAGTCGGTTGAGCTTCCGCCTTCGGTTCAGGTCATGATCCCAGGGTCCTGGGATGGAGCCCCACGTCAGGCTCCCTACCCACTGGGGGGCTTGTTTCTCCCTCTGCCCCTCCTCCCACTCATTCTCTCAATATCTCTCTCTCTCTCTCAAATAAATAAAATCTTAAAAAAAAAAGAGAGAAAGAAACTAGCACACAGTACCTGAGTATAATTCTGAGAAATACAACTGGATAACCTGAGAGTCATTTACCTCTGAAGAGCCAAATTTTCCAAACACTTGTTTCTCTGCTCATGCCAGGAAACTTTCCCAGAACCAGCTCGATGTGGCCCTAATACTACAAATAAGCTATACTGACAGCAACATTTCCACTTGCCTTAGAAATTAGAATTATAAGCTATGGAGAAAATCCAAGTCTAAATGAGAAAAAAAAAAATCTGACAAAATTCACAAATTAGAAGGAATAAAAACTATTATTTCCTTCTACTTCAATGATATACAGGTTGTATTTTAACATACTGTTTCCTTTATACTATTTTAAAAATTTGTCTGCAACAAATAAAGGAATAGCTGGTTTACCTTGAATTAAGTGAGACATCTAGGCTGACTTAGAAAGTTACGTTAGTATAAAATTTAGTGTTGAAAGGTGGAAGTTTTCATTCATTCGACAGATATTTCCTGAATACCTACTAAATGCCGGATACTATGCTAGTTACAGAAATAGAGAAAGTGATTGAAATGCACCCAGCCCCTAAGCTCCCAAATCTTAGAGACTATTACAGGTTTGGATAGAAATATAAGTAACTACAGGATGAGCTGATAAGGGCTAGGGTGGGATCCCTTAATGAGAAAAAAGGATAATTAACCCACCCTAAAGTTATGGGACTGTCAGAGGTTACCAGGAGAAAACAGTATCTAAGCTGAGATGTAAAGGAAAAAGGAAAAACAAGGTTGGAGAAATATGGGGGTAGGAATACTACTGCAGGGCCTTAAGTATCAGACAAGGTGTTTAGATTTTATTCTAACAGTAATGAGAAGCCATTTGAGGATGGTGCAGTGATCAGATCTGCATATGAAAGATTAAGTCTGGTGGCAACGCAGAGCACAGAGTGGGGCACAGAGAGGGTCACAGAGAGGGGCACAGAACGGGGCACAGAGAAGGGCACGGGGCAAGACTGGGGGTGGCAGCAGCCACATGGCAGACATTTATTGAGCACTTAGTGCATGCCAGGCACATGACAAAATGGCAAGATACAATCACTCATTTAATCTCCACAACAATCCCATCAAGCAGGTAAAATTACCCCCATTAGACAAGAGAGAACCCTGGAGTTTAGAGAGATTGAGTCAGAAATATGTTGACGTTCCAGTGACAGGACAGACTGAGGTTGTGCAGAGAGAGTGTGTAAAATCACAGGGAAGAGGACTTGAGACAGAACCCTGAGGAACATCAGTAGGTAAAGAAAGAGCAAAGGACACTGAAATGGAATAGAAGCAGAGAGGTAAGAAAATCAAGGCACACGCAGTTGCTGGCAAGGAAAGGGTGTTTCCAGTAGGATGTGCTCCACACCACCAACACTAATAGAGAGAGGTAAGGCCTGAGAAGCGTCCATTGTGTTTAGCAGTAAGAAGGTTCTGGGTAAGGTCTTGAGGGATAATTTCATGAAATTATGGTCATGATGGTCAGAGCCAGACCAAGCCAGGCCACAATGTGCTGTGGAGGGACGGAAAGGTGCGGAAATGGAATGGAAAGTCATATATTGGGGCGCCTGGGTGGCTCAGTTGGTTAAGTGACTGCCTTCGGCTCAGGTCATGATCCTGGAGTCCCGGGATCGAGTCCCGCATCGGGCTCCCTGCTCGGCAGGGAGTCTGCTTCGTCCTCTGACCCTATCCCCTCTCATGTGTTCTCTCTCTCTCATTCTCTCTCTCTCAAATAAATAAATAAAATCTTAAAAAAAAAAAAAAAAAGAAAGTCATATATTTCCACTGTCCAGTTATGTTATACAGAAAGCGGGGCACAAAGACCACAGCATGTTCAGGGGATTTCACAGCACAGGGGCCCCACTAACAGAGCCTCTGCCCCAAACCATGAGAAGAAATGGGCATTCGAACTTGAACGTCTGTTCTCCCAGACCAATTTGGACACTTGGTGACTTCTGCCAAATGACTTATTTGTGTCTCAGTTTCTGGGGAAACTGATATGTCTTCATTGTCTCACAGTACTGTTTTGGGTATCAAATGCCAGTAATCAGGAAATAACACTGTAAGGTTGGAAAATGGCTGCGAAGGAACTAACATCAGGTTTTAGAGCTAACTCTGGCTCCTGCAGAGACAACTTCAGCAGGGGAAAAAAATAATACCTTTTTTCTCGTTTTACTGAAACAAGAGTAATATCAGCAGAGAATACCTTCCTACTTCAAATGATTATACAGGTCCAAGTGGCTACAAGAAGCTCCCATCAGGTCTACCCTGACATCCAGGCACATGGATGACAGTAGGGGGCACTTGGATTTTTGGAAAAATCAACCAGCCCCTCCTTGGGATGATATTCTTCAGCCTGAGGAACAAAAGGGGAAGGTCCTACTCAGAATATTTCCTTAACTGAAAAAAAAGGAGGAGGGCGCCTGGGTGGCTCAGTCGGTTAAGCGCCCGACTCTCACCAGCTCAGGTCGTGATCTCAGGGTCGTGAGATGGAGCCCAACTTAAGATTCTCTCTCTCCCTCTCCCTCTGCCCCTGCCCCTCCTCTTCCCTCTCTCTAAAAAAAAATAATAATAATTAATTTAAAAAATAATATTTCCTTAACTGGCATTCATCCCAAGATTAGGAATAGAGCCAATGTCTAGCTTTTCTTCTCAAGGTGTGTAGGTGAAGTAAGCAAAGAATATCCCTAAATTCTGAGATCCCTGATCCTAAAGAGAACCGTAGAGCATGATGACTTGATATACAAACTCAATCAGCTGGTATCATCAATCGCAAGCATTCCTTAATAAAAGAGACTGTGTTTTCTTGCACACGTGCTCAATATGTATATAAAGCAGGATCAATCTGTGACCCAACTCAGAATTGGCCTACTGATTTTACCACTCCCATTCCCTTTCATCTGAAGTCTGGGCTACCTTTCATCTCTCACTTATTCCAGTGAGACCAAAGCAGCCCCTGTTCTCTTACCTGCTTTCAACTAAAAAGGCCAGCTAGACGTGAAGGGCCCTGGATTCTGTCAGCTTATAAAACCCATACAGAGATCCTGAAGTAAATCTAAACTTCAAACCACAAGTGCATGAATTTCTAGAAATAGAACATCGACTCCCAACCATTCACATTTCAGGAGTGATGTAAATTTTGGACAAGGGTAATAAAATACAGCCAACTCCTAAATGTAACCTCAGAAGTAATCTGGAGGAGAGGAAATGTCCATAATTTCAATGCATGCTGAAATACTCAATATCATCTCATTAGCCTATACACCTAAGTTTTACATTTTTAGGAATTTATCGGGAGTGTTTGATCAAAGGGAAGCTGAGGCAAAAGGTAAAAGACTCTAGAGGTGAGAGCTGTCATGGAAACTAACACTGAAACCAAAGTCAATGGACTGACGTGTTTCTCACTGAACTTTTCATTTCATTAATCCTTGCTGTCCTTTTATAGCAGTGTTTTCCTCTGTAAGTTGACTGACCCTGGGGTACTCAGGCCTCCAGTGAAAGAGAATTTTGTTAAGAACAGTATAGTTATATCAAGTAACACAGTATTATAATAACTATGCATTGAGCATATATTTGAGCCAGGCAATATGTGTTTTACATATATTGTCTTACTTGTTATTTATTATTTGAAGTAATATAGGCAATGAAGAAAAATCTTATTTGAATTACTACATGTAAGGCAGTAAATATATAAGTGCCTGAAATATAGTGGTTGCTCAGTAAATGTTATTATTGTTCTTATTTTTTAGTTCAAACAACCATCCTATGAGTAAGGTTCATTTTTTTCAGTTCACAGATTTAAAAACTAAGGATTAAGGAAGTTAAGTGGCTTGCCTGTGATTCCCCAGCTAATAAGTGACAGAATTAGAATTTCAGCCCGGGTCTGTTTGATTCCAGAGGCCAAATTGTTAACCATTATGTTGTATTCTCTACTATAGTTAGAGATCTAAGGAGCTCACCAAATAAATCGATGACAACTCTGGATTATTTTTGAGCTAGGTTCATGGAACTAAAGCCTTAGAGGCCTTATCAATGCATACCTGTTTTTGTTCTCTAGCCATTCAGTTAGTTATGAAACAGTCAAGGTATTAAATATTTGGACTTGGAAAGCATACTACTACTTTTCAGGTTAACACCTTTGATCTAGATTCACAAATTTTTGTTTTTGTTCTCCTTAAACTCCAGGCCAAGAAAAACAACAGAGGATCTTTGGAAGGAGACAGAAACCAACTGAAACAAGGCTCCATTCTGGAGATTTTCTATGCTCCCAAATCCCATCATCACACAGGTAACTCAATGATAGTTTCATTTCTTTATAAAATAAATCTCAAGACCTGGTGAACCCATTTGGCTCCTGAAATAGACAACTGGGAATAGTTCGAGAATAAACTAATTAGTTTCAATTACAAGCAGGAACCTACTGTTATCTGGAGTTGGGGATGGGAAAACTCTCTGAAAACTACAGTTTCTTAGGTGGTCTAGAGTTCAGTAACATTCTTTTTTTTTTTTTTTTTAAATAAATTGCATGGTAAATGATCCTAATATTAACTGTTTACACCTAGCAATATGGACAATCCCTTGAGGAAATGCCACTCTGAATATAAGTAACTTGCAGACTCTTATTACCAACCACATTAAGCTGCCTTCATAAAGGGGTTGCTTTTCTTTTCCCTGAGGAATATCAATCCCTCTCAACTTCAGGCCTCATTTTCCATTCCTATTTATAGTCCTATTTTTCTCCCCCAACCCCTACTACCACCAAAAGAAATGGATAACTTAGAGGATTCAAATGTACATTAAATTTAAAAGAAAAAAAAAAACCTTAAACTACAGTCATAGTTGAAAAGCAATGGGTTTTTATGATGGGTAAATGAAGTCCCCGCCTCTCAGCATCTCCCAGGATGGGTCTCATCGGGAAACAGGAATATGGCATGACTCCTGGAAAGCATAAAACCTGCAAGGCTCCCACCCAGCTACTCTACTCTGCACATCCCTCGTGAGGAATAAGATCTATCCCCGTTAAGGAAGAACGTTTTTACCTCTGCCCTCTCCTGTTCACGTGTGTGAGAGCTCAAGCTCCCTCACAGCATAGACTGCCCCTGGTCAGAGCTAGGAATTCCGCTCACCGCCTCTTCCCTCACTGCTTCCTTCATGCTATCACTAGTGTTCATATGTTGGTGAGTCACAGCCAGCCTAATGCTATCTCTCACCATATTTGCCCCAGGGATTACTTAGCTACACAGTTTTGCCTTGCACGCTTCTCACAAGTCTCCATCTTATTTCTTATTTCGATTCGAAGCTCTCTGAGGAAAAGGACCCATTATCACCACTGTGGTTTCTATAGTCTTGCCACAGTTCCCTTCCTGTGACCAAGCAATGGATAAGCTGATTGTGATCAATGGTGAGTAACTTCTATTCATAGTTCAAAATCTGAAGGAACAGTTGCCCAAGCTAGAGAGAGCATGATTTTCAAGACTATAATTTAAAACATCCACTACGGCATTTTGTTTAGGATTGCCTGAGGCCCTACCACTTACTGTGTTACACTGGTTAAGTTAATTAACCTTTCTGTACCACATTTTTCTCATGTGTAAAATGAAGATAATAATGGTGCCATTATCATAGGATTGTTGTGAGGATGAAATGTGATAATACAAATAAATCGGTTAAAAGATATGGCACATAGTAAAAGACCAATAAATTCTGAGATACCGTTATTTATGATATGTACAAATGGGTGCATGAGACTCTTCGGGTAGTTAGACATGGAAAGAATAAAGCGCATTTTCCCATACGCATCTCGGTCATACCTTGTGGGAAACAGAAAGCCTCAACAACAGTGGTGCATGTTCGCTCCAACTCCGAGATCTCTGAGAAAACTCGAGATTGCAGGGTTAAAAATAACCCGAAAGAGGGGCGCCTGGGTGGCTCAGTTGGTTAAGCGACTGCCTTCGGCTCAGGTCATGATCCTGGAGTCCCGGGATCGAGTCCCACATCGGACTCCCTGCTCGGCGGGGAGCCTGCTTCTCCCTCTGACCCTCCTCCCTCTCATGTGCTCTCTCTCTCTCTCTCAAATAAATGAATAAAATCTTTAAAAACTAAAAAAATAAAAAAAATAAAATAACCCGAAAGGATCAGAGTGAAATGCCCTTGGGACGTGTGTGGTCAGTTCTGAAGTAGGCAGCAGATGTCTTGTAGATGGGAAGCCAGCTGTAAACGGCACACTGGGCACTCCCCTCTGTTCCTTTATTCTGTTGTAAAGATTCTTACGTGCTTGACTAATCCTGTATACAGGGAGGAATGTGCCTTACTACGCCCCTGCTGTAAACCATTATAGATCCATATCGCTGTAGAAGGTATATAAGAGTATGGAGAATAAACCTCGGCACCTTGGGCCGCTCGCTCGGGGTCCCCTGTGCCTCGTTCTACTGTCGCCTCTTTTTCTCAGTTCCTTCGCTGCCCCAGGTCCCCGACTCTCTGAGGTCGACAATACCTGGCATGGAGGCAAACTAAGTTCTGACATCATAGTCAAATGAATTATGAGCGTCCTTCATTTTCCCAAAACCTCTTGGAAACAATGATCTAACTGTACACCATCAACTAAAATGAGAATGATATAATAGAGGAGAATAGATACATTGTCTTGAAGGAAAAGCAACCAGAGACCTAAATGCAGCCTCGCCCTCTGTCCTGCCCTTCTGTCTCTCCCTTCATCTCTCACCTGAACAAGCAGGCTGGAAGGCATTCCTAGAAGATTTACCCCCACCCTTTCTCAGAACATAAAGGTCAAAAGAAAACCCCCCTCCGTCCACGTCAGGGGTTCCCACAGCCTCCCTCATCTAACCCACCACTACCCCCACTCCAGGAAAAAGTACAATAGAGAACAACAAACTATGCACACAACACATAGGTAATGAACACACACGCACACACACACACCCCTTCTGTTGGCTACACACTGCTAACCTGGCCATCCGGTGAAGTAAAAAGCCAAGAGTTACCTCACTGCCTCTCCCTCTGGCATCATTAGGGTGGAAGCAATGAAGGAAAAGATTTAACAAGAGTCAAATGACACTATAGGCAAAAGATAGAAGTAGAAGGTATTTATTGGGGGAGGGGAGCTTTTTTGCCTGCTCTTCTACAAGAAGCAGCGCCTTTATGCTACCTCCTGACTGTCTCCAGGCTCAAGCAATCATTACATTGGCAAACCACTGCAGTCTCCTCCTTCGTTCCATCTAGACCCAGCCCAACACATTCCACACTCTCATGCAGATGAATTTTCTGAAAACACAAGGCGGATCCCTATTCCACTTTCATTTGCAATTCTTTAATTAGACATATCGTGTTATTGTGCATTATTATAGTTATGTGTGCATATGTCATACCTCCCTCAATAAACTGTAATGCCATGGGAGAACCCAAACTATATTACTCATATTAAACAATCTTCACTCATTCATTCAAAACATGCATAAAATATGTGTTATGTACCAGGCACTATACTAGCCCCTAGAGATGAGTCAGGTCATTCCCTTCAATGTGTTTAAAATCATATGTGTATATGTCGGTTGTGGGGGCTGGGTGGGGAGAGCCATATAAACAGAAAATTGTAATGCATGGAATTATTTACATTGTATAATATTATGATATAATTGCAATATATAATATATTACTATCGCATAGGCACCAATTAACATAAGATCACATAGAAGGGGCTCCTACTAGGGACGCCTGGTGGCTCAGTCATTAAACATCTGTCTGCCTTTGGCTAAGGTCATGATTCCAGGGTCCTGGGATGGAGCCCCGCATGGGGCTCCCTGCTCCGCGGGAAGTCTGCTTCTCCCTCTTCCACTCCCCCTGCTTGTGTTCCCTCTCTCACTGCGTCTCTCTCTGTCAAATAAATAATTAAATCTTTAAAAAAAGAAAAAAAGAAGAGGCTCCTACTAAACCCTTGGGCAGATCAAGAAAGGCTTCTCAGAAGAAATAACATCTAAACTGATAGCTGAAGCATCAGCAGATACACAGGGAGAACCAGGAACTATGGGCAGTCCATTAAGACATAGTAGTGGCAAAGAAGAAGGCTTGAGAAATACACAGGAACCAGATCATAAAAGGGCTTAAGCCACATTAAAGAGTTTGAAGTTTATCCTGAAGAAGTTGAATTGTTTTAGTAAGAGGAGTGATGTGATCAGATTTCTACTTTAAAAATGACCACTTTAATTAGAGTATAGCAGTCATTCAAAGTATTTGTTGAACACATGACTAGTTAAGTGTAAGTAGCGTAATAAAAAAATATCGCAGGAATTCAAAAGAAAGAGAAATCAGTGAATCGGTGCTGGCTGTGATACCCCAAAAAAGTTTTATGGAGGAGTTTAACTCGTCTTTCAAAAAAGTACGATTTTGATAGGGTAATTGAAGGAAAAGCACTTTCTAGTTGGAAACAGGAAGGGTACAAGGAAGATAATGAGCTAGGAAGTGTCTGTGCCAAAGTTTCAGGTGAATTCACAGAAGAGCAAATAGTTTAGTTTAGTGAGTGCTAGGTCTGGAGAGATAGGTTGGCATCTCAGGGTCAGCCTTGAGGGATGGGGGGCCTTGAATGCCGATCTCAGGATTTAAACTTCACCAGCAAAGAGACTGCCAGCTCCTGGCTGAGTTTTGAAAGGAGAGAGGCATACTCCAAGTGTTGTGTTAGGAAGATTGAATATGAATTGGAAGAGGTTTAAACACAAGGTCCAGGTAACAAGATGTAGGAATGTAAAAGGAAAAACAATGTGCTGCAAGATACATATCAAAAAAAAAAAAAAAAAAGAGAAGTAAAAGCATAGGGTTGGGTGATGGGTAGAACAAAGGTCACCTCACATGCCAACCTCCTACATCTCCAGCACCCCTACTAATTTCCCTGGTAGGCTGATTTATCTGAATAGACAAATCTCCTGCAGCTTTGTGTTATCATCTGGATGATGAGAGTCTTCTCTTTTATGAAGCTGTTTAACCAGTGTCTACACCTAAGAACTAGGAGGTAAGGTTTTTTTGAAAAGAAAATGAAGAGAAAAGAATATTTGGAGAATGAGAGAAGACAATCGGAACAAACAAAAGGTAACACTGAGGCCATTCTTAAGTCCCCTAAATCAGTCACCCATGGTATTCATTCAGTTGGGGCACCACTGTTTATTGCAGGAACCCCCTCAGATAGATCAGACTTACACCCAGTCCTGGGACCCCAGAGACTGAATTAGCTCAAAGAGTTCCCTCCTCTCATTGTTGGGGTCACCTCCTCTACCCACTCTTTGTAACCTCAGTAACCACAAGAAGCAGAAGGATAAACTCAATTGTTCTGTTGTCTCCTGTTTGAACTCGGGTCACTTTGGTCTCCCAAAGCGACAACTTAATTTAATAGTACTTACGGATACTGAAAAAAAATATTAGAAATCCCCTTCCAAAATTGTCTAACAAACTTCCAGGGTACAGTAGTCTATTACTTAAGAAAAGCTGACCTAAGAAACATCACAGCCCTCATCCAAAGGAACAATGTCATTTACAAATAGATCTCTTAGAAGAGTCAATAAATCCCTGGCTCATCAAAATAAATTCTATTTTCTCAGCCTTTTTCAAAGTCAGAAAGTCAGGCTTCTCACAATAGGCCCATGTATTATTTATTCTACTTTACGGCAGGTGGGGAAACTGAAGTTGCATTCTTTAAGATAGAGATATTAAGGGGCGCCTGGGTGGCTCAGTTGGCCAAGCGTCTGACTCTTGGTTTCGGCTCAGATCCTGATCTCAGGATGGTGAGATCAAGCTCCTTGGCAGGCTTGGCACTCAGCAATGGCTCTGCTTGGGATTCTTTCTCTCCCTCTATCCCTCCCACTCATGTATGCTGCCCTCGCGCTCTCTCTCTCTCTCTCTCAAATAAATAAGTAAATCTTTAAAAAAAACAATAGAGATATTAATGGCTCTAAATTTTGTTCCAAATTGGATGGTGTCTTGCTATAACAGATATGAATGCCAGCTAATTAGTAGATTCTCTGCAATGGCATTTCATTTGTCACTGTTTAACTGATGACTATTGTTTTCTTTAGCACTTTTTAGTTGATGTTTGTTAGGCCTGATTACATGATAAAATTTCCTCAGCTTCCCTTTGTTTCCAAAGTAATTATAGGCTTCTTCCTCTCTCTTTTTGATGCCCACAGACGCCATAATGAAGGCAGTTAAATATGCAAAATGAGAATAAGAAACAAGGTGTCAACATACATATAATTTACTTTTGAGGCATCCGACTTACTCATAAACTAGGGATCATATTGCTAATAAAATTATCCGATTTTCCAAAAAAATTTGGACATATTTTCCAGTGTCTTTGCCAACAGATGGTTCAGGGGTCTTTTGCCACTTTATAATTCATCTACACCTCTCCAGACATGACGAGATAAGGAGATAATGTAAGTGAAAACAATGTGTGGGCCACAGATATGCAGCTGCAAGCAAAATCCCCACACTTCTTTCCAAGCATATGACCGCCCCTACTCCTACCTAGAACAGTTTAGTCAGCTATCTCCCCTAATTGAAAAGAGACTGCAACTAGACAGAAAATACTTAGGAAGGTGTTTGCTTTATTTTCTAAAATAGCTATATACTATGGGGGCATTTCAGTTACCCAACATAGAAGTTCTCAGACTTTAAACCAAAGGTAATATCATGCCAGAACGGAAACTATACATAATTTACCAAAGAACATATATAAGCAGACCACAAAACACTTCCAGATCAAAGGCAGTTCACTTTCTGAAACCCCCACGGCATCAGAAAGCCCTACTTCTTCCCAAGTATTGTATGTTTTAATTGAGGTAAGCTATTTGTAATAAAAAAAAAAAAATGCCAACCTATCTGTAATTTTATTAGCAAGGATTTTACCTGATTAAAGTTTCCTTATCTGGCATCTAAGATTAGATACGTTGGGAAATGCTAAATTCCTGAGTGGAGAACACATAGTATGCCGTATTTCCCAAACATCTCAGAACACAAACACTTTTTCTAACACAAACAAACATTGCCCAGAAGTGGCAAACACTGTGCAAAATACTGCATACTGCTGCTCATCATCAGTTGTCACTGGAACAAGAGCAGAAGGAAAAAAAAAAAAATCAAAGCGTTGAGTTAACTGAATTTTTAGAAGTGGGGAGGAGTTCTGGGGAGGATGCTAAAAGCACATTTTGCCTACCTCACAGTTTTAAGAAATACTCAGTCACAGAACATTTATTATGGAGGTGACTAGGAATCTATAATGGCATCTTTTTTTTTTTTTTGAAACTTACTAACAGGTATGATCTTAAAATTCTCCCAGGTAGCTCATGGCTGTCTTTAAATCCTAGGCATTACCAAATGTCTGGCTAATACTGTGTATACATACTGAGAAATATATTTTTATTTTGAATGAAAATTAGAATCAAACACTTGACCTGACAAATGACTAAAAACTAAGACTCTAAACCCAGTCTGGGCATCAGCTGGGTATGTGATCTTGGTCAAGGCCTCCTTGGTTTCCCGATGTCTGTACAATAGACCCTTCAGCTCTGTAAGCCTCATGAAACCCACCTAGGAAAGACACCTACAGCAGTTCTTACCCCTCAAGCAACAGTTGATGAGGGTGGCATGTGAGCCACTATCTTTGCTGGGAAGATTTAAGTACACCGTTCCAATCTAAAAAGCATCTCATAAGGTGCTTCCAGCCCTCAACTACTTCATAAACTGTTCTGTAAAATTTTATAACCACAGGCGTCTGCCCTCTCCGCTCATCAGGAGTAAAACTGCAACATCTGGCTCCCTCCACAACACCAGCCCTTTATAAAACCCTGGTAAAAGAAAGCCCAGGGCGGTGCGAATCAAGGGCCACCGATCAGTTACCGCCTCACACTTGAAAAATGCCCCGATAGTCTTCCTCCCTCACTTTTCCCAAATAAATAGCGTTCTTACACAAATGAAAGTCCACGGACCCCGAGAGGCTGGAAGGGCCGCGCGGGCCCGGCCGTACCTGATTGAAGTGCAGCTGCCCGGGCTCGGCGACACCCTCCTCGGGGGCGGCTCCCAGCTGCTCCAGCAGGCGCGCGAGCTGCGCCGCCGACAGGCTGCGATTCGCGCCGAACACGCTCAGCACATCCTCGCTAAAGGCGAGCCCGGGCCCCACCGCCGCGCCTCCGATGCCCGCGGCCGCCAGCAGTAGGAGCCCAGCCACCGCCCGGCCCGGGGCCATCCCGGCCGGGGCTGCCTCTCGAGGGCCTGAAACGGGCTGCAGCGCCCCGGGACGCTCTGGGCGCACCGGCGTCGGTGCCCAAGGGCGCGCGGATCAGGCGTCGTCGGCGCGGGTCCGAGTCAGCCGTGACTGGGGCGCCCGTGGTCCTCCGCCGCCTTCGGAAGAGCAGCAGCCCGCGACCTGCGGGGCATTGAAGTGGAGGTGCAGCGGGGGGGGTGGGGAGCGATAAGCAGAGCGGGCCCCCGGGCCTCCTGGAGAGCCTAAGATAAAGAGGACAAAGGGGGACAGAGATAAAGGCCAGCGGGCCACCCGCCGGCCAGCCCCGGGAGCACTGCCTTGCCCGAGCCCTCGAACGCCCGGCCGGACAGGGGGCCAACTGCCCTGGAGCCGGGTTTGCAAATGTCCCAGGATTTGCATAGTGTGGTGACACACGCTCCTCCCGGATATAAAGCCCCAAGCCAAACAATTTCTTTAGGAAGAACTAAAACCACTCTCACTATAGAACCCCACCTCTTCTTCCTGTCTTGCTGCTAAATTCCCTCAGAGCAAACTCAGACGCGGGGAGACAAGGCAGTCCCCAAGGAGCTGCAGGAAATAGCTCTTTCGGAGTCCTGGACTTTGCGTCCAAACGGGACCTCCCTCTCCCAGATCTCTTTGCTGGGCTTGGCAAACTAGCCTGCTAACCTCTCACCTCGCCTGTCTCTTTCTGCTTCTGCGTCTCTGTGTGTGTCCACGTGAGTCTCAGTCTCTCTCTTTCTCTCTGTCTCTCTCTCAACACTATCTGGCAAGTCCGCTCGGAAACTCCGAGCCCGGGCCCTATCCCCTTTACAGATAAGAGGCGGGCCCTGTCCCCGCCTCTCTGGCACGTGGTCACACGCACTCCCCCAGCCTGAACTCCCGCTCTCGTCCACGCCGGGGCGCAGAGCCGCCGGCGTTGCGCATTCCTCCCCGGACCCGGCTCTCCACCCTCGCCCCGGGGGGTTACCTGAATGCCACATCTGTGTCGGTGTCCCCAGCCTCCTTTCTGGTCTCGGTGGTCTCTTTGTTACCTTGCTGAAACCAACTTCCTGGAATAGAGTCTGGAGCCCCATGCATTGTCTAAGAGATTAGCAGGAATTGGCTTTTTTGTAGTACTTCGTAAACTCCGAGGAAAAAAAGGAAACCAAATCTCCA
Organism: Mirounga leonina; assembly: GCF_011800145.1. NCBI lineage: Eukaryota > Metazoa > Chordata > Mammalia > Carnivora > Phocidae > Mirounga > Mirounga leonina. Next base: position 2,426,736 of record NW_023270702.1, read on the forward strand.
GCGTGGTGGCGGGCTGACTGAGCCTGCACTTCCCAAGTCGGCCCTTCCTGACGCCGCACAGGATATCCGCAGATCAGAATGAGTGTTTGTTTGTTCAAATGAGGGTTCAAGAAAAGCTGACTTAGGTGTGAGATCAACAGGCTTGTGCAAAGTGAATGCGGTGTTTGGGGACAAAGGTTGTGTCTAGTGGATATAATTGCCCAGAAATAAAGTAAATCTTGGTTCGCTGCTCCATGGCTAAGTACAATAAGAATTCAAAGTGGTGTTCTTGCCTTTCACTCGGAGAGTGCACAGCCTCCTAAAACAGCCGATTTTAAGAGACACTAAGTGCAGAAAAAGGCAAGGAGATGTGGAAGAGGGACTTAAATGTAAATGTGAAAAATAGAGACAGAAAGAGAAAATTCCAGAGGGATAAGGATCTAGGTGGACATAACTGAGGGCTATCATATGGAAAATGTTTAACTGTATTCTAACCAGTAACAGGGCAGAGTCACCAAGAAGAAGGTTTCTGCGGAATATAAAGCACAAGTGCTTTGGGAGGTAGTGATTTCTCCATGATTGAGAGTGTTTCAAACCCACAGGTTAAGTGGTAGAAGGATTCCTGTCTTGGAGGGAGATCAGCAAAATGATCTTGATGGTGTGTCCCTTCCAATTATAAAATCTGTATATTTGTTGGGAATAATTTATGAATTTATAATGGTACAAAAAGGGCAAGTATTTCACCCAAGGGCCAGAAGTAAGTTCATGTCACAGTTAAGCTCTTAAACTATACAAATGATGGGACTCTTCGAGATTTTTATTGGATTCTTAAATGTAGTTTGTTTATTTTTCCTTTTGACCTCAGTGACTTAAGGTGATTCTTTGAAATTCATGAATGCTTCAGGTAGTTCATCCACATCCAGCAAGTTGTTTATTCCCATCTTGAACTGCAACATTGCTAAGATGTTGGATTTTCCACAAATATAAATGGGTTTTAAATAATACAAATTTGTATTGCAGATTTTTTTAAATAAAATTTTTGTATTAGTCATTCATGTCTAAATACATACATTTTGTCTGCCCATCAACCCCAAAAGACAATAAACAGTAAAATAAGTAATAATCAACTTGCTTGGCAACTTTACCAAATACGGTTAATATGATTTAAGCATGAAATTAAGAGAGAGTATTCAGAAAATTACAAGGTACTAACTACCAAATTGGCAAGGCTAATTTCTAGATCTTTCACTCTAATGAAATATAATCACCAAAGTACTACTCAGATAATGTTTTAGGGCTCAAAATATGGCATTCTATCAGCAATATCATTACTGAAAAAAAGGACTTCCAGTTTAAAATATAAAGTGTAATGTTAATAACTATAATTTCTCTCAGAAATTTGCCTTAAAGTTTAAGTAATTTTAAATGGTAATATTTAACGGAGCATGCCAGGAACACCAGCCAGGATATTGAAAGATGCTTTCTCTTTCTGACAATGTCACCTGGGAAACTTGGTGACAGGTTCAATTCCCTCATCTATGAAACAGGAAAACTGGGATAGAAGAACAAGTATCTACTCCAGCCTTATTTCTAAATGTCTAATTTAGGGCGCCTTCGTGGCTCAGTTGGTTAAGCAACTGCCTTTGGCTCAGGTCATGATCCCAGAGTCCTGGGATCAAGTCCCACATCGGGCTCCCGGCTCAGCGGGGAGCCTGCTTCTCCCTCTGACCCTCACCCCTCTCATGCTGTTTCTCTCTCTCTCTCTCTAATATATAAATAAATAAAATCTTTAAAAAAAATAATAAAAAAATAAATGTCTAATTTAGGAGTCATCTTTGAGAACAAAACATGAAACTCCTAGAAGAGAAATAAAAGTTCAATTCTCCAGAGGCCCCTGGGTAGCTCAGTCAGTTAAGCCTCTGACTCTTGATTTGGGCTCAGGTCAGGATCCCAGGGTCCTGAGATTGAGCCCCTCCCTCTTTGTCCTTGCACTGGGCTCCCTGCTCAATGGGGAGTCTGCTTATCCCTCTCCCTCTGCCCCCCCACTCCCTCTCCCCCCCATTCATGCTCTCTCTCTCTTTCAGATAAATAAATAAATAAATCTTTTAAGGAAAAAAATGATTCTCTCTCTTCTTCGGCCCCTCCCTTCTTCTCTAAAAAAAATAACAATTCTCCAATGGAAAGGACATTTAAAGTCAAGCCTTACTTTTTCTAATAGCTTCAGATTTTCTTTTAAACTTTCTCATGCATTCATTTCCCTGTGGAAGGACTAACAAGCAAATCGAAGAGACAGCCCTTTCCCTTCTTCCCCTTCCCTTCTCTTCTCCTTCCTCCAGTCTTAAAGCCATGAGGTGGAGCATAGCATGATAAATAGTATCTGTGTGGAGGGCAGTCACAGTGACCCAAAGAGGGGTGCGTTTGGAACCTGAACGAGAGAAGAAGGGTATCCAAGGAGGAGGGAAATTTAGTGTGGGCACTCATAGCCCACGCAGGGTGGCAAAGGTGTCCAGATGGTAAGGGGAACATGGAAAATCAGAAGATGCATTTATTTCTGGACAACAGGAGTGTGAGCACTCAGCCCAGCACAGAATGTCAGCACCCAGGTATGATGAGGGGAGCATCCTTCCCAGTATAGTTTGTCAGAGCCCAGGCTGGAGGGAGAGTGTGTCCACAGTGGCTTGGTGTAGGGTTTCAGAGCCAGAGCGAAGATAGGAGGACATCTATGGGTCGAGGGAGAGAGAGGCAGCTGAGTGTGGAGAGTCAGAGCCTGAATGGGTGAGAGAGGTGTCTGTGCTTGATGATGACCTGCATAGGAAGTCAGAGATGGAGAAGGGTGAGGAGAGAGACCCTGCTGAGCAATAGCATGAGGTACCAGACTCTGTGCAGTGAGCAGAGAGCTGCCCGATACCCAGTGTGTGACGGTGGGATTTATAAAAAGAAATATGTATTTGGTCTTCATCCCAGTTTCTGGCACACAGCTCCTAAAACCCTTGGATTTCCCAAGTTATGAGAACGACAAACGTGTCTGAGGTGACTTTTGGACCGCACCTGAAGTTGGGGGCTGCTTGCCAGGAGAATCAACCATATGATTATAAGGCTGTAACTTTCAGTCCCACTCACCTGACTTCTGCAGAGGGGAGATGGCCTGGAGGTTGACTCAATCGCCAATGGCCAATGATTTAATCAATCATACCTATGTCATGAAGCTCCCATAAAAACCCAAAAGGACTAAGTTTGGAGAGCTTCCAGGTTGGTGAACACATGGAGATTCATGAAGAGTGGTGCCCCTGGAGAAGGGTAGAAGCCCCAAGCCCCTTTTCCACACCTTGTCCTGTGCATCTCTTCCATCAGGCTGTCCCTGAGTTATATCCTTCTATAACAAACTGGGGATCTAGTAAGTAAAGTATTTCTCTGAGTTCTGTGAGTCATTGGAAACTCCAATCTATAGTCAGTCAGTTAGAGCACAGGTCTAACTGTGTCTAGAGCCTGGACTTTGTAACTGCTGGGGGTAAGGGGCAGTCTTGTAGGACAGAGCCCTTAAACTATGGGTTCTGATGCTATCTCCCGGTAGGTAATACCAGAACTGAGTTGAATTGTGGGACCCTCAGCTGGTGTCTGAAAATTGCTCAGATGTGTGTAGAAAACCCCTCATATTGAATTTGGGGTGTAGAATCATAGAGTGTCACAACCCAAGCAAGAGAGGGAGGGAATGAAGGGGAAGCAAATGGCAGCAGAAGTAAAAAATTAATTATACATAAAGGGATTCATTAAACACATGACTATATTAAAGATAATAATCGCAACCAGTTTTCTCACTGTCAAGGAAGGAATTTGCAAACTTGGAGAGGGAGAAAACTTAGAATGAATCCATGCTGTTGGGTTAGAATTGGAGCTATCATTGCAAATTCATGGTTTTCACTACATAAACAGATTTAAAAAAAATAGATATAGTTGTAAAAAATATCCTAGCTCTGGCCACTGGCAGGTCCTAGAAACAGTGATGCCCCAACAACAATCAATGAGCATACCTATGGCCCTCAGCTTGGCTTCTAAAAACTATTCTCAGGGGGTGGCTGGCTTGTTGGCTCAGTTGGAAAGAGCATGGGACTCCTGATCTCGGGGTCGGGAGTTTGAGACCCATGTTGGGGGTAGAGATTATTTAAGTAAAAATAAAACTTTAAAAAAATTAAAAACAAAATAGAAACTATTCTCCACTAATAGGAGGGCTCCTTAGAGAAAAGTTTGATTCCAGGACAAGGCAGACAAAGCACAAGCTAACCCTCAAATCTCTCATTGTGCCTGAAAACAAGGGAGTGGTCAAAGAATGTAGAAAATACATATTAAAGTATTCCAAAATAGTGGAGCATTAGATCAGCATCTTACACTCAAATGATTCAGTGAGAAAAGGTCTTTGCTTACATCTTTTCTGTAAGTTTGTAATTGCTTCAAAATTTAAAAAATAAAACATTGAGTATTGAAGATAAGAAGAAAGTTCCCACAACAAATTACATAGAAATCAAATCTGAAAGTTTTGCTAAAATTCCAACCTTATAGTATTCAGTGAAATTGATTTACTCATTTCTTACATATTTTTAACATCTGTATCACAGTCCGTGCTGTCTGGGAATACAAGAATGAAAGGATGCATTTTATCTTACCTTTAAGAAGCTTGTAGTTCAGTTTAGACAGTAGTAAGATGATTGCTATAGTGGAGATTATAAAGGTTGCAGTAGAGAAAGTTAAAGGCACCTATATTTGCAGAAGATGCTGAGCAAATAATTGACAGAGCAGGTAACCCTTGAGCTTGAAGGATAAGTAAAGTTTGAGAGAAAAACAAGGAGTAGAAGCACATTGCAAGATGAAGAAATGCTGAGAGACCTGAAAATAAAAAATAAAAAGAAAATTAAAAAACGCTGAGAGACCTGAAAGAGCAAGGAGAACCACAAGGAGGACTTTGGAACTGGAGAGTCTGGAGCATAAAGCAGCATCTAACAGAACCCAAAAAACTCTCCAAGTTCCACTGGGTCAAAGATGTCTTCATCTGCTGATGCTCCAAAGATTCTTTGTGGTCATCTGTGGTAAAAAATCTCCTCAGTGAATTTAAGCCTCCTTTTTCCTGTATTATAAGCACCAAGTAATATCCATTCCTCATTACTACAAACATGCCACACATAAAATTCTCAAGTAAGGGCAAGGTAATGACTCTGTCCATATCATATGTGTCTATATATCTCTCCAGCCATCAATGCTACAGATGATGTAGGTAGGAATCAGATTTCTGCAAGTCCTCTGTGAATTATTCGTAATCTATAAAATGGAGGTTAAAATAATATCTGCGCAATCTATGTCACTGAATAACTGGGAAAATCAGATGTGATAAGGTGTGTGAAAACTCTTTATAAACTATAAAACAGAATGTCAGTATTATTATAAGCCAACATGGTAGGCTAATGTGACCTTTGTAATCAGCCCCGTGAGGTGCCATTGAGAAATGGACAAGAACAACCAAGAATACCCTGGAACAAAAGACTGCTTTATAGCTAACAAAATTCTTGAGGTGTTTTTTTTTTCTCTCCAGGAAATTAAAGCACTAATCAAAAATAGAAAGAACCATGGACACCAGCAAGTCTAATCTGGTGGTTTTTTGAGTAAGGAAAAGAAAGGTCAAGAGAGTCAAATGAAATAGTAAAGTAACACATTTAGACAGTTAGACTGGAGCGCCTGGGTGGCTCACTCGGTCCTGGGATCAAGTCCACATCAGGCTCCCTGCTCAGTGGGGAGCTTGCTTCTCTCTCTGCCTGCCACTTCCCCTGCTATGCTTTCTCTCTCTCTCTCTGACAAATAAATAAAATCTTAAAAAATAAAAAACCACCAATGTTTTAAAAATAATATTTGTGTGACTTTGAGTTAATTAAACAAAATTATATTAGCCTTTGTTTTACTTAGCTCTTCTTCCTTCTTTTTCTTAAGTTCTTTTCTAATGGACCAATAGCCCAAAGCCTTTTGCTCCCATTCAGCTCAGCTCACCCAGCAGGACCTCATCGTGGCTTTTGTGTTTCGTAATTCTATACAATTTTTATCATATTCTTAAAATTCTGGGAAAATGTATATGTACTAACATGGAAAGGTGTTGAAAAAAATAATGAAAACAGCAAGAACAGAATATGTTGTAAAACAATATAAACAGCAGTGTGTGTGTGTGTGTGTGTGTTTGCACTTAAGTTAACAAAAGTCTGGGGGAATATGCACCAAGCTGTTTACAATGTTTTCCACCTAAGGAACAGGTTTGGTGAGCAGGGGATTCAAAGGGAAGAATAGTATCTTTCTCTAGAAAGAAGAATAAAGAAAACATACCTTTTTCTTCATATACTTTTATGGTGTTTGAATTTTTTAAAAGGTATATCTTTTATAATTAAAGGAGCAAAAAATTATCAAACTATAGATAGTGGCAGAAGTCTGGGTGGCCTCTAAAATGGGGAGTTAGAATCCGTCAATGCGTCTCCAGGTGCCCAGTGGGGACCATCTTGAGCAGCAGATGCCAAGATCCCATGCTGTGTGGCTGGCATGCTTCTTTTTAGCACAGAAAGCTTGCAAAAAGAGCATAGATTTATAAAAAAGAGCCCCAAAAGGCACCCAACCCCTTACTCTATGAATCCAGAATAGCCCCAGGTCTTTGATGGGGAATGGAGTAAGCTCAACAGCAGGCATGAATAAGTCTCCACAGGAGAGGTTCTACCCCTATCTCAACCCTCCCAAAATTTGAGGCTCAGAATCCCAAAGCTTGACTGAAATTGAGCTGCTGGGAGATATAATCATGTAAGAACAATAAAGAATTTTGTTTTCAAGATAAAAACTTAGTACAAAGCTTAGCCGTAGGCAAAATTATAGAATGAAACTATAACAAGGAGCTCTTTTCTCCTCTGGGTTCTCAACCCCTTAATACCTGGGACCCACACCCTCTGCTTTGCCTTCCCTTCCTCCACAAGTTCTAATCCCAGGATCTCCTGTTCCCTTTAAAATATAAAAAATTACAAATCAAAAAATGATAATTGACTATTTGCTTTGTGTGTGTGTGCGTGCCAATGGTATCACTGGCTTTTCTAGTTCACAAAACATTTTCAACTTAAGAATTTAAATGAGAGGGGCGCCTGGGTGGCTCAGTCCTTGAGCATCTGCCTTCCGCTCAGGTCATGATCCCAGGGTCCTGGGATGGAGCCCTGCATTGGGCTCCCTGCTCCACGGGAAGCCTGCCTCTCCCTCTCCCTCTCCCCCTGCTTGTGTTCCCTCTCTCGCTGTGTCTCTCTCTGTCAAATGGAGAAATAAAATCTTTTAAAAAAAGAATTTAAGTGAGACTACTGGAAGTAAGAAAACAAAATACTAAGTGTCGTCTCCTCAGTGTCTGGGCTAGTAGAATCCTCTTGACGAGTTTCACTTCTAGTCTTTTCCAAAAACTCATTCACACATTTTTGCTGAACAGAAGTGCTTTCACTGTTACTGCACGTTCATCTAGGACTCCTGATAAGGCGGTAAAACCCTGTTTGAGAGAGTTCCGTGATTTCCAAGCAACGTGCACGGAGACTACTCCCACCCCAGGTCTCCTGGCAGCAAGGTATTGAGGAAGAAAAAGTGAAATAAGAATCAGAAGACTTGAGTTCTCCTTCTAACTGAAACATGTGAACAGTTTTGTCATCTCTGTAGTTGGCATTCCTTAGTTCTTCCAGGTATCCCAGGGGTCGTTACAAGAGTTCCTTGAGAGAATACAAATTAAAGCATTTCATAAACCACAAAGCCAAGGAAAACTAAAAAATTCCAAACGAGCCAAACCAGATTGAGATGTCATTTTCAGCACAATTTACAGCATTGTGACACAATTTGTCTCTCTGAGGCACACAACAACCTCAAACAAGCCAGGTAGCTCACCTTCTCCAGAGAGAAAAGTACTTCTCTGTAGGACCAGAGCATGGTCCAGAGAGCTCACTCTAGAATATCCAGTTTGCTTTTTTTTTTTATATAACTTGGATGGAGTTTGTCACTTTATCAAAGAAACTTTAATGTTTTCTAGTTCTATTTCTTGTTTTGATGCCTTTGTTTGGTACGCTTCAGAAGGAGGAACATTATTCTTGGCACACACAAATGAAAAACCAAGCTTTGATACCTGTGGCTTTACACTTAAATATGATCCATTCTTAGGTGAAAGTCTTAATGTAGATAAATGTACTCGGAATAAAGTATGATTTACACAAAAATAGAATAAAAGCAGGATAGATATTACAGGGAAAGATAACAGTTACAATACACAGAAAACGTCCTGTCCAAAAATAACATATCCTAATGGCTGAAGGACTGTAAAGGAGTTTTCAACTTGTATTTGCGATGGAAGAAATATTCTCCAGACATAAAATCTGGTGCCACTGAGAGACTTATGGGTTTACTAATGTTCAAGGTTTTTTTATGTTGCAGGCACAGTCTCTAGACTGCCTTGTCTGGAGGAAGGCACGGACAGACAACCGATGGACGACTGATGGCCCTTGGGTGTCTTCTAGGATCTCCGCAGCTTATTTCTTAATTCAAGCTATCCAAACCATGTTTGCTCTTTTTCGTAACAGAAAAATATATTTTCCATTGAAGTTTGGTAGCTCAATTAGATATGAGAAAAACTCACGTTGAAAGAAGCCTAAATATTTACTCACACAAAAGCACCATGAGTCCTTAAGCTTATTACAAGCAGGAATAAGTAGGTACTTTATTCCAAAGTCCTATAACTACTGCCTAGGTTTTTCTCTTAAAGAAGAAGAAAGAATTGCTATCATGGTGTTCATTCCAGGAAAACAGAGAGTTTAGATGGATTTCTTCTCCATCGTTGATTATCTTCACTTGTGAATTTGAGGGGAGGAGAAAAGAAGGACAGTAGAGGGAGATATTCTATAATGATATAAGTTTGATAAAATGAGTTGCATATACTGAATTAAGTTCTTATTTCCTCTGACACTTCCCAATTAGTTTTATTATTAAAAATGGAATCTAATCCCCAAACAGTGATTTCTAAACTCTTTTATATTTTAAAGATAACCTGAGGGTTTATTATGTATTTGAGCTCTCACCCTGCTACTATTGCTCTTTAATTGCAGTTTTCATTATTTTAAATGTCATGGGAAATTGTTGCTGAGATCGCCTTAATTTTTTTAAATGAGCTTGAATTCATTTTCGTAAAAAAATAAGTTGATAAATGTGCACAGAGAAAAGACTTGCATGCATAAATTTATCAACCCTGATCATCTCTAGATGGTAGGAATGTGAAGTTCTTTCTTCATGATTTTTTATATTTTCCTAATCTTCTGAAAAAACTATTTCACAATTAAACGTTTAATATTAATTTTAAGACAGTAACAACAAAATGAAAAGTTAGAGAGTTAAGTAGAATGAGGATATGCACAGCTTTTTATTGAAAAGCCGATGTTGGGTGCCTCAGTGGCTCAGTCAGTTAAGCGACAGCCTTCGGCTCAGGTCATGATACTAGGGTCCTGGGATTGAGTCCCACATCAGGCTCCCTGCTCAGCAGGAAGCCTGCTTCTCCCTCTCCCACTCCCCTTGCTTCTGTTCTCTCTCTCACCATCTCTCTCTCGCTGACAAATGAATAAAATCTTTATTTAAAAAAAAACAGAAAAGCCAATGTTAATGTGGGGTGAAGTTTTCCCATTGTGGATTTCATGTCTGTGGGATTTCCCTTAATTTGAGGAAAGAACTCTTCTTTCTCCTTATTTATAGGGCTAATAATAGACTCATATTAAGAATAAAAACTGAGTTAGCAAACTCAATATGTAGCAGGGGAAAATCCCCAAAGGCCAGAATTTTTATGCTTCATAAGACTTTCCAACTGTAATCATTCCCTCCTACATGTAAAGGAAAAAGGTAGACTAAAAGCATAAATTCTAAATGACTAAGATATAATAAATGGCCCAAAAAATTCTAAGCAGTTACCATTTTGCAAGTTTTTATCTAAAATATTACATAGGAATACATAAGGCACTTGTGATGAGCACTGGGTGTTATATGGAAGTGATGAATCACTAAATTCTTAAAAAATAATAATAAAATAAAATATTACATAGGAAAAATAATTACTTTAGAGAGTTTTAATCTAAAATATCAAATATCTAAAAACTAAATAAAACTAATAAATCTAACTAAAATCTAAATTAAACTAACAACTTAAAATAATCTAAAGCATTTCATCCAAAATATCTAAAATTCTGTTCTTTATTAAGAAGGGGTCGTGGGCTAGTGTCTGGGCTAGTAGAATCCTCTACTTGGAGAAGTTACTTTGAATAAATCAAAGTCCAAGTTGTTTCTTCCTATTTATTCCACTGAAGGTTAATATAAAAAGGATTTTACCAATATTATGTTCAAGTCTTTAATCTTAATAATGCAAAATTATTTCTATTAGGTCTCTGCCTACCTTATTCTTCATCATTGTGTGATTCTAGGCTTCGAATTTTCAAAGAAGACTCAGAAAAATCTTGGAACAAACTTGGAGCCAAAATAAAGGTGTCATCTAGAGAGCTCAGACAGGAAGTGAAGCTGATAAAACTCAGTGTCTTTTCTGCTCTTTTATATCAAAAGAGATTTGTAATGCTCCATTTGGCCAACTCTGGAGAACAAGACTAGCAAAATGGCTGGGATTAGAAAAGGAAGAGGTATGCCAGAGCTTCCCCATCTGCATACACTGCCCCTGGGATCTGTAGATACAGAACCAAAGAATGGGGTTGGGTACCATCACAGACCAGATCATATCAAAAACCATTTCTAAAGCAGGTTCAGAGATGCCTGGGATTTAAGATAATTAGAGAACATTTGTATCACTGTCATGTTTTACTCAGCTATCTCCCCACTGACACTATAGAACTCAACACTGATGGCCGCAGATCCAGCGCCATCGCTAAAAATCGTATCTGTAATCTGCTCTCTCGAATCCAAAATTACTATGAAGACATAATCTCTCTGAGGCAAGCTGGTCTGGGGGGCCCGTCTGATGGAAGCCTACAATGAAATAACAGCATTTTCACTGCATCATCCCCATTCATGTGTAGTTGGCCAAATGCCATCTTTTCCTTATGGATGTTATTCTGGTCATATAATCTGTGCTTGAACAACTACCTGGCATTTCAATTCCAGTGTGTCAGTATTTGGGAAGTTAATTCATTGCCTTCACCAGAACTCTTCACATATAGTTTACATTCTTAACTATTTTAGGAGTCCATTTAAATCAAAGATAGGGGGCGCCTGAGTGGCTCAGTTCTTAAGTGTCTACCCTCGACTCAGGTCTTTGGTCCCAGGGTCCTGGGACAGAGCTCCGCATCAGGCTCCGTGCTCAGCAGGGAACCTGCTTCTTCCTCTGTCCCTCCCCCTGCTTGTGATATCTCTCTCTCTCTCCTCTTTCTCTTTCTCTCTCTCTCTCAGATGAATAAATAAAATCTTAAAAAAAATAAAAATAAAAATAAATCAAAGATAGGCCAGATACAGAAAGGTAAACTGGTTTTTTAAGTGTTGACTCATTTAAAACAAAGACCAGCATTAACATCATATGCAGTATATATTTCAAATTTGTAGTCTTCTTTTGATATAAATATTGATAAGGGTGGTAAAGAGCACTACCTGCTAACTAACTGATCTGCATTTGAGAAACAAAAACAAAAAGAGACAATGTCTCGTCACTAGGCTTCTTGCCAAGAAGTCGGGTCAAAGTACATAGAGGCTGCAGTGTTTGATCAGTTGGTGAAGTGGGTTACAACGAACCCAAGTGTGCTCATTCATGGTATTTTTCTCCCTGCAAGTCTTTTATAACTGTTAGAATGGGTTCCCTTTTGTTTCATTTTGGTTTTTTGGTTTTATTTTTCTTTTTTTTTGGTGTTTTGTTTTGTTTCATTTCTTTTCTTGGCCTAGATTCTTCTGACAGCTAATTATTATCTAAAATATATGACAAAAATAATAATAATATGGAGTTCCTTAAACATTTTAAAAGACAAAAGAAGGACTTTTTGCTTTGGTTGGTTTGGGACCACTTGATCCTGTCACTTATAGCACATGGTTGATTATTGATAAACACCAGTTTTCATAAAGTAGTTTTCTTTGGTAAATATTCACTAATTGATCTTTAGTCTATATCCTAAATACTTCTTTTAAAAAATGTTAAACCCCGTTCTTCTCAGCTTTCCACTGATTACATTACAACCTTCACAGAACCTATTGATAAGACAACGTGCTATTAGTAAACCTCTAGACTACTATGTGAACATATTTAACACTTAGCCCAAACCTTTGTGGTATATAGAAAAAGAGGATCTTTAGCCAGGAGATGCCTTTTTCAAATATTGTGAGAATTAGAGTAGGCCATATATGTAGAGGATCTAGCATAAAGGCATAGGGATGTGTGTATGTGCCTCAAGCACTGTGCTATACTTCCTTATGTGCCCCAGTTCCCTAAAATAATACTAATTGTGATTATGACATTGATCTGAATTCCAAATCAGAAATATCTGTTTTCACTGAGAAAATATAAACCCTCAGAAGAGAACATTATTTTCCTACAGCAACTCTGTAGCCCACCCTTATCTGAATTCTTAAACTACCTTCTTCCCTGGTAGAGCATATGAACTTTCCAAGCTTTTTTCCAAGCCCAGCCCTCCACTGGAACAACAGATCATATCCTCTCTTGCTTACTCAAGGTCTTTGTCCCCACATTATACCTTCTCTCCCCAACCATATCATCGGTTTTCCCCTCAGTACTCGATCATTCCCAAGAGAAAACATTATCTCTTACCTCTTACAAGTTCCTTTCACCTCATAAATGTCTCAAGCTATCACTCTATTTGTTATAAGTTGAATTGTTTCCCTCAAAAGAAGACAGAGTGAAGTCCTAACCCTCAGTAACTCAAAACATGACCTTGTTTAGAAATAAGGTCATTGCAGATGGAGTTAGTTAGGAGGAGGTCATCCTGGAGTAGGGTGGGTCCTGATCGAATAGGACTGGTGTCTTGTAAGAAAATGGGCATGTGGAAACAGGGAGACACACATGGGGGGGGGGGGGACACCACGTGACGATGAAGACAGAGATTGGAGTTGTGCAGCTGCAAGTCAAGGAATGCCAAAGATTGCTGGTAAACCACCAGCAGCTAGGAAGAAGCAAGGAGAGTTTCCCCTAGAGGTTTCAGAGGGAGTATGCTTATGCCAACAATCTGATTTCAGACTTCTAGCTTCCAGAACCGCGTGAGGCAATACATTTCTGCTGTTCTAAGCCACCCAATGTGTGGTACTTTGTTACAGCAGCCCTGGGAAACAAATAGACCATTTCCACTCTGTATTACATTATTCCCATGAGCAGAAAACATTATCTTTTATCACTGAAAAATTCCCTTGACCCTAAATCTTCCTTAAGCTAGCATCCTAATCCTGTGCTTCCTTTTTATAGGAAATGTCTTTAGAGAGTCCCTTCTAAGTAGTGCCATTACTTACTCTCCTCCCGTCCTCTGATGCACTCATTCTAGTCAAGAAACTCACTCTTCTCTCCACTCCTCAGCTGCCATTTTTGTCAAGATAACTTACTGTACTTTGTTTTTCTTCAAAACAGATAACATTATATGTTTATTTCTTAATTTTGCTATCGTCTATCTCTCTCACCAGAATCTAAGCTCCACAATGACAGGGAATTGGTGTATGTTTTCACTGGCCCCCTCCAGGTCCTGGCGCTAAGTAGGTCCTTAGTGAAATTTTGTTGAATGAGGCAATGCATTTACTTTTAGAGTATTAATTACATGTGATACATAAAGCATCCATTGGGATTTAAATATTCTTTAATTATGGATACTAGAAATTTTGTAAGGAATTTGTTGCAGTTTTCAGGAGTTTGAAGACTACTAATAAAAAGTGATTTATGCATTGCAAGCATATATTATCACTCATTTTTCACCCTAAGGTAAACTGTGACGTCTTTATTTTATACTATACCTTCCCAAGCTATGAGCAGATATTAATCTTCACATTCTCCTATGTATTGGGGAAAGGCAGTTTTTTTTTTTAACTTGTATCTTACAGATTTGGAAACTAAGGGACTTATGAGCAAAGGGGCCTTCTTGTAACATCTAAGTGCATAAATGAGAAAATAGAAACTGATCAAATCAATTTAATTTCCACTAAAATCACCCACCATCAACCCTACCTTATAATTTTGTTGACATTTAAGATTATTATCTTGATTATACTAAATGAGAAAAAATAACTTCTTCCTCGATATTATGGCAATTTATAGATGAGAAATATGAAATCAGATATATTATGCAAACAAATGCATAAATGAAGATTTCTTGCTCAGGTCAGGGCTCTGAGGAGTGGCAGACATTTAGCACAATGAACTGAGTAAAAAGAGAAAATTGAGAAGCACTGTTAAACATATTCATAAAGTGCATTATCTGCAATGTGAATAAGACTATGGTCACATTAGTCTATGCTGTGATAGTTCACAGTGATCAACCATCTATATCCACATAAACTTGTCTTGCCATTTTCTCATTGCCCTCTCTATCAGTAACAGCAAGATAAGGCAGCAAATTAAAGATACGGAATCTTTGCTAAAGAAGATATCAGGGATACATTGTTACACTGCCTATGGAGGCCTCCATAGAAGAAGAATACTATGAATTTTTTTCAAGCTATTTTTTGGAAATGAAAGTAATATAACAATAGTATTTCACCCATGTATATATACAATAACAATACTTTTATGAATACTGTGTTTCATATTTCCACTAAACTCACCTTTTTAAAAATTACATTAACTCACTAATGTCATGAAGAAAATTAATTCCAGAAATTTTAAGGACAAGTGATATTGGATTTAACAAGACAAAAACTATTTCTAAAAATACATTTGCATTCTATTTTATGAAATCTTACTTCAACCCTTGGTTTAACTCAACTATCTTCTCTCTCCCCCAAAACCCTGCCTCTTAACCACCCTTCCTTACTTTCCAATCAGATTTCCCATCATTTTCTCCTTCCAACCTAGACAAATGGAAGAGGAATCTCTACACTTCTCTGAAGACAGTCCCGTACCTGAACTACAAAACCTCTTCTCTCCCTGCACCTGAAGCCCTGCTCACCAATTGTCTCCTCTCTCTCCCATACCTTCATCCTTTTCCTGGCCCTTGGTTTCTTCCCAGCAGCACTCATACCTGTCTACCTTCTCCATGCTCCGCTGGAGCCAATACACTATTTCACTCTTCTTCTCCCAGCCAAGTTTGTACCTTCTTTTCAATTATCAACCCACAGGCTCAACAGTCTCAGGGTATCCCTCCTTTGCTAGGTCTCTCAGCAGCTTTTGGCATTGGCTGACCACTCTCTCCTTGAAACAACCCTGCCTTGTCTTTCCTGAAGCCACACTCACCTTGTTTTTCTTCAACTTTTCTATACTCCTTATCAGTCTGTTTTGTTAATGCTAAATATGAGTCCTGCTAGCGTTCGTGTTACTCCTATTCAATGCTGGTATCCCTCTAAAGCCTGTGCTGGGACACATGGCTGACTCAGTTGGAAGAGCATGCCACCTCTTGATCTCAGGGTCGTGAGTTCGAGCCCCATGTTAGATGTGGAGATTGCTTAAATAAAAAGCTTTAAAAGAAAAGAAAAGCTTTAAAAAAATAATAATAATTTAAAAAAAATAAACCTTGTTCTAGATCCTCTTTTCTTGAACAAGCTTGTTTATTCCCTTTCTATCAGTTATACCTGTTAGGGCTGAATTATGTCCCCTCAAAATTCGTATGTTGAAGTCCTAATGCCCAGTACCTCAGAATATGACTACAAATGGTCTTTAAAGAAGTAATTGAATTAAAATGAGATCATGTGAGTGGCCTTCATCCAATATAAATGATGTTCTTATAAGAAGAAGAGATTTAGGCACAAGTAGACCCAGACAAAAGATGATCTGAAGACACAGGAGATGACCAAAGAGAGAGTCCTCACAAGCAATCGTCCCTCTAGACATACTGGTCTCCAAGACTGTGAGAAAGTACATTTCTGTTGTTTTGGCCACTCAGTGTGTGGAATTTGCTTGGCAACCCCAGCAAATTCACACATGACCCTTGATTAGGCTGTGGCTCCTAAACTCCTTACTGCGGTGCCATCTCTCATCACCAGGTCATATCCCAATTCTGCTGAACCTCACCACACGGATGTCTCAGAAATATTTCAAGAATTCACCGTATGTTGGGGCGTCTAGTTGCCTGAGCCAGAAACATGGTCATTGTAGTAGATGTTACTTGTGCCCCATGTCAAACCCCTTCGCCCACCTCAAACTCCAGTTTCACCTCAAAAAATTCTCTCAGATTTTCTGCCTTGGGGTTTTCTCCAAAATTCTAAGAACTTGCTCAGCAGTTCTCAAGAGCAAAGGAGTTATCCCTGGAGGTACTCACAAACCAAAGGGAGGAGAGTCCAGTATAAAGGCCATCTCCAGTGGTCCAGAGGGACACTTCTGAGGAGCTTTCAACACAGTTACACAGAAGATTCCCTTCAAGATTGTACTCCAGCTTTTGCAGCAATAAACAGCTCAGTAATGTACACCTTCTTGGTTTTCCTCCTTCCTAAATTGGCTTTTCTCCTTTTCTGACTCACTCTCTCCATTCCCCCACTCTTACTTCCTGAGATCACCTCTAAAATGAACCTCCTGAGCCCCAGTCCTAATCTCAGACTTGTTTTGGGGGGAAACCCACATGAAGACAGTCAATGTCGTTCTCTTAGCTTTCTCCTTTACCCATTTTATCTGGCCATCTATTATTAAATTCTGGTGATTCTACCATGGATTTCAAATTAGTTTACTCTCTCCAAGCCCACTGCCTTTACCCTGGGTTCAGGCCACCATCTACTCTTAATTGGATAATACTACAATCTTCTCACTAATTTTCTTTGCCTTGTGAATTGCCCCTCACCAAATTGTTCTACCGAGGGAAGTCAGTGTGTGCTTTCTAAATAGACTGTCTGATCCTACTTACTCACTCATAAAAACTTTTAAATATTCCCAATTGTCTTTAGCATGATGTCCTTTACATAATTTGCAAGGTCTTTTAGTTTTCCTCCCCAGTTTCATCCTTCATTTATCACCTGGTAGACTGGATCTATTAAGCTATTTTTAGGTCTCTGACCAGCCATGCAATATCTCGCCTCAGGGCCTTTGTACCTGCTGCTTCCTCCTCTTGAAATGCTTTTCTCCACTCTTCATCACCACTACCACTCAGCTTTGCCATTCCTAGTTTAGTTGGCACTTACTCTTAAAAACCTCTGATTTTGACTTATTAGGTGCCTCTCCTATTTCCTCTCAAGACATATTATGCTATGTCTTAATTGCCTGTTTATTTGTTTATCTCATACATTTGATTATAATTTTTGAGGGTTTCTATTTCCTATCATTTCTCAAGTACTGCACAGATATTCAACAAATATTGGTAAAATAAATGAATTAATAAATGAAAGACAAATTGTTGAATAATGTTACCCAACATTTTTACAACAGAAAACCTGGCAAACAAGTTTTCAAATCATATTGAAAGGATAAAGCAAAACAGAAGGAAAATTAATAAATAGAAACTCTATAAAAATCTAGGACAAAAATGCCATCTTCAGAATTCTTTGATACCATTACTGCTGTAACCATGGATACATGCCTACTCAAACTTTTTAAATCTATTACTTAGCAAGCAATTTTAAAAGCTTATAATACAAAACCAGCATTTCCAGTGGAAAATTAAGTCAGTCGCATACCCTAATGAATTTTGAAATGACTTTTTAATGAGATGGTTCTAATTTATGACCTCACTCAATGGAACAGTTCAGTGTTAACCAGGACTACCCTCTCAGTAAGACTGACAAGTAAGTAAAACTACTTCTAGGCCTTGACTCTATGATTTCTCCCTCTGAGAGTGCTCTTTATCCTCTCACTGCTTCCACCTCAGCTCCGTGCTCTAAAATCAGAAGCCTCCTTTGTCTGCCCACCACCCTCCCTTCCCCTTGGTGAATCTGAGTTTTACCGGATGTCCTGGTAAACCGCCCTTCCCAGCTATCCACCATCTAAATAATGTGTCATCACTGCCATTCCCTGCCTCTCCACTTTGTTGGATACAAACAAATGACAGCACTTGAGTGCATGAGTGGGGAATTTGGGGTGAGCTAAGATGGGGAGGTTGGTTTTCTGGGCATTCTACGAGGAATCTGTGGCATCTTACCAATCACCCTAGGTAAATGATTCCCATCCCAGGAAGACCTGAGAAGCACTTCCTAGCTGAGACTCTGTCATCAGGGCATCGCTGCTACCATGTAGGAGTTGTTTCCAGCATAATCCAGACAGTGTTGCTCAGCCTCTTAGCAACACGGTGCCATTGTTCTCAAGAGAAGGGGCGGGGCAGGAACCATACTACCCCTTTACTGAAGTACCCCAAATTGTAGACGTATTGTCATCACTAACCATATGAGAGAGCCACTACAATACTCAGTTCTTTAAAAATGCTCGATTGGAGACTGCACAATTATTTTGACTCCCAATTTAGCAGGCAATAACTTTTACTATCAGTTCTGGGGTGACTCTAAGGTGTTAGCTAATGAATCCATACAAATTTCCAAAATACGATTCTTCCATTTATTCAACAAATGTTTTCGGAGTGCCTGTTATGGGTCTGCCAGGCACTCTTCTAGGTACTAAAGGATCTTTGATGAACAAAGCAGACCAAAATCCTTGCTTTCTTAGAGTTCATATTTTAGTAGGAGTAGAGTGAAATAACATACAGTTCATTTTAAAAATCACTTATCATACAATGAGTCACTGTGTAGTTTTAAATATCGTCTCCCAAAGAATGAAATTTAAAGATTTGAAAATATGTACACATAATGCTTCCATGTTAAGTGGGAAAAAGACTGGGATACAAAACTATATATATGTATATATAGCTCTCTCTATATATGAGTCCCAAGCTTATAAAAAAATTAATTGAGGCAAATGTAGACATAGATATAGCTTCCAAATATAGCTAGATATAGATTTAAGGAGAAAAGAGAGTATAGATATACACTAAGAGTTACTAGTGCTATCTTTGGAGTGAGATGACCAATAACATTTTTTTACATTTATTTTCTTTTTTATATTTCTTGTATTTTTTGAAATTTCATGATGAATATCCTTTTATTAATAGCAAATGAATACTAAATTATGTATTTTTTTTAAAGATTTTATTTATTTATTTGAGACAGAGAGAATGAGAGACAGAGAGCATGAGAGGGAGGAGGGTCAGAGGGAGAAGCAGACTCCCTGCCGAGCAGGGAGCCTGATGCGGGACTCGATCCCGGGACTCCAGGATCATGACCTGAGCCGAAGGCAGTCGCTTAACCAACTGAGCCACCCAGGCGCCCTAAATTATGTATTTTTTTAAGGATTTTATTTATTTGACAGAGAGAGAGACAGCAAGAGAGGGAACACAAGCAGGAGAAGTGGGAGAGGGAGAAGCAGGCTTCCCGCTGAGCAGGGAGCCCAATGCAGGGCTCAATCCCAGGACCCTGGGATCATGACTGGAGCCGAAGGCAGACGCTTAACGACTGAGCCACCCAGGCGCCAGCACATTATGTATTTTTAAGAGAAAACTGAGGGAACGGAAGGGAGCTTATGAAAACTCTGTACTTTTAACTCATTTTTCTATACACTTAAAACTGCTCTAAAATAAATCAATTAATTTTTTTAAAGAAATAGGCTAAGATGAACTCTCTCTTTTACCTTCCAGTCTATAAAACACTGTACAAAATAACAGCTTCCAGCTCTTGGAAGTTCGGAGACCAGTAAAATTTCTCAGAAAGAGACAGATTTTTTTTCACTTTCCTTTGCCAAGTAAGTACATTAAATACACACATGCGTGCACACATACACATACCAGTATATCCACACTCACTCTACATAATATTCCTTTAGAAGGAAGGATATTTTATCACCTAAATGTAAAAGCATAATCTTAAAGTGAGAGAAATTCTGTCAATGCAATAAACTTGGCCTTATGAACAACCCACTCCATTTTGTGACTTTTCTCATTTCACCCTGCCTTTGTGAATAACTGTACCACATGGGTTGGGAATCACTGGTATACAGCCCAGTGTTTTATCCAACTGCAACTCAGAAGAGGAGAGGGATGTGTTACAAAAATCAGGACTTTCAGCCTTGTCTTTCAGAGGATGGAGAAGCAATCTCCCCAAGCCATTCTTGAGCAGTTGGCTCATTGCATGTTTCATGCTGTTCTTAGTCATTTATCATGGTTGTGAAATCATATCAAATGTGCAAATGCTATCCTCCTGTAGACAGTGAATTGGTCTTCCAGGCTGGTCATTGGATTTGTTTATGACCTTGAAGTTCTCACACCTGTTCTTGTGAAACAGAACTAGGAGTGAATGTTCACAGACCAGATCGCCTGGCAAACCCTTTTAGAGTATGGTCCACTGCAGACTCAATGAAGTGATGAAGGAGGACTGCCAGGGGACACAGGTGCTGTGCCTCACTGAAGATCTCAAACAGGTACTCCCTGCTTCTCAACGAGAGACTCAGAACTTCCAGACCCAGTGCCGTGGTCCACTGGTTCTTCTGCAGACTCTCGTCTCTGGCCCAGGCTGGCAGCATCCCAAGTGTGGCTCAGATAGGATTTACCTCTCCAAGAGGGACTAGAGGGTGGGGGGCACTTGAGTTGAGGAGCTGGAGTCACAGCCAATTTTTAGTTGTATGTTGTTTTACACAATTACTAGAAATTGCAAAGCTTGTTCAGGCCACAACATTCAGGGGGATTCCGGATCCCACCATCCAGCTAAATTCTCTAGCTACCAGTCTAGGTAGGGCAAGTGGGGACTCAGTGCAGACTGCAAGGCTTTAAGGGCAAAGTCACTGAAGGGGGGAGGGGGTGGTCTCACACACACCCTTCCCTTCCTCTTCAATCTCAGGCAGGTAAGAACAGGCCCACATTCTTCCTCTCACACTCTCACCAGAGACTAGAAATAAAGACTTTGAACTCTGTGCTGGGCTTCTCAGGCACTTGAGTGATTGTTATTCTGGGATGAAAGCAATGTGGCCATATCCTTTTATCTGATTCCTCTGTAAATTGATAAAGAGAAAACAGATGAACTCATCCGGTTATTCCAGTTCCACAGAAATGACTCCCAATTTAAAGAGAAACTTTTACCTAGAAATCTTGAGGATTGAATTGCAACATAATATATAATGCCTCTATTTATTAAATAAGAGAAAATTGATCTTTCTTCTGCAGGTATTGGTCCTTCCAGAGAAAAGTAGTCTCACGCAACTGATCACAGAGACTGTGATAATATTTAACGCATCCATTGTGCTCCATTTAAATTATCTGGCTTCACTCACTGACTGCTATTTGTAACAAATTAACACCTCAGTTTTGAGGGTGAAACTGCCAAGTTCTACATACTGACAAAGTGGCCTGAAAAAATAACCCTGCATTGTTAATAAGTGACCCCTCAGCCCAGACAAAATCATGGAAGTGCAGAACATACCAACATGGCAAAATTCAAGCTTGGAAGCAAAAGTCCTTCTCTAGACACACAAATTTAGACATATGCTCAAAGCCCCTTTTCCAGTATGTTTTTTTTTTCAATCTGTAGAACCACTAGGAGAATACAAGCAGCCTGACTCTTCTGTCCTCCTGACAAAACGATTGATGACCTCTGAACCAATTTTCCTAATTCTCCAGCTGTTGATTTGTTTGGACAGATTATTCTGCTGGGGTTGAGTCTTGGTAACAAAAGAGATTGGGCAACTTGCCTAAACCTGAAAACCAGAGTCACTTTTATTAGGGCCCATTGACACATCTTGCTTAAAAGAGGTAAGCCCTGGGTCATCTCCCTTTGGCTCAGGTCATGATCTCAGGGTCCTGGGATCTAGCCCCACATTCCATTCCCTGCTCAGCAGGAAGCTGCTTCTCTCTCCCTCCCCTCCGCCTCCCCCACCTTTCCTCTCCCCCTCTGCCCCACCCCTCCCTTCCCCCTCCCCCTGGCACATACTTGCTCTCTCTCTGTCTCGCTCTCTCAGATAAATAAATAAGGTAAACCCTACATTTTCTCTCCTTTCCTCTTCTGGTAATTCCAGACCACTTCCTTTCCTGTCTTGCATCTTCCAGCTGTACTGGTTAATACTTTATCTGCGCAGTTAAGAAATGACGTGTTACTGTCCTGTTTGCCAATCCTGGTTTAACCTTCTTCCCAGATTCTTTCTTCCTCATTCAGGGAATGAACTCTTAAGGTCCCGACTTAGCAAGAAATATTACTTTTATTTTGTACATATTGCAGTAACCTCTAGGTAAAATGGTAAAGGTGACATTTTTCTCAGAATCTCTCACCTTTTGTCCCTTTCAGGCACACATTTCAAGCTTCCAGTTTTTCTCTACTCTTACCTCTCACACAACTTGCTTTCCAGAAAAATTAATAAATCATTCACTCTCGAGTACAAGATTGGCAAAAATTAGCCCCTTTCAAAAGATGTTTCCTTTAACAGAGAACCAAAATCTCATTTCTAATGTTAGAAATGCAACATCAGTAAAAGGTCTTAGGGGAAGATACCTTTGTGGTATCCTTTAAATCTTACCCCTTGGGACATAGTATTCAAATTGGGGATAACAACCGATTGAGTGGGTTAACACTAAGTTATTTATTAACGAAATAGAAATGTCAAGGCAAGAATCACTTTAAAGTAAAGGTAAATACTGTTTCTTAGAATTTGCATTTCTGTTTCTGTTTTACATATAATGTATTATTCGTATACGTATTTATATGTGAAAAATATAAATGCCTGTCTTAGAATAATCATTATCAAAAAGTTTGAGAGTTATTTGCCCCTTGACTTGAAATTGCTAAATTCTTCTGATTTTTCTTGTATCACTTCACTAACATCCAGCCCTGCTCTCCTATTCCCACCAGTATCAGTGCTGACTGGACTTTCAATTCTGAAATAATCACAAAGTCTACATAACTGCAGTCTCCTTTGTTCTTCTGGGTTTTTGGAGTTTCGGAAGCAGAGCACGGCCCTAACCAAACTCATTTTTTAATTCTCAAACATTTGCAAGACAAAAACCTGCATTCCTTAGCCTGGCCCTCTACCACCTGCCCCATTTTCACCTTGTCAACCTTTTCTTCAGCAGCTCTCAGACTTCCCTGCAGGCATTCTTCTGTCCTGTCTCTGTGGCTGTGCTCACACCCTTCAGCCTGAAATGGCCTCCTCATCCTCATCCTCATCCTCAGTCCTATGAATCACACCAGCTTTGGAGGTATACCTCAGTCCCCCGCCCCCTATCCTCCATAGGTAAGTCCTGTTCTCCATCAGTCCCCAGACCCTCCAACCTCCATAGTGCTTCCCACTGACCTCTCAGTACCTCACCTTCCTGGGAAGCCCTACATTGTATTATTTTTAACCATTCATTGGCCGTATTGTCGTTGTCCTCATATTTTCAGTTATTTTTTCTATTTTTATCTTACTTGTTCAAAGAGATTATAAGCCCATTAAAAGGCAGAATCTCAAGGTTTTGTTCATCACCCACAGCACCTACAACAGAGGTCCTCAATAAACATGTTCAATTGATGGATTTCTCCTATTATACACATGACGATCACTATGACCTAATAGTCGAAAATTTGTCTATAAATTTAAAGAAATACTATTCGGTTTATTTTTGATATTTGACTCTCCATCAAATTTCATTTTCTAAGTAAAAAGAAATTAATATTTATTATTCTTAAATTACATGGGAGCAATTCATTTTAACTTTCTAGCTAACTGTACTATTACTGATAATAATAATCTTGTCTCATTTAGCTTGCTTTACCACTCTCTGCAGAAAGTTTTTTTTTTTTTCATTTTATTTATTTATTTGACAGAGAGAGACACAGCGAGAGAGGGAACACAAGCAAGGGGAGTGGGAGAGGGAGAAGCAGGCTTTCCGCGGAGCAGGGAGTCCTATGCAGGGCTCGATCCCAGTACCCTGGGATCATGACCTGAGCCGAAGGCAGATGCTTAACGACTGCAGGCGCCCCTGCAGAAGGTTTTAATGAGAAAAAAATTTAGGTCATTGAAACAATAAATGTTCTGAAGTGCTCAAGGTGGAATGGGTGATAGTTTCTTCTCACCAGAGGGTTTGAACCACAGGTTACATACATACTTTAAAAAACTAAGGGTAGGGGCGCCTGGTGGCTCAGTAGGTTAAGCCTTAATATGAAGAACAAGCTTGCATGATTCACACTTCCCAACTTCAATACTTACTACAAAGCTACAGTAATCAAACTGTGTGGTACTGGCATTAAGATAAACATATGGATCAATGGAATAGCTTAAAAGTCCAAAAATAAACCCATACAAACATGGGCAATTGATTTTCTACGAAGGTACATGGCAATTCAATTAGGAATGAATAGACTTTTCAACAAATGATGCCATGGCAACTGGTTAGCCACATGCAAAAGAATGGAGTTGGACCCCTAACTCACACCATATACAAAAATTAACTCTAAATGGATCAAAGGCCTAAATGCTAGAGCTAAGATTATAAAATGCTTAGAAAAACATAGGTGCAAATCTTTGTGGCAATGGATTAGACAATTGTTCTTTCAGATTTGACTACTGAAGCACAGGTAATGAAAAGAAAAATAGACAAATTTGAATTTCAAAATTAAAAAATTTGTGTTTTAAAAACACTGTCCAGAAAATGAAAAGACGACCCATAGAATGAGAAAATATGGTTGCAAATCATGTATCTGATAAGAGTCTAGAATCCAGACTATATAAAGAACTCTTATGATTCAATAATAAAAAGACAAAGAATTCAATTAAAAAATGGCAATGAATTTGAATATACATTTATCCAAGAAGACATACAAATGGCCAACAAGTACATGAAAAGGTGTTCAACATCATTAGTCATTAGGGAAATGTGAACCAAAACTAAAATGAGATACTTCATACCCACTAGGATGGCTATAATAAAAAGATGAATAATAACAAATGTTGGCAAGAATGTGAAGAAATTGGAACCTTCATATGTTGCTGGTGGGAGTGTAAAATACTGCATACACTTCGGAAAACTGTTTGACAGCTCCTCAAAAAATTAAACATAGCTACCGTATGATCCAGCAATTCCTACATATGTACCCAAGAGAACTGAAAACATATTTTTCAGAAAAACTTGCACATGAATGTTCATAATAGCATTATTTAAAACAGCCAAAAAGTGGAAACAACTCAAACATTCATCAATGGATGAATGGATAAACAATATGTGACATATCTGTACATTAGAATATTGTTCAGCCATAAAGAGGAATGAATTACTGATATCTACCAAAACATGGATGAACCTTGAAAGCATTACATTAAGTGAAAGAAGCAAGACACAAAGGTCATGTATTATAGGATGCTATTTATAGGAAATGCCCAGAATAGGCAAATCCATACATACAGAGAGTAGATTAGTGTTTGCCAAGGCTTATTATGATATGAAGAAAATATTGAAATCAGAGATTAATTTGATGACAGGAAACCTAGTTATCGGTTATTTATAGTTCTTGATTACCTCTTGAATACCTATAGCTATTTGTTTACATGTCTGACATACTTTTTTTTAAGATTTTATTTACTTATTTGAAAGAGAGAGAGAGAGCATGAACAGTGGGGAGGAATAGAGGGAGAGGGAGAAGCAGGAGGAGGACCCCGAGATCATGACCTGACCCAAAGGCAGACGCTTAACTGACTGAGCCACTCAGGTGCCCCTGACTCACATACTTTTAATAGGTGCCTCTCAAACCATCAGCAGAGTAGGATAATTTTTTTTTTCAGTCTGTCTCAGACCAATGTTTTTTCAAAATACAATAAAAGTAAATGGCTAGCAGAATAAAATCAACACACATAAATGACTCTGTTAAATTGCTATAGTATTTCTTAGACATTACTTTCAATCTCTGTAATTATTTCATACAGGGCAAGAAACTGGGCGGACTGGCACTGGTCCATCACCCACACTTTGGATAGTGCTGCTTTCGGATGTATATTCCTCGAGGATGGGGGCATGTTTTATCCACCTTTGTATCTCCTCAGGTAGCACAGATTGATTGCTAGTTAAATTGGATCAATCAAACTGCTAGAGATAGCAGCTTCGGTGATAAATAATTCAAACAACCAGTGAAAAGACTTAGAT
The DNA here is from genome assembly GCF_011800145.1 of Mirounga leonina. Classification (NCBI taxonomy): domain Eukaryota; kingdom Metazoa; phylum Chordata; class Mammalia; order Carnivora; family Phocidae; genus Mirounga; species Mirounga leonina. The sequence continues at coordinate 2,452,973 of NW_023270702.1, forward strand.
TCAAAACTCAGGCAATAGAAACTGGCTAAAATCAGCTCAACAAGAATCAGTAGCTACAAAGTCATGGTTCACAATGGCAGCACTAATTATTCTGCATTAAATGGTAATTATTTTTTTCTCATTTCATAGGTTTATACCTTAACTTCATTAAGTAGGGTGACATCTTTAGGAGATAAGTTACATAATCAAAACAAAGCCGAAAATAGAGACAGAACCATTTTAGCTCTCAAATGACAAAGAACATCAGCATTGAACTTTCATACACAATTCATATATTATTTACAGAAAGTGATTCCTAACGTTGCTGAGAATACCCTTAGTTGTTTTTTTTTTAAGGGGGAGGGGAACTTGAAATGCTAGCAACTATGGAAGTGGCTCCTAGAAGTCTTCATAATCAAGAGAATGAGAGGTGTTTGAGAAATGGAATCTGGGACTGGGCTAGGGTGCCAAGCAGATTTCATAATACAAGTATCCCCCGCTATCTGAAAACAGAGGGTTCCTGTGAAAACGTTTGTAAGCCAAAGTGGCCAAAAATGAAGAGTATCACCCAATTTCCAAAATTTCCAAAAAATTCATGTTAGTCTATTTCCCTTTTATGAAAGATCTACACTAGCACAGTAATGGAGTTTTTCCTAAAAATGAAAATCCTCTTTGGATTTCTTTTAGCAAAAACAGGAACTAAGGCAGATCTCTCATAAAAGCAAAGTGGGATATGCGGTGCCTGGATGGCTCAGTCTTTTAAGTGACCAATTCTTGATCTTGGCTCAGGTCATGATTTCAGGGTCGTGAGGTCAAGCCTCAAGTGGGGCTCCACACTCAGCAGGGAGTCTGCTTTTAAGGATTCTCTCCCTTCCTCTCCCTCTGCCCCTCTTCCTGTGCACGCTCTCTCCCAAATAAATAAATTAAATTAAAAAAAGCAAAGTGGGGTAATGCAAACTTTTGGAAAGTGATGGATATCTGTACCCCTTTATTATTGCATAGAAATTATAAATTTTTAAATTTCAACAAACCCCACCTAAGGAGAAGATATTAGCTGAAAGACTCCTGAAGCCAAGATTTTTTAGACTTAGGAATGTTCCCAATTCTGTCTAGGGCTTGAAAAAATACGCAGTGCTTACTTGATCCCCTTTTCACCACAGGAGAGTGAACAAAACTTTCTTATGGCTGCTCCTCTTTACTGAAGTGGTGCAAGGACATGCTGGTGCAGAGCAGTTACCCAGCCTGAGTGGGATCCACAACCACTGTGCCCAGGTTATGGCTATGATCACATGCCCCCAAATGTCTGGCCACCAGCACAGCCTTCCATGGAAGTACATTTCCTCTTTTTAATTTTTTGGAGATGAAGTTATTCTACTTCCTGAATGAAAGAAATAAAGTGAGATTATCAGAGTCTGGTCAACTTGAGATCCTCACATATTAACTCTTAATGAGGTAGCTATAATTTCTAACTTTCCTTTCTCTTGCAATATTTTACTGCCAAGGAATTTATGAAGTAAGGAAAATGGTTCCTTAAAATTTCTTATATAAACCTAAGGACAGAAACATCCATAAGGATAGTGATTTAATACAATGTAGTATGTCATAGAGCAGACAAACAGTGGTAATTTGTCTTGCTTTACAGAAAAATTACTATGTGGAAAGTGAGGGGCGCTAGTTATATTAGCCAAAGTACCATAATTCATCAACATTCTTATTGTGCTAGTTTATTTCTCCTGTGACACACACAGTCATGATGTATATCTTGGCAAAACAGCCAATTTTTTTTTTTTTAGATTGTATTTATTTGCGAGAGAGAGAATGAGAGACAGAGAGCATGAGAGGGAGGAGGGTCAGAGGGAGAAGCAGACTCCCTGCCGAGCAGGAAGCCCGATGTGGGACTCCATCCCGGGACTCCAGGATCATGACCTGAGCCGAAGGCAGTCGCTTAACCAACTGAGCCACCCAGGCGCCCAAAACAGCCAATTTTTTTTTAATACTAGCACAATCGCTAGCACTGTAGGCAAGAGATTTTTTCAAAACCTTTTTCAAATTCCTTCTTCCTATACATATATAAAACTAATTATTCACCTACAGAGGATGATATGGAACCAATTCCAATTCTTTACTTAAAAACAGGGCATGGATCAAAAGTTTATCCTGCCTTTCCTATATACATTGTACTAGGAGATAACCCAGTAGTAAGTGAAGGAAGCATCTCTTCATAAAAGCATTTTAGCTAATAAATGCAAACCATGATAGAATTAGAGTATTACCCTTTACAACCCTCAAAGAATGAAAAATTTGAGACAATGAGTGTTAATGTCGGCTCACATCAGATAAAGTAAAGGAGCCAGACATATGGGTCAATGGAATAAAATCTGAGACTGATCTAGCTCCTGGATCCAGCTGCCAATGTTTAGGAAATACAAAAGATAAAAGATGCTGAACTTCACCATCAGGATGCAATAAGAAAAGTCCAGGGTGTAAGATGCTTTATGTTAGATGGCCTACACTCTTCAACAGATAAGCTGTAAGGCAAAGAATGTGATGGAGGATAAGCCTGCAGAATAAAAGAAACATAAAAGACATACCAAATTTTTTTAGATAGGCAAAATCAACTATAGTATCTAAAAAAGCATACTCACGTGATAAATTCTAAGGAAGGAAGTGATTACTGTGAAAGCCAAGATAGTGATCCCCTTTGGAGAAAGGGGTGGGTGTATTTGGAACAGATCACCTGGATGGGCTTCTGGAATGGTTGGCAAAGTTTTACATTTTGGCATAGTGGTAGTTAAAAGAGTGTTCAGCTTATAATAATTTGAAGCTATACAATTCTTTCGTGTGGTTTTTCTGGATTTGTATTTTATTTTACAATAAAAAAGAAAAAAAAAGCCTTGTGATTAAAAAAAAACTAATACAGCTTTATTTGACACCTCATCACTCACATGGACAACACCAAACAGGCTCATGGAAATATTTTCCCTTGTGATGTACAAGTATTGCCTTCTCTCAAATGAAGAGTTCTTTCCTCTAGGTAGAAGTGGAGTTTTAAATTCCTTTCATATCTCCAAAGTACACAGTTGAAAGTGGCCAAGTGGTTAGTTATCATTTTCTGAGTTAAATACCAGCTTTACTAGCAATTAAAAATCATACAAATATTTTACAAAAATTCTGGGTGGAAACCTACACATACATTTTGGCTTTAGGCTAGGACAAATACTGGCTTCCCAGTTTCTGTTCCATTTCCTTCCAATCCTCCCCACACCGTAATCAAATGATCATTTTTAAAACTCAATGAGAAAGACATGAGCAATTCAAAAAAGGTCTGCTCGTTTCTTGTAAAATGAAACAGACCTATTCTATGACCCATCAATTGCACTCCCAGGGATTTGCTCAAGAGAAATGAAAATACATGTTTATAGAAAGATTTTGTACAAGGATCTTTTCACAGCTTTATTCATAATTGCCAAGTACCACAGACAGCCCAAATGTCCATAATTGCCAAGCACCACAGACAGCCCAAATGCTGAATATTTATATGATGGACTACTACTCCACAATAAAAAGAAACAAGTTACTCATACATACAACAACATGGATGAATTTCAAAGAAAACATGTTGACTGAAAGACATTTTACACAAAAGAGCACATACTCTATGAATATATTTATAGGAAGTTCTACAACGGGCTTCATTAATCTATGGTGGGGAAAAATGAGCACAGTAGCTGCCTCTGGAGCAGAGGGCATGAACATTAACTGGAAAAGAGCACAAGGTTTTTGGTATGATGATAATGGTCTGTATCTCAATAGGGGTTTGAGTTGCACTGGTGGTAATATTTGTCAAAAGTCAGCAATTTGTCGCAAAAATGAACTATTGGGACTTCATCAGGATAAAAAGCTTATGCACAGCAAAGGAAACAATGAACAAAACCAAAAGGCAACCTACAGAATGGGTAAAGATATTTGCAATGACATATCAGGTAAAGGGCTAGTATCCAAAATCTATAAAGAACTTATCAAACTCAACACCCAAAAAACAAAAAATCTAGTCAAGAAATGGGCAGAAGGGGCACCTGGGTGGCTCAGTCGTTAAGCGTCTGCCTTCGGCTCAGGTCATGATCCCAGGGTCCTGGGATCGAGCCCCGCATCGGGCTCCCTGCTCAGCGAGAAGCCTGCTTCTCTCTCTCCCACTCCCCCTGCTTGTGTTCCCTCTCTCGCTGTGTCTCTCTCTGTCAAATAAATAAATAGAATCTTAAAAAAAAGAAGAAATGGGCAGAAGACTGGAACAGACCTTTCTCCAAAGAAGACATACAAATGTCCCACAGACACATGAAAAGATGTTCAATATCACTCAGCATCAGAGAAATACAAATTAAACCTCAATGACATACCACCTCACACCAGTCAGAATGGCTAAAATTAACAACTCAGGAAATAACAGAAGTTGGGGAGGATGTGGAGAAAGGGGATAATGAAGATGTGGGGATATATATACATATATATAATGTATATACATATAACATACATATATAATGATGGAATTCATTATATACATATGGAATACATATATATATATATGGAATATATATATGATGGAATGTTACTCAGTCATCAAAAAGAAAGAAATCTTGCCACTTGCAACAATGTGGATAGAACTAGAGGGTATTATGCTGAATCAAATAAATCAATCAGAGAAAGACAAATACCATGATTTCACTCAGATGTGGAATTTAAGAAACAAAACAGATGAACATAGGGGAAGGGAAGGAAAAATAAAATAAGATAAAAACAGAGAGGGAGGCAAACCATAAGAGACTCTTAACTATAGGGAACAAAATCAGGGTTGTTGGAGGAGAGGTGGGTGGGGGATGAGGTAACTGGGCGATACACATTAATGAGGGCACTTGATGTAATGAACACTGAGTGTTATATGCAACTGATGAATCCCTAAATTCTACCCTGGAACTAAGAATACACTAAATGTTAACTAACTTGAATTTAAATTTTTTAAGAAGTCAGCAATTTGTGCATTTCATTTTATGTAAATTTTTCATTAAAATAAAAAGAACCAAAATTCTAAGTAATGATAAACACACCAAATTAATTAGAGGTAATATACTGGGGTCTGTAAATTATTATAAAATACATTTAAAAATCTGATAGATTAATGGATGGACAAGTAAATGCGTATGTGATAAAACAAGTTTGGAAAAATGTTAATAGTAGAATCTATGGACATCCAGGTATTCAATGTAAAATTCTTTCAACTTTGCTATATGTTTAAAATTATCATAATAAGATGTTGGGCAAGGGGAGCAAATGAGATCATTTCATTCCTTATTTAGAACCTAAGGAAGCTCCTCATCTCATTTGGAATAAAACACAACTCCTGATGCATGGCCGGCACTGCCCTGTATAATCTAGGCCAAAGAGAGCTCTCTGTTTTCATCCAGTATCACTCCATCATGGTGTCATTCTGCTCCAATGACTTTGATCTCCTGTCTGTTCTTCAAGTATATACCAAGTTTATTTGTCCTCAAAGTGTACATATGTGTCTACCTGGAATGCTCATGTCCCAGACCTGCTCATTGCTGTTCTTTACCAGTCCACTCCCAGCTCAGCTATAACCTCAAAAAGACCTTCAGTCAATGCTAACGTACCTAACATTCCCACATCCATTCCATCACACTGGCATCACATACCACTTACCTTCACTGAAATGGTTTATTCATTTGGAATTGCCTAAGGTCAGAGTTCTTCTAAATATGTGTTTCCAGAGAGGTAGCCGGTATCTCCATGGAAATACTAGGAACTGCCTACATAACTAATCATGTAAGGATTACTACCAATATAAAAGAAAGAAATCAAAATGAAAAGAATCTACCACTTAAAGAAGAATTTAAAGTAAGCATAATAATTACCCTTAATGACACACAAGAGCATAATAGTAATAAGAACCCAGAAAAGAAGTCATAGAGGTTGAAGAAATATTATAATTGAACTAAAACACAATAAATTGGATAAATAAGATGGATACTACTAAGAATATTACACAATATTTGAAAGACTGTGCTATTTACACAGTTACACAGATAGATCTTACCTCAAGAAGCCAAGTTTTAAAAAAAAGAAAGAAAGAAAGAATGAGATAAAGTCTACAAGACAATAGCATTTCTATAGTGTTTCTTTAAAAATACACATAAAACAGCCATACAGGTTTAGCAAAAACTAACAAACAAATGAATCAAGTCCACATATAAAATTTGCAGGGCCTGGAACAAGAATGCAAATAAATGCCTGCATATATGTAAAGATTTAAGAGTTATAAATCAAGCTGATGTATTGTTAAAATGTTTGATCCTTTTACTTTAGCAAATACACCTTCCTAATGATAAAATTTAAAAGCATATGTAAAGATACCTTTACAAATATATATATATATGTACACATATATGAAAAAGATATATATATAAAATTTGGCAAAATATCAGCGATGAGATTGAACTCCTTGCACATGGCTGGGTGTTCTGTTATGGTACAACAATGTTTGGCTGAGTAATTATTGAATTACAGACTATTCCTTGGCTGCCATGTGTAACTGTTGCAAATAACACACTAATTCACAAATCCTTCTTCAACCACACAACTTGAACACAAGGAGAAGCAAGAAATGGACCCAAAGAGAAGTCAAGAAAATACTTAACACTTAAAATGATATTTCATTGATCCATAATCTGTGACATTCATACTATCTGAGAGCAAGGATTTGACAAAGTAATTTGTCTTTTCTCTGACCTAAGTGTTTGCACTGCTCAAACCCTTCCTGCCCTGCAGACATTGTCTGTCCTGATGCTGGCAAAAGCACAATGCACAAACTTTCTGTGTATTTGCCCACAAAGGATACAGTAAAAAAGACACAGAAGTTCTCCCCGGAGTAGTAAGTGGTGTTAGTCAGGAGTGTGAATGCTGAGAGAGATAGGTTATTCTGTATCTCTGGACACCGGACTCTGAGTGATAGAGGCTCCTGGGTGCTCTTAAATAAATTTGTTTTTGTGATATTCAGGTCCCTCTGAAGTGAAGTCTAAAAGCCAAGAGCCAAGGGTCAAAGGATGACATTACTTGGATACACAATAAATATGTTAGAGTTCATATGGGAGGTTGCTGAACAGAATTAGGAAATGGGGTAAAAACAGAATAGATGAGATAGATGAGAGATGGATAGGTGATGATAGATAGATGATAGATAGATAGATAGATAGATAGATAGATAGATAGATAGATAGATAGATAACTGACAGAACAAGAGAGGGACTTAATAGAATAATAATAATGGTATGTCATGAGCCAAAAAAGTATTATTTTTTTATTAATTTTATTTTATTATGTTATGTTAGTCACTATACATTACATCATTAGTTTTTGATGTAGTGTTCCATGATTCATTGTTTGCATATAACATCCAATGCTCCATGAAATATGTGCCCTCCTTAATACCCATCACCAGGCTAACCCCCACCCCCCTCCCCTCTAAAACCCTCAGTTTGTCAGAGTCCATAGTCTTTCATGGTTCATCTCCCCCTCCGATTTCCACCCCTTCATTTTTCCCTTTGTACTATCTTCCTTTTTTTTAACATACAATGTATTAGCTAAAAAAGTATTATTAAGTTAATCTTTTCCACTTGCAATCAAACAAAAGAGGAGGAAAAACAAGTAAAAAATATGAGGCAAAGTACTATTTGAATTTGGGTGTGTTTTGGCAGCATTTTTCCAACAAAATTCCAAGAGATCACTGTATTAGATCCTTTACATTTGATCAGGCAGCATGGTCTAAGTCTCATCATTTTTGTAGAAATATTTAAGTGCTGGTACAGTAGTCTCCCCCCTTACTCACATGGGATATGTTCCAAGGCTGCCAGTGGATATCTGAAACCACGGATTCTACCAACCCTATACATACTGTTTTTTCCTATTCATACCTACCTATGACAACGTTTATTTATAAATTAGACACAGTAACTGGGGCGCCTGGGTGACTCAGTTGTTAAGCATCTGCCTTCGGCTCAGGTCATGATCCCAGGGTCCTGGGATCGAGCCCCGCATCGGACTCCTTGCTCTGCAGGAAGCCTGCTTCTCCCTCTCCCACTCCCCCCTCTTGTGTTCCCTCTCTCACTGTGTCTCTCGCTGTCAAACAAATAAATAAAATCTTTAAAAAAAAAATTAGACACAGTAACAGATTAACAATAACTAGTAATAAAATAGAGCCATTATAACAATACACTGTAATAAAAGTTATGCGATTGTGGTTTCTCTCTCTCAAAATATCTTAGTGTACGGTACTCACCCATCTTTTTCTTGTGAAGATGTGAGAAGATAAAATGCCTACATGATGAGATGAAGTGAGGTGAACGACGTAGGTACTGTGATTTCATTTTGCTCAGATATTCAGAAATGTACTACTACTAACGTCTCAATTATCTAGCAGCTGACTTTTAAATAGTTGGATTTCTTGAGCACCTTTGACTCGACTTCTCTTCCTCTATATATTGGGCAAGCCTTTCCTGAGGTTCAGGAGGACACAAAGAAGCAGAAACATTAATCACTTAATTTTAGGAAGTCTCGTAAGAGTTTTATGAGAAGAAAAGTGTGTGCTATTATGTTAGTGTTCTTCAGAGAAAACAAAACCAATCTGATGTATATACATTTCTATTTTTAAGCTGAGGTAAGTAAACCGCCATTGCTCCACAGTAGGAATCATCTCTTAAGGGAGGCTAATTACTAAAAACAAAGATAAAGTCCTCCGTTTGCTGAAAGATGATGTGGTTTACCACTAAAGATTTATTTTGTGAAGTAATAATCTTCACCACTTAGAAACTTCACATGGGTGAAACTGCGGTTATATAATTAAGCAAAAGCATCTGGCTTTCTTCCTGATAGACCAGGCACTCAACAAATACTTCTCATTGCCTCCTCCTATCCTGTATCAAAATATTAAGGAAGAACTCTTTGACATCAAGTTAACAGAAGATAAACTCAGCTCTGTTTTACTACTTCCCACTTTTAGAGACAGAGATGTTAACTGGGAGCATATTACTCTTTACATTTCAAGTAACAGAAGCCCAATTCAGATCTCCTTAAGCAAACGAAAGAATTTACTGGATTACACAACTGTAATCACAAACTGCTCCAGAGATTAAGGATGTCATCAGAAGCTTTCTTCATCTCTTGGCTACATTAATAGTCAGCCTTTTCCTAAATTGTAATCAAGTCCATCTTTGGGCTCTATTTTTCCACACAGTGCCAGATTTACCTCCTACCAATTTAACAATCCCAGTAGAGAAGACCTCCCTCCTGAGGGCTCCACAAAGGCCCCTCGTGACTCTCATTAGACAGGCCTGAGGCCATGCCCACTCCTGGAGCCAGAGAGTGGAGTTAGCCCCACACTTGGTGATGGCTGAGAGCGAACTAACAGTGGCAATGAGACATCTCCCAAAAGGAAAAAATGGTATACCAAGAAAGCAAAAACAACAAATATCCATTGTAATAAGGAAACCGTCTTTGATACTTAAAAAAAAAAAAACAAAAACAAAAAACACATTTTCTAATGCCTTGGGATAATCTAGCAAAGACAAAACCTTCCAGGGACTCAGATATCTTGACTTCTTGTTTAGACTAAGGCCTCTAATTAGTTATGTGACCTTTCCAAGTAATTTATGCTCTCAGGATATCTATTTCATATGTATTAAATGAGAGAATTTGATTAGAAACTCTTTAACTTTTCTTTTAGGCCTCAATGCAACATTTCCATAACGGCTATAAAACAACACAATCTATAACTTAAGTTTCCAAAAAGACAAGGACTATATAAATGGCTTTCCTTTATATCATTAACACTGGATATTTCTTCAGATTTCTCCCTTTCTTTCTTCTTTTCTTTTTTCTTTTTTCTTTCTCTCCCTGATGGCAGCCAAGATGTGGCCAGAGCCCACATGAGGGTCCCAGAGGACAAGAAAGCAGCCCACCAGAAATAAGAGTCATACAAGAAGGATGTCTGAGTGAGAAGGGTGTCTCAGGGCCCACACAAAGAGGGTGGCCAAATGGGGCTGCAGCCTAGTGAGGTCAAGAAAGCGGTACTCAGAGAGATTGAAAAAGTAAGTAAGTATGAGGAGGATAATGGTAGCAATATTTCTCAGTGCCAGAGAAGAAAGGTATAAATACAGACAGAAGGAAAGCTGGAATATACCTTGTGGTGTTGATCTGGAATGGGAGACATGAGTGTGAACTCATGTTTTGCAATATAGATTGAAATAAATAAGATAGAGATGTGTGTGTATATATATATTTTTTCTAATGCTGTCCATGGACAGGATGTGAGAACAACAATATTTGGGGAGCAATAAGCACACCTATCAGCCAGATTTTGGGCTTCTAAATATCACTCTCCACTAAGTAGAACCAAAGTGCTTGGGAAAAGTGGCTAATTCTTAGACTTGAACAGGGAAAGAACAAGATGATCCTAGAACATGTCCCAAAAATGATAGAGACTCATTAAACAGACTCAGAAACCATTTGAAAAGGCTGTTACCAGCCAAATCTGGAATAATTTGAGCATCACAATAACTAGTAACAGCAATGAATTATAACCTATTTATTAAAATAAGGATTCAAAGGACCATGGATATAAATAAATATATGAGTAAATAAATGGAGGAAAAGTAAGTTCCTCTTTAGAGTAAATGCCAACTAATAAATGTAGAATGAATGACAAAACTGAAATCACAATTTGGCAATCACCATCATAATAATTAATTTGCACAACTATTATCAATAAATGTTAAAACTAATAGGTGAGGGTGGAAAAGGACTAAGATTTTACCTGATCTCCACACAAATATAAGACAAGAAACCATCAAAATCCTATAGAAGATAACAGGCAGCAATCTCTTTGACCTTGGCTGCAGCAGCTTCTTACTAGACACATCTCCAGAGGCAGGGAAACAAAAGCAAAAATGAACTATTGGGACTTCATCAGGATAAAAAACTTTTGCACAGCAAATGAAACAATGAACAAAACTAAAAGGCAAACTACAGAATGGAAGAAGATATTTGCAAATGACATATCAGGTAAAGGGCTAGTATCCAAAATCTATAAAGAACTTATCAAACTCAACACCCAAAAAACAAAAAATCTAGTCAAGAAATGGGCAGAAGACTGGAACAGACATTTCTCCAAAGAAGACATACACACATGAAAAGATGCCCAACATCACTCAGCATCAGGGAAATACAAATCAAAATCATGATGACATACCACATCACACCAATCAGAATGGCTAAAATTAACAACTCAGGAAATAACAGAAGTTGGGGAGGATGCGGAGAAAGGGGAACCCTTTTGCACTGTTAGTGGGCATACAAACTGGTGCAACCACTCTGGAAAACAGTAAGAAATTTCCTCAAAAAGTTAAAAGTAGAACAACCCTATGACCCAGCAATTGCACTACTATTTATCCAGAGAATATAAAAATAGTGATTCAAAGGGGCACATGAGGGCACTCATGGGTGGCTCAGTTGGTTAAGTATCTGCCTTCGGCTCAGGTCTTAATCCCAGGGTCCTGGGATCAAGTCCCGCATTGGGCTCCCTGCTCAGCAGAGAGCCTGTTTTTCCCTCTCCCTCTGCTACTCCCCCTGCTTATACTCTCTCTCTCTCTCTGTCAAATAAATAAATAAAATATTTTTTAAAAAGGGGCACATGAACCCCAATGTTTATAGCAGCAATGTCAACAATAGCCAAAACATGGAAAGAGCCCAGATGTCCATCGACTGATGAATGGATAAGGAAGATGTGGTATACACACACACACACACGCGCGCGCGCACGCGCACGCACACACACAATGGAATATTACTCAGCCATCAAAACGAATGAAATCTTGCCATTTGCAACAACATGGATGGAACTAGAGGGTATTATGCTAAGTGAAATATGTCATTCAGGGAAAGACAAATACCATATGATTTCACTCAGATGTGGAATTTAAGAAACAAAACAGATGAACATAGGGGAAGGGAAGGAAAATAAAATAAGATAAAAACAGAGAGGGAGGCAAACCATGAGAGACTCTTAACTATAGGGAAAAAAGTAAGGGCTGTTGGAGGAGAGGTTGGTGGGGGATGAGGTAATTGGGTGATGGGCATTAATGAGGGCACTTGATGTAATGAGCACTGGGTGTTACATGCAACTGATGAATCACTAAATTCTAAACCTGAAACTAATAATACAGGGTATGTTAACTAAATGAATTTAAATTAAAATTAAAAAAAAAAAACAAAAAACAAAAACAGGGGCACCTGGGTGGCTCAGTCAGTTAAGCATCTGACTCTTGATTTTGGCTCAGGTCATGATCTCAGGATTGTGAGACTGAGCACTCTAATCGGTCTCCACACTGGGTGTGGAGCCTGCTTAAGCTTTTCTCTCTTCTACTCCCTCTTCCCCTCCCACCCTGCTCACACTCACTTTCTCACTCTCTAAAATAAATAAATTAATTAATTAATTAAATAAACAAATACAGAGAAGGAGGCAAACTATAAGAGACCCTTAAATATAGAGAACAAACTGAGGATTACTGGAGGGGAGGTGGGGGGGGAAGAGCCAGGTGGTTGATGGGCATTAAGGAGAGCACGTGGGATGAGCACTGGGTATTGCATGAAAGTAATGAATCAGTAAATTCTACTCCTGAAATCAATACTACACTTTATGTTAACTAACTGGAATTTAAATAAAGTTAAAAAATAAGGGAAAAAAAGAGTCAACCAATAAAAAAAAAAAGATTTTAATTGATCTCAAGGTGTCTCTCCACGAATATTTATTAAGTGGAAAAGCCACTTTATAATAAAAAAACCAGGCAGACACATCTAGATAAAGTGATTAATATTAACTCCACTGGTAATGGGACAAATAGCCACAGTATGTTCTTGACAGGATAGATGGGAAGAACAGAGAATTACTTCTGTGACATTCTGCAAAAATGCAAAACTCAGCTATAGTCACAAGGATACAATGGACAAATCCAGATTGATAGACATTCTATAAAATGATTGGCTTATCATGTTCAAGAGTATCAAGGTCTTGAAAGTGAAAGAAATACTGAGGAACCGTTCTAGATTGAAGTAGACTGGAGACCTTGACAACTGGTGCAACACATTGTCCTGAATAAGATCCTTTTGCTATGAGAACCATTATTACAATAATGGGAAACTTAAATGCAGTCTCTGGACAAAAGATTTCTGGGAGTTCTTTGTAATATTCTTGTAACTTTCCTGTACATTTAAAATTATTTCAAAATTAAAGTAAGTAGAGAGATATTTCTCTAAACTGTTTTACTTTGCTTATGCATGCAATCTTTCTGTACATGATTGGTATTATGAATTTGTCTCTCATTTAGCATTTTGGAGCTAAAAAGATAAATGAATGAGAGTCACACTTCATATGAATTTTTCTTATTATAAAAGTAATATATGGTTACTATAGAAAATAGAGATAAGTATAAAAAAGAAAATAAAAACTATTCAAATCTTCTCTCTCCCCCACAACCCCCCCCACACACACACCCCAGAACGTTAACTTGGAAGTTGCAACTAAAGACCAAAGTACAAAAGATATCAGATATAAAATTGAGTTATGAGAGCGCCTGGGTGGCTCAGTTGGTTGAGCATCTCCCTTCAGCTCAGGTCGTGATCCCAGAGTCCTGGGATCGAGCCCCGCATTGGGCTCCCTGCTCTGTGGGAAGCCTGCTTCTCCCTTTCCCACTCCCCCTGCTTGTGTTTCCTCTCTCGCTGTCTCTCTCTCTCTGTCAAATAAATAAATAAATAAAATCTAAAAAAAAAAAAAAAGGCAAAGAAAGAAGAAAGACTGCTTACCGAGAGCCCTTCCGGGAAGGTCCAACTTCCGATTCACCGCCTGGTATTAATTCCTGGCATTTATCTGCAGTACATTTCACACCTCAGCAGCCTAAAACTAGGGCTCCTTACCTCCCTGGCTTTTCTTTGACTATTGATTATTGTTTCTTTCTAGTTTGAATCTATAGTTCAAAGTTCCCTTCAAAGAGAATATCAGTCAACACACTACCCCAGAATTATCAGAGCTAGACTATTAGTTAGATATAGTCAAAGGCCCTTCAGAGATTAGATACACATCACCATTATTGGATTACTAAATCACCCCCACTGACCCTGAGAAACCTTGCCTCATTACTATTTTCTCAGAAAGTAGGTCCTTTCTTCAAATCAAAAAACTTGCTATACCGTTGGACCCTGGCCTGTGGGTTTCCTTTAATCTCATGCAAGCCTGCTGAACCCTTGTCCTGCAATGCTCAGCTTATTCTGAACTCCTCAGTGAAGAGACTTTTCGCATCGGCCACTGTCTGCCTCCCCTGGGACCCCACTACAGAGGCTCTGGCCTGCCCCCTTATATACTGGACATGGTACCACAGTTTTCATCTTAAGTATGTCTCTTCTCCTAATCCTCCAGTGTTTAGGCTTCCTCTCATATCTAGGCCCAAAGTACAGTGAAAATAGAATTTGATTGTCCTTTAAATAATTAAAATTAAACGACCAGGAGCTGAACATCTTTTTCATGATTAATCATTGTGGTAGTGGATCAACATGGGCACCTTATTAATCCCCCTGGATCCCACACATACACACACAAGTCTATCTTGAAGAAGGAAATAATGTTGACATGGGCAGGGTTTGGGCACCTAAAGTAAAGGGTAAGGGAACCAACATGTGAAAAATACTTGGTATGTACCAACTTCACACAGGATGTGCTCACACTTCAGTCCTGAGGACAGCACTCATGCTCCTGGAGGCCTGCGGTGCACCACCAACAAGAACAGGCTGTCAGTCCCACAATCTCACAGGTCTGCCTTGAATCCTGACTCAGGCACTCACTCATGATGACTTCAGGTATATTACTTAACCACTTTGTACTTCATTTTCTCTTCTATTTAAATGAGAAAGGAGAAAATCATGCTTAGTTTATAAGGTTGGGGTTTTTTAAGATTTTACTTATTTATTTGAGATAGAGACATAGTGAGATAGAACATGAGTGGAGGGAGGGGCAGAGAGAGAGGGAGAGGCAGACTCCCTGTTGAGCAAGGAGTCCAATGTGGGGCTCGATCCCAGGACCCTGGGATCATGACCTGAGACGGAGGCAGAAGCTTAACCAACTAAGCTACCCGGGTGCCCCCTAGGGTTGTTTTAAAGACCAAAAATAATGAATGTGAAGCACTTGGTCGATGCTCACTAGACATAGCTATTATTATTGTCTTTATTCTTCAGAGAAGGAAACGGGCTTAAAAGAATGTAAACCAAGGCCACTGACTCCTTAATTTAAGGAGGCACTCAATGTATCAGTCACCTTTCGATATAATGCGCTTGATTTTGCTCCTTTGGTCAAGGTTTTCCAAGGTAAGGTGTTGCAAGGGACAGGACAAACCACAAGGACAGGATGGAGGAAGTACAGTCTGGATTGGGAGACAGTTGCCTTTTATACCTCCCATTTCCCAGCACTTTCTCTCTCCTGGTGCCAAAAAACCTTTCCCAGATGCAAATTTTATAACCCAATCATTACTACAGAACTTTGCTCTTAGATACCTGTCTATTCATTTCCCTGGAGTCTCTCAAACCACAAGTACATTGCTTACATTAAATCTCTGGATGGGTAAGGGTTAACATTGTCCATTGGAAAAAAATCACTCTAATGAAAGAATGAATCTCTACCCAACAGCAGGTTAGAGCAGGGGGAGATCAAGCCTCTAAGTCACTACTAAGCATTTCAGATCATCTTGGAATGAAACAGCATTTACTGGAAGTCTTATGATAAAACCTTTTCTGTCCTTTCACAAATTGGTTCTTCCTGTTAGGTGCTTCCATTTTTTTTTTTTTTTCTTTCACTATCTCAGAATTGAGAAATGTCATAAATATTTACTGAAAAGGCCTGGACCATATTCAGGTATGCAAGCCTCAAAATACCTAGTTGATTTAGTTTGTGCAGCTTCCACTGCTGCTCAATTGGCTCACCCTCCTCAAATTCCTTAGAGCCCTGAAAATCGTAGGCCAATAAACACAACAAGCAACACTCCACACACACACACACACACACACACACACTTCATGGGCGTCGATGGCCTGCCCACCTGCTTTACCCGTCATGCCCCCTGCTTCACGAAGCTCCAGCTCCTAGAACTCTGTGATAAATTATGACATCTGTCTCCCCCAAACACAGAGTACTGCTTATAAAGGACAACACAAGCCTGATTTTACTCAGTGGGAAATTAACATAGAAGAGCCATGGATTTTAGAGGTAGATCCCAATTTGGGGACACATCTGGCAATCAAAACTCAAAGAATGGCACAAATGCCACTTATCCTCACGGCTGTCAGTACTTCTCCCTCTCACTCTCCCCCACCTGTCTCTTCTCTCTTGCACCCACAACTCCTGCACTTGATGCCCACGCAGAGGTAGCAACCAAATCAGAGAAGCAATTCTGTCTGAAGTATTAGACTCATAGAGCACTGAGATTCATAAAGGTCAAATGAGCTGCCCAAGGTCAAAAAAGTAGGTAGTTGCAGAATCAAGACTTTTTTTCAAAGATTTTATTTATTTATTTGAGAGAGGGAGAGAGGAGGGGGGTAAGGGGCAGAGGGAGAAGCAGACTCCCCACCGAGTAGGGAGCCCGACTTAGGGCCCGATCTTGGGACTCCAGGATCATGACCTGAGCTGAAGGCAGATGCTCAATCGACTGATCTACCCAGGCGCCCCCAGAATCAAGAGTTAAACCCCGGCTCAATCTACCTTCAAATCTTACACTCTTTTCTGTAAGACACTGATGAGAAATGGGATGAGAAGGAAGGAAAAATAACCAGAAGTCTGCTCTGTGCCTGGACTTACTCAGGACCATGTACTTCCAATGTCAGAAAAGCAAGGGCTGGTTACTTACAAGATTTCAGCAAATTACCTGTGCTCTTTTTATATTCCACCCAAATGAAATCTGGCCCCTGGGGTTGTAAAAACTTCACCCATCCACCAGTCAACACATACGAAAAGCAGGAATAATAGCTCCACAGTGGAGGTGATACTGAATCTGAGTCTTAAAAATGAGTCAACACTTACCAGGCAGTTGGAGAAAGAACATTTCAGACTTACCACCTTTAATCTGTAAAACACTTTCTGAATATTACTGATTTGACACTAAAGAAAAAGAAAACACAAAAAAAACTCCATGAGTTATATGGGACTATTACCATTACCCCATCTTAAAGATTAAGAAACTAAGGATGAGGGAGGCTGAGCTGGCTTACTGTACGTCTTCATAACACTTTTGGGCAGCAGTATACAGAGAACATAGTGAGGAGGGGAGCTTTTTGTGTGTGTAGTGTTAAAAGCGACTAAAGAAAACAATTTACGTGACACCCACAACTTCCATCCAACACTCCATGAAGCGGGCAGCCTCTATTCCCAAGGATCCAGAGAACTACAAAATGGGGTGGAAGGCAGGAAACTTTACTGGATAAAGAATAAGGAACAAAAAAAGAGAAAAATAGAAAAATGAATAAGGAACAATAAAGTAAGTATAGAGTCCAGACTTGGCTTGGAATTGGCTGACTGGATATACTATGACTCGGGTCAAGGGGAGCATTCACAAGGAAGGAAAGTTATCTAAGGATGGACTTGGCACCGGGGGCAGGAATGGCTCCATCTTGGGCCTAGATATTCACTTAAACAATGAGGCCATCAGGGTGGCACACCCTAATCTAATAGGACTCTTTTCCTTAGAAAAAGAAAGAGACAGAGATACCAGGCATGTGTGGCACAGAGTAAAGACCATAGGAAAACATGGCAAGCATGCAGCCTTCTACAAGCCAGGAAGAGAAGTCTCCCCAGACGTCAACCCTGATAGCACCTTGATCTTGGACTTCCAGCCTCCAGAACTGAAGAAAATAAATTGCTGCTGCTTAAGCCATGCCCCCCCCTCCCTGCAGCCTGCGGTATTTTGTTATGACAACCCTAGCAGACTAATACACCACCTGGCAGAGCAGATGGTGCATTAGATCAATTACAGAGACACAATCTAGAAAGAAATCAGAATACGAGACAGGGATTACCCTTGGCCCTGCACCTGCAGTGTGGTGCTCTGCTTGGAGTTTATACCAGAACTCTGGAAGGCAACTGGTGAGGAAAACGGAGTAGCTCAGTTAATTTAACGTGTATCTACTGAGCTCCCACAATGATCTAGATGTGAGGAATCCGGAGTATAATTGGACAAGGTGTACACGTAAACAAATAAATGTGAGGCCATATGAGAAGTGCTACAACGAGGCAGGGTAGATAGAACATGGAACTGGAACCAGATTTATCTGTCTTTGAATTCCAGTTCTCTTATTTATGCTAACATTATGAACTAGGGCAAATTATCTAGCCTCTCTGTCCAAGTCTGGATTTCTCATCTATAAAATGAGTTTAATACACACACCCCATAAAACTGTTGTGAGAACAAATGAGCTATTTTATGCAAAGCAAACCTAAAGTACATGACATACCGTAAATACTCAATAAAGTGTATATATTGTCATTATTGTAATTAGGTACAAGGTCTATTGAGGGCAATCATAAAAGGATTTTCACTTCTACATGGAAATATTGAGGAAGACTTCCTAGAGAGAGTAATATTGAATCTGAGTCTTAGAAAATGAGTAGGTGTTTACCTGGCTGATGGAGAAAATGTATTTGAAAATGCAGTTCAGGTACAAGGAATAGCAAGGTGAAAGTAAAAAGATATGAAAAACCTCTCCCTCCCCTTCTCTCTCCCTCCCCCTCTGCTCATGGACTCTCTTTCTCTAAAATAAATAAATAAATAAAATCTTTATTAAAAAAAACACATTGCAAGTTGAAGGAACAGTGAATTAAGATATGGTACAGACTGCATATGACAGAGACTCAGAGTAGCAGTGGCTTGAATTTGATAGTTCATTCTGTTCTCACATAAAAGTCTGAGTAGGTATGATATCTCTGCTCCATAAAATCATCCAGGTCTCTGTTCCTATTATCTTTGTCTTTATCCACATAGTCCAATGTAGCTCACCACCACATGTGTGTTTCAGTAAGTGGGAAGACAGACAGGGAAGAGGAGAGAACCTTTCCAAGAGCAAGAGCTTGAAGCTGCACGTAGATCTTCTACTCACATCTTCTTACCCAGAAATTAGTCACATGGACACACTGCTCAGCAAGGGAAACTAGAAAACATGGTCTGTGTTGAGATGCCATTTTCCTATGCCAAAGTCTTACTTGCAGATTTTTACACTTTTGTTCTGAAACTGCTCAAAGTTCACTGTAAGAACTACATTTGATCAGGGTCACCTGGGTGGCTCAGTGGGTTAAGTGTCCAACTCTCAATTTCAGCTCAGGTCATGATCTCAAGGTTGTGAGATCGAGCCCCACGTCGGGCTCCACGCTGGGCATGGAGCCTACTTAAGATTCTCTCTCTCCCTCTCTCTCTGCCCCTCCCCCCACACATTCTCTCTCTCTCTCTCAAAAAAAAAAAAAAAACTACTTTTGATCAATAACATTTCTGACGAGGTTGGCTACCTTCAATATACCACTAATATTTGCCACTGTTTACTGGTTCCCCCCAAAACCAGCTTCTCTTAGCATGACTAGAGCTGGACTAGAGCTGTGCACTCAGCAGTCTAACCCTGTGTGTTCTCCGATCTCATGGTTACTATGAACAGAGGGGAATTTTATCTCATTTGAACTTGAGTGAGAAGAGTCATTTCCACAGTGGGTATCTGAGCAAAAATGGATTCCCCATTGAAGAGAAGTACAGTACCATAATATTGCCTAAGTGATCTTTCAAACATTCTCCCTAGATCAGGAGTTGATACCAGTTTCATATCTACTTTATGGGAGTTGCGATTAAAATTTTAAGCAGATGCAGTGCATTAAAATAGATCACTTACATGTGTAAACTACCTGACTAAACTAGGAAAGACCAATAAGAAAAAACAAGTCAGGTTTGTTGAAATCAAAAAAGAATTTCGCCCATAAAAAGATAAATTAGATTTTAACAAATAAAATCAAGAATCCAAATTCTATAAAGGTAAATATAGAAATGACTAAATTCATTATTTCTTTTTTTAAAAGGACCCCAAACTCTCTTTAAGTTGGGACAGAAAGCCAATTAATAAATGAAAGAGTTGTCCTAATTTAATTACAATACAGAAAAGCATCTCATAATACTGAAGTGGATGATTGAGTCTAATGGTAATAAGTTCATTAATTAAAGAAATGTTTAATATATTCAAGACTTTGTGCCCTAGGGTCAGTGCTACGAGGAGTAAAAGAAAAACAAATTATATGACTGTATTTCATTCTGTGTGCCAGCAAAATTCTGTTTTTTCTTTGTTATAGACTTAACATAATATAGGTCTATGTGCCTAACTCAGTGACTCTCAATCCGTTTGCCTCCTGGAATCACCTTGGAAGCTTTAAAAAAATACATTGGAGTACCCAGGTGACACTCCAGCACCATGAAAACAGTCTTCCTGAAGGTGAAGCCTGGCAACCAAGTGATTCATAGGTGCAGCCACAGTTGGGAACCACTGGCCTAACTTGACCATGAGCTCCTCGAGGGAAAAGACTTGGTCGTTCCTAAATTCATCACAGTGCCTGACACAGAGACACTCATATTTTAGGCAAATGGCTGGATGGACACATGGGTGAAAGGCTCGTGTTTCCTACCCTCAAGGTATTTATTATAAAGTAAGAAAAATACAACTGTACACAGAGAGTTGAGCAGATACAAGCCGATAGGTGTCGCGTGATTGCCACTGTATTTTACAACAGAGATTCCCATCTGAAAGAAAGCCTACTTAAATGCATATAATGGAGCACTTTCATTCATAGGTCAAACAGGAAAGCTTCAATTACACTGCTGATTAACATCTAATTTTTAAAAAGAAGGAAGGAGTCATCACACAGATTGTATCACGTAGAAGGAATAAAAATGAAAATGCTATAAACAATGATGGAGTGCAAAGACGAAATCTTGGAAATGAAATTCAGGGCTCCCATAAGCCCCATCCCAGTATCTCCTTCCTAGGGCAGACTAAGTGGTTTGACTTGGTTTGATTTGATTTTATGGTGACTTTCCTCCACTGTTATGATTATTTCCAGGTCACCTGGCTGCTATACTCTCTTCTACCCTACAAGCAGTGCTTTCATCCAGCTGGATAATCCAGGATTTGGATATTAATCCTTCCGAGGCACTTAGCCAGCATCATTCTGCCCTAACTCCACCACACCCCAGTTAAGTGTCGCTTAGCATCTGAACTGAGCCCAGATCCTTTGACATCAAACACTACTCACAAGCGACGGGGCAAATTAAATGACTCATCCTGAACAAGTGGAGCATTTATAATTAATACACTTCCCAGTGTAAATTAATGGAATAAATGAATAAATAAACTGTGAAAAAATGCCATTTGGACAAGTCTTCTCTTCAGGTCAGCTTGTGTATTTATGTTTGATGAGGAAAGAGAAAATTCTTACCACTTTCCCAGAGAGGAGGTTATTAGAATAATTTGAAATATTGTCCAGCATAAAATTTCATAACATGTACACTCAAAAACATCTCTAACATAATAGAAAATAAAAATTTGTATTCAACCAAAAAAATAGGGCAAAAGAAATTCAGGCACAGAAAACAGGTTTAAAACCAAACCTGAGTGCTATTATCTCCCAAGACACAACAATGATGTCTTCCAAGGTTTGGAAAGTGGTATATCAAGTTTCTGGAGTCTTCTCTTTCTCAGGAGATAGACCAATCTGGGAAGTGTTTTAACTCCATTCTAACTCCTGATAGGCAAGAACCAAGAGGGAGGGCCAGGAAATACACAGGTGCACACACCTTTGGTGCAACCATCAGTGGCAACCTTCCAAGCAGCAGGGCTGACAACTGACCCTTATTATATCTTTGTCATGACATGGCCAACATCCGATGCCGGCACTCACAGAACTTTGGTCAGCAAAGCAACACTACTCATCCATTTGACCTTTCCTCCCTTCCAGGAGGCTAATCTTTCCCCAGTTCTCCTTCTTAGTCACTGATTCCACATCTTTGTTGATTTTTTTCTCTTTTCTCAAATATTTGTTTAATTTTCTGTCCATTTGCCTCTCTTCTGGCCTCCAAAAATGGGTCTCTAGCCCATCTACTCTCCCTTTTGGGATTCATATCAAAGTCTCCAACTGCCTACTGTTCGTTTCACTTGACTATCCAAGTATCCAAAACAAAACTTGATATCATTTTACAGAATCTGCTCCTCTTCCCTTTTTTTCCACCTTAGATTCATGATCTTACCATCCATCAAGCGTTCCATACTAATGGGTGGCCAAGCGTTCTTGATTCCACCTTAAAATGCTGTCACAGAATTAACCTCTACTCTCTGTTCCCTCTTCCGATATTTTCCTCAGGCTCCCATTCCTCTTTGTTCTAATCTAGGCTAATACAATAGTCTCCTAAGTGTCACTTGTCGTTTCCCCACTTCTGAGGCCATCCCCCTAGGGTTATCTTCTTAACAAACAACAAATCTGATTTTGTCACAAACCTATTTTAAGTTTTTGCTGACTCTCCCTTGCCTATGAGATTAAGTCCACGCTTAATCAAAAGGGCTATCCATACAAGGTCCTTCCCAGTATGACCCCAGCCTACTTCTCCTGCTTCACTGATATGCCTCACTACACTCAAAAATGAATTTCTCTTCATCTCCCAAACTGCGTCCTTGCTACTTTTTGCATGTGTTATGCCTTCTGCGTGAATATCTGATCTTCCCCACTCTACCTCCATTCCAACCTGGAAAACTGTTTTTTCATTAAAAAAAACAAAATAAGTAGATCAAATTTCACCTGACTAAAAAGGCTTTTCTGATTTTTTCTTGGGGTCTACACCACCCCACATTTGACTAGGCTGGGCATATAATTCAAGAGTTGAGGAGGCATCATACTAGAACTAAGCTCTTTGCAAATGACAGGAATTGTATCTAACCACCTCACCACTATCTCCCCAGCATCTAACATTTCACCCAGCATATAGTCACTGTTCAGCTTATATATATATATATATATATATATATATTTTTTTTTTTTTTTTTTTTTTTGAGAGAGAGAATGAGAGGGGCAGGGTCAGGGGGAGAAGTAGACTCCCTGCTGAGCAGGGAGCCCGATGTGGGACTCGATCCCGGGACTCCAGAATCATTACCTGAGCCGAAGGTAGTCGCTTAACCAACTGAGCCACCCAGGCGCCCCCAGCTTATATATTTTTAATGAATGAATCTCTGGCCTCAAGCTTTAGAGCACAGATGCAATAAACAGCATTGAAATAGGATATTGCGGGGAGGGAGAATGCTAGGGAAAGAGTTAAAAAAAACAGGTCAGAACTTAAAGCAAAACATCTAGGCAGAGGGAAAAACTGGGTTTGAAGAGTATCAAAGAGACATCCTAGAAGGCCAGATAAGAGATAAGGCTCAAAGGCTCAGGTGCAGACAGAGAGGTAGTAGTTATAGGTGCTAATCCAGGTGAATACCCAGGCAGGAAGATCTCCCTCTGAGATCACCTGGTTCATTTACAAGTGATGCCTTGTGTTGCAGTTTATCTGTTCACATGCCTGAAACACCCACCAGACTGTGTGTTCTTTGTAAGCAGCCACCCTGCCTTATTCATCTTTATATCTGAGCACCTGGTACCATGCCCACCACTCAGCCATAGTTTTCTGTAAACTTCTTGATGCACTGTGAACCCTTACGTATAAAAAATGATTGTGCAGGGCCTGAGTTCCACTGCTGGAAGCACTAGTGAAGGCAGATGTGGAGATAGGGAAGCCAACATTATCATTGTGTTGGGTGAGATCATGCACGTCCGAAGCACACGTGATACCTGAGAAGCTTGCTTTTCTCAGCTGTATTTTTAGGGCAATGACTCTGAACTTTGTGACCCAGGCCTATTTCTACCTCAGTGTCAGTAAAGTTTTTACCTTTAGAAGAGGTGATTAACAGCTCAAGCTAAATAAAATACTTAATGAGGAATTCTTGCCATGATTCAGTCAATATCTTCTCTGGCAGGCTGACTTTCACACTTAAAATCTCTATTGGCACTTATAATCTCAAAGAATATGGTCCTGCCTTGTTAGACTCAGAATATACTCAGCCCTATGTTTTCAAAGAACACCTTTAAAAAGAGCAACACAAAATTATCTGCCCATTAGCTTTTCCATACTCCGTTTTGATACAATGCAAGTATGAGCTTCTCAGATAACTATTTCATATGAGGACTCTTAAATAGTGACCACAAATTTTGTACCTGACCTCCCATCAAAAGGTGGCCCATGTGCCCATCTTATGAATATGAGTGGGCCTGTGACTCCTTTGACCAAGAGCGTAAGAGGAGGCAATATCGTGTGATTTCTAGGGTGAGGTCATAAAAAGCCCTGCAGTTTCTGCCTTGCTCAGCCTTGGAATCACCTGAGCCACCATAGAAGAAATATGACTACCTGGAGCCTGCCGTGCTGGAGGGCACAGAGCCTCCACCAACAATCCCAGCTGAGCTGCTTCTTCAGCCATCACAGCCCAGGAGAGATGTGTAATGAAGGAGCTGTCTTAGAAATAGGTCTCCATCCCCAGTCACTCAAGTCACCCCAGCCATTTGAGTCATCCTACCTGAGACCCCAGAGCCAACTCTGCTGTGCTTTTTCCAAGTTTCTTGCCAGCCCTCATTGCGTAGCCCAGGCTGCTATAGCAACTACTCAATGTCCATAAGAAAAAAATAGTCCAGGGGCGCCTGGGTGGTTCATTCAGTTAAGCATCTGACTCTGGATTTCCGCTCAGGTCATGATCTCAGTGTTGTGCGATTGAGCCCTGCATTGGGCTCCACATTCAGCAGGAGGTCTGCTTGAGATTCTCTTTCCTCTCCCTTTGCCCCTCCCCCCCAAGCTTTCTCTCTCTCTCTCTCTCTCTCTCTCTCTCAAATAAATAAATAAATCTTTTTAGAACAAGAAAAAGACAAAGAAAAAAGACAGTCCAAGTCCAGGTCTTTTGAGAGAAAGAAGAAGCTGAATTCAAAACTCATGGATTTCACATGTATGTACATATAGGTTTGGGAATGAATGAGCATGTAGAAATGTGTGAAAGGGTGGACACCAGGTTATGAACATTTGTCACTTGGGAGGACCCAGGAGAAGGGGGTAGGTGGAAAAGGAGGTGGGAAAAATGATTAATCATTCACTTTTTAAATTTATCTTTATACTATTTTACTCACACTAAACTCACATAACTTTTGCAATTTTTAAAGAGAGATTAAAGGTGAAAAACTTGTTGGGATGCCTGGGTGGCTCCATCGGTTAAGCGTCCAACTCTTGATCTCGGCTCAGGTCTTGATCTCGAGGTCTTGATGTTGGGGTTGTGAGTTCGGGCCCCATGTTTGGCACCACACTGGGTGTGGAGCCTACTTAAAAAAAAAAAAGATGAGGGGCTCCTGGGTGGCTCAGTCGGTTAAGTGTCTGCCTTCGGCTCAGGTCATGATCCCGGGGTCCTGGGATCGGGCCCCGCATCGGGCTCCCTGCTCATCAGGGGCCTGCTTCTCGCTCTCCCTCTGCTGCTCCCCCTGCTTGTGCTCTCTCTCTCTCTCTTTCAAATAAATAAATTTAAAAAAAAAAAAAAAAGATGAAAAAATTGTTGTTTTAATTTTTTTTTAAAGCCTTAGAACATGCCAGCTTTCTTTTTCCTTCTCCCTTCCTCCCAAGCTCCTATGGTGATGTTTGTTGTTCCACTCCCAAAGTTCTGCATGCTATAGCACCTGAGTTAAAATTAGAAATGTTAATAAAGTAGTCACAAGGTTATTCAGAGGACAGAAGCCATTTTATGTGACTGAGGTATGACTCGTTATACACAAGTTCAGTCACTGAGGGTTCCTGCAACACATGTAGTGTTTGTTTGTTTTACTAGGCTCTATACCCAACAGGAGGCTTGAACTCACATCCCCTACATCAAGAGTCACATGCTCTACCCACTGAGCCAGTCAGGCACCCCACATATGGTTTTGGCCCATATCTACTAAGTGGAGATTCAGAAGGCTTCTGAGTACTTATTCTACTATTCCACCTTTCTTGAGTAGTTGTATGGAAAATCCTAATATTTATAACTTGTTAATAACTTACAAATACCCAGTTAACAGCAATCTCATTAAGACTATCAGAAATTGAGAGATACCAATCTCAAATTTATAACCCACATATAATTCCCCTTCCAAAAAATCCAAAAAAACTAAAAAGAGACCTATTTTGTGATTGTACTGGGCTCCATACACAATCTTCCTACCCTGTAACAGTCAGAAAGAATTCATTTAAGGTCAATTTATCTCTGAACACACAATTCACCTTTCTGGCAGATGTCCTCCAAGGTTTAATCGGTTGAAATCAACAACTCTAAACGGCATGTCAATACTTTTTATTAGCACAGGGTACACTTCATAAGGACCCCCCTGAAGATTTTCTGGGAAGCTCTCAAACTCACACATTTCACAAATGGATTTCTAAAATTCTTCTATGGGCAATTCTGCTTTGAAAATTTTCTAGGTTAAAATTGTCAAAGCCATGGTCTACAGTGCAGAACTTTGGAACCTTGTTTATTGATTTGCCCTTATCCTGGAGCAGACCCAGAACTGTTTCCTGAGAAAAATCTTTATACTGTCTACAGTGTTCCCCAGGCCTCCACTCTGCAGAGGTAGGCCAATGCCTCCTCAAGATAAAGTCTAAGTTAGGCACCTTAATTTTCATAAGGGGACATTTACTTATTTCTCTTTGCTCAGCTGATTTTTTAAATAAATACTTTTTGAGGTATATGAGTTTTAAAAATACATGTACTTCAATCAGTAACACCAAATAATTACTCCAATAATTACTCCAATTACCTGTCACTGACCAACTTTTATCAAAAGTCAAAGTGCAAGAAATAATATTCATGAAAGACTAATGAAGGGGAATAGAGTCCACTCAGCCCAATAAGTAATTTAGATACTGATCCTTAGATCAACTCAAACATTAAGAAAGCTTCTTTGCTTTTTGTTTGTTCGTTTCTGTACTACCCACTTAGAGAGAATTGCATTTACTACATTATGCTTTGGCCCTATGCGCTCCACTTCCATTGAAGGGCGGGAAACAGGCTGTTTTGATTTTAAGGATGTTATTGCTAATATTGTTCATTCCAAGATTCTTTGTCCTATTCTTTTTTTTACCTCAGTAATCAAATAATATTTAATGTGATATTTTAATACTCTCTATCCTACTCTTAAGCATCCAAAATACTAAATTTGTGGAGAAAGTTTCCTCAAATTTTGTAACCAGAAGAATATTGACTTCTTTAGGTCTATCTGCATTTATCATTATTATTATTATTATTATTATTATTATTATTATTATTATCATCATCATCATCATCATTATAGAGACAGTGTTTCTCTTTACTTCATAATGGTGTCCTTTGACTTTGATGAATCAGAAGTTTGGAACCAAACATAAATATGTAGTTCTCTTTTAAGAGTTGTGTGGAACCTTGCAGCATACATTTCTGTGTATTAGTAACTTTCTAAAATTATATTTCAACATTCTAAATCTCTTTTCCTTGTACATAATTTCTTTAATTTTTATGTTACTATACTGTGTGTGATCCAGTAAGATATCTCAAATCTTTTTTTTGAGAGGGAGTAGGTTATAATTTAATAAATGATCACAACCCTGCGAAAAGAAAGCTTTCTGAGTATTTGTACAGTGGGTAGGATTTGGTAAGAAGCAGAATAGATAATGCTGGTAAAGACACCACTGGGTTAATCATAATAGAAATCCCTGAAGATATCACATGTTTTTAAATAAATGAAAATTATGAAAAACCATGATCTGGTTTATCTGAAAACAATAATATGTAGCATCTCAATCTTAAAAGGGAGCCAATTTACAATGTTAGGAAAACATTTCTAATGAAATATGTACTCTGAATAGTATTTGTAAAAAGTCCTGAAAAGTCTGGGATTATCTTGCTCAGAATTGTTACGTTTCATTAGCAGAACTGTGACAAAGAAACAGTAATCTTAAATGAAGTTTTAAGCTGCAAAAAGTAGAAATGGAGATGTATAGTGAAGTTGCAAATTTCATTCACAGTATAATTCAGATTTGCAAAGAAAGTGTATCTCAGTTATTTTGCCTCAGTTTAAAATGGTCTTGTTGCCCAGTGCCAGCCACTAATTAGGAGGGAAAAACACACTTTCATCTTTATTCAGTTTAAAACATAACACTTCAGTCAGTGTCCCTCCAAGAAAACAGAAAACACACCAGTTATTTCAAACATGGAGATTTAAAATACAGAATAAGTTACACAGTTGTCAGAAGACTGAAAACAAAAAGACATTAGAGACAGTCCAGACAGTAGAGACAGAATTGGTCGACTAGAATATATGGATTCTATTTTTGAGAGAAAAGCCCACTAATATTTTCCAATCTGTTAACACAGTTGCACTCGATTCCATCCAGTCTCTACATCCGTGCTGTCTTCTATCACTCTATCAAATTCTACTTCATAACAAATTTAACATTTTTTTATTTAAAAATAGAAACTTTTTTTAAGATTTTATTTTTAAATAATCTCTACCTCCAGTGTGGGGCTCAAACTCACAAGCCCCAGATCAAGAGTCGCACATTCCACCAACTAAGCCAATCAGGAACTCCTGAAAACAGAAAAGTTTTCACTTGCATATGCAAATTTATATCTTACAATACTAGAAATATTCTTCTCTTTTTCTTTTTTTTTTTTTTAACGAGTCTCCATATCCAGTGTGGGGCTTGAATTCACAACACTGTGAGCAACGGTCGCATGCTCTACCAACTGAGCCAGCCAGGCACCCCAATAATATTAGAAATATTAATGGGAGAATAAAGTTGGCTTGCTGGTCGCTGGTATTACTATAGGAGACCAAATATTTCTCACTAAATTTATTCATAGAGAGCAGAGATGAGCCTTTGGGGATTTATGATTAAAAACCTGATATTTTTTCTCTCTTATGAAGAGTGAAAGAAAGCCATTTTTCTAATTTTTGTTAAAAGGTCACAAAACTTCTACCTCTTACGTTAAATAGATTATCCCTTATGAACATGCCAGGGTATTTCCTACTTTGGACTAGGAATGAAAAAGTGTCCTAGTGCCTATAAATGCCTACCTTCCAATCGAACAAGGGGCAGGACTACCTCTCTGAGAGTCCGAAATGAGAAGATAGAGTCACTGCTCCAGGATCTTTGTGGTACCTTTAAAATAGTCCCAGCTCTGGGGCGCCTGGGTGGCTCAGTCGGTTAAACGTCTGCCTTCGGCTCAGGTCATGATCCCAGGGTCCTGGGATGGAGCCCCAAATTGGGCTCCTGGCTCGGCGGGAAGCCTGCTTCTCCCTCTCTGTCTGCCTCTCTCCCTGCTCATGCTCTCTCTCTCTCTCTGTATCTCTGTGTCTCAAATGAATGAATAAAATCTTAAAAAAATAAAATAAAATAAAATAAAATAGTCCCAGCTCCAGCTGAGAGAAAGCTGCCATTAAAGATTTCTTCTGCATTGGAGCTTATCAGAAAAATAAAACCTGCCCCCCAAATTCACCAAACTTTTCGTACCTGTACATAATGTCAATTGCATAAAACTGATGGTCAAGCAACTTTTTTTCTGAAATTTTAGAAGAAAACAATGGCAAGAAAAATAAGAGACAGCAAATGATTCTCGTGACCTAATAAGAAAATCACAGCACTACTAACTTTTAACAATACTAAATTAATTGATCATGTGTGGGTTTGTTTGTTACCCTGTTGATTTTAAAAGTCATTTAACTTTTTATTAGTAACAAAATGCCACAGAATGATACACAGTGTAAACTGGAACTTTAGGAAAGCATATAATCATGTAGAAGTGAAAGTTGAGATCTAATTTAAGGGGAAAAAAAAGCCTCAGAGAACAAATAACACTTTGAATAACTAGTAAAGCTTTAAGAAGCGCATCTTGTGTTCACATCTCCTCAGACTAGCTGTAATAGATTTTTAATGCTAGGAGCACCAGTTAGTTCCATCATTTTAATTACTCTATCAGCAGTTATAGTGACAATTCAATCCATACATTCAAGCCAAATAACCAATTTGCATTTAGGTACTGATGGATTAAATATGGCTCACTAGTCAAACAAATCATTAGAGAGACGTGCAGATGTTATTTCAGGGCATAAAACCCCTTTAACCTTATTAAACTTTTCCCACTTACTTTGACAAGATAAATTCATAAACACAATGAGAAGCTCCTACCATTAGATGAGGAGAAGATCAAAGAACCAATTCCACTTTTAAGTATTTATATGTATATACATTATATATTATGTGTGTGTGCATATTCACACAAACGTGTGTGTATCTGAAAGAAAATATCCCAAAATATGTACAGTGTATATCTCTGGTTATTGGAATTAATAGTAATTTTTATTTCTTCTTTTCAGTTTCTGTATTTTTCAAATATTCTGAAAGGAACATATAATACTTTTAAAAATTGTATTTTTATTTAAATTCAATTAATTAACATATAATGTAATATTGGTTTCAGAGGTAGAGGTCAGTGATTCATCAGTCTTATATAACACCCAGTGTTCATTACACCAAGTGCCCACCTTAATGGCCATCACCCAGTTACCCAAACCCCCACCTCACTCCCCTCCAGCAACCCTCAGTTTGTTTCCTATGATTAAGAGTCTCTTATGGTTGTCTCTCTCTCTGATTTTGTCTTATTTAATTTCTTCCTCTCTTCCCCTATGATCCTCTGCTTTGTTTCTTAAATTCCACATATGAATGAGATCATATGATAATTGTCTTTCTCTGATTGACTTATTCCACTTAGCATAATACCTTCTAGTTCCATCCATGTTGCTGCAAATGGCAAGATTTCATTCTTTTTGATGGCTGAGTAGTATTCCTCTGTGTGTGTGTGTGTGTGTGTGTGTGTGTGTGTGTGTGTGTGTGAGAGAGAGAGAGAGACATCTTCTTTATCCATTCATCTGTCGATGGACATCTGGGCTCTTTCCATATTTTGGCTATTATGGATATTGCTGCTATAAACATTGGGGTGCAGGTGCCCCCTTCGGATCCCTACATTTGTATCTTTGGGGTAAATACCCAGTAGTGCAATTGCTGGATTATATGGTAGCTCCATTTTCAACTTTTTGAGAGACCTCCATACTGTTTTCCAGAGTGGCTGCACTAGCTTGCATTCCCTCCAACAGTATAGGAGGGTTCCCCTTTCTCTGCATTCTCACTAACCTCTGCCGTTTCCTAAATGGTTAATTTTAGCCACTCTGACCAGTGTGAGGTGGTATCTCATTGAGGTTTTGATTTGTATTTCCCTGATGCTGAGTGATATTAAACATTTTTTTCATGTGTCTGTCGGCCATTTGTATGTCTTCTTCAGAGAAATGTCTGTTCATGTCTTCTGCCCATTTCTTGATTGGATTATTTGTACTTTGGGTGTTGAGTTTGATGAGTTCTTTATAGATTTTGGATGCTAGCCCTTTATCATATATGTCATTTACAAATACCTTCTCCCATTCTGTCAGTTGACTTTTGGTATTATTGACTATTTCCTTTGCTGTGCAAAAACTTTCTATCTTGATGAAGGCCCAATAGTTCATTTTTGCCCTTGCTTCCCTTGCCTTTGGAGATGTGTCTAGCAAAAAGTTGCTGCAGCCGAGGTCACAGAGGTTGCTGCCTATATTCTCCTCTAGGATTTCAATGGATCTTCTTGTTGGATAAACCCTTTAATTATAATAGAGTGTCCTTCCTCATCTCTTATTACAGCCTGGTTTAAAATCTAATTTGTCTGATATAAGGATTGCCACTCCAACTTTCTTTTTTTATGTTATGTTAATCACCATAGGTTACATCATTAGTTTTTGATGTAGTCTTCCATGATTCATTGTTTGCATATAACACCCAGTGCTCCATTCAGTACATGCCCTCTTTAATACCTGTCC
Organism: Mirounga leonina; assembly: GCF_011800145.1. NCBI lineage: Eukaryota > Metazoa > Chordata > Mammalia > Carnivora > Phocidae > Mirounga > Mirounga leonina. Next base: position 2,485,086 of record NW_023270702.1, read on the forward strand.
CCCCCACCCTCCCCTCTAGAACCCTCAGTTTGTTTCTCAGAGTCCATAGTCTCTCATGGTTCATCTCCCCCTCCGATTTCCCCCCTTCATTTTTCCCTTCCTACTGTCTTCTTCTCTCTCTCTCTCTCTTTTTTTTTTAAACATATAATGTATTATTTGTTTCAGAGGTACAGGTCTGTGATTCATCAGTCTTACACAATTCACAGTGCTCACCATAGCACATACCCTCCCCAAGGTCTACCACCCAGCCACCCCATCCCTCCCACCCCCCACCACTCCAGCAACCCTCACTCCAGCTCTTTTTTGGTGTCTATTAGCATTATAAATAGTTTTCCAGCCCCTCACTTTTAATCTGGAGGTGTCTTTGGGTGTAAAATGAGTCTCCTGCAGACAGCATATCAATGGGTCTTGCTTTTTCATCCAATCTGATACCCTGTGTCTTTTTATTGGAATATTTAGCCCATTTACATTCAGAGTAACTATTGAAAGATATGAATTTAGTGTCATTGTATTACCTATAAAGTCACTGTTTCTGTATATTGTCTCTGTTCCTTTCTGGCCTATGTTACTTTTGGGCCCTCTCTTCACTTAAAGGATCCCTTTTAATATTTCTTGTGGGGCTGGTTTGGTGATCACAAGTTCTTTTAGTTTCTATTTGTCCAAGAAGTTTTTATCTCTCCTTCTTTTTTGAATGACAACCTAGCTGGATAAAGCATTCTTCGCTGTATATTTTTCTCATTTAGCACCCTGAATATATCATGCCAGGCCTTTCTGGCCTACCAGGTCTCTGTGGATAGGTCTGCTACCAATCTAATGTTTCCACCCTCGTAAGTTACCAACCTCTTGTCCTGAGCTGCTTTCAGGATTTTCTCTTTTTCTTTGAAATTTTAAGTTTCACTATTATATGTCATGATGTTGACCTATTTTTATTGATTTTGAGGGCGGTTCTCTGTGCCTCCTGGAATTTGATGTCTGTTTCCTATCCCAGATTAGGGAAATTCTCACTATAATTTATTCCAATATACCTTCTGCCCCTCTCTCCCTTTCCTCTTCTTCTTGGGTCCCCCAATTATTCTAACATTGTTTCACTTTATGGTATCACTTATCTCTCTAATTCTCCCCTCATGATCCAGTAGTTGTTTATCTCTCTTTTTCTCAGTTTCTTTATTCTCCATCAATTTTGTCTTCTATATCACTAATTCTCTCTTCTGTGTCAATTATCCTAGCAGTTAGAGCCTCCATTTTTTATTGCTTCTCATTAGTAACCTTTTTTATTTCAACTTGATTAGATTTTAGTTCTTTTATTTCTCCCCAGAAAGGGATTCTCTAGTGTCTTCTGTGCTGTTTCCAAGCTTAACTAGTATCTTTATAATCATTATGCTGAGCTCTAGTTCTGACATCTTATATCCATACTGATTAGGTCCCTGGCAGTCAGTAATGCCTCTTGTTCTCTTTTTTGAAGTGAGCTTTTCTGCCTTGTCATTCTTGCAGAAAGTGGTCGCTTTTCTATTTGTAGAGTTGCAGCTATTCTTTTCTCAGATCTCCAGTTGAGTTCGTAGGTGTTCAGAATGGTTTGATAACTATCTAGCTTAATTCCTGGGACCAGATGAAACTAAGGTCTCCTACTCCTCTGCCACCTTGGACTCCTCAACATATAATACTTTTTAAATGGGGAGGGGGTGTAGGATTTGCCTAAAAATAACTCAGTGAAGCCTCACAATAATATGAATAAATGATAGACAGCAGAATTCTGTACAGGGCAGAACTGCCTTAGACTTCAGCCAACAGTATTTTCCTACCTGAAAAACCTGATTGTAAATTTCACTTTTATGCTATGTACCCTAAAGACTTCAAGTTTGAATTATGTAAACTTGTCCAAGCTCTATAGCACCTCTTGTCTTATTTTTTTGCTCTCAAAGTGACACAGTTGCATTACCTAATTTGTTTTTTAATTATTTTATTTTTATTTAAATTTTATTAATTAACATACAGAGCAATAGTGGTTTCTGGAGTAGAATTCAATGATTCATCACTTACACACAACATCCAGTGCTCATCACAATAAGTGCCCTCTTTAATGCCCATCACCCATTTAGCCCATCCCCCTACCCACTTCCCTCCTTCAACCCTCAGTTTGTTCTCTATTGTTAAAAGTCTCTTATGGTATATTTCCCTCTGTCTTCCCCCACAACCCTTCCCGTTTTTCATTTGTTTTCCTTCTTAAATCCCACATATGAGTGAGATCATATGGTATTTGTCTTTCTTTGACTGACTTATTTCACTTAGCATAATACACTCAAGCTCTATCCATGTTGCAGCAAATGGCAAGATTTCATTCTTTTTGATGGTTGAGTAATATTCCATTATATATATACACACATATATATGTATATATATACACATATCCATATATATATATATATATATACACACACACATCCCACATCTTCTTTATCCATTCATCAGTTGATGACATTTGGGCTTTTTCCATAGTTTAGTTATTGTTGATAATGCTGCTGTAAACATCAGGGTGTATGTATTCCTTCAAATCTGTATTTTTGTATCCTTTGGGTAAATATACAGTAATGCAATTTCTGGGTCATAGGGTAGCTCTATTTTTAACTTTTTGAGGAACCTCCATACTTTTTCCAGAGTGGCTGCACCAGTTTGCATTCCCACCAACAGTGCAAGAGTGTTCTCCTTTCCCCACATCCTCGCCAACATGTTGCTTAATTTCCAAAGTACTTGTGTGATATAATATCCTATTCACTGAAATAAATATTTTAAATTTTCCATTAACAAAACATCCCTATTACACTATTCTACATATTTCTTGATTCCAAAGTTTAGTAAGAATTTAAAATTGGGGTGAAATAAACAATTAAATGTCAGGGGGAAGAACCCATCATGTGATATCAAACTGGCTAAGATCATTAAGCTTAGCCAGCTATTTATGTCTTATCCTGGATTAACCTCTGGAGTGATGCGGTAAAAACACATTATAGCTGCTTTCTATTTAAGCCTTTCAAATTACTTAAATATAGAATCTCTCTCTTGATTTTCATAATAACCCATTAGATAATTAAGGCAAAGGTTATTATCCCCATTTTTCATATGGGAAAACTGATACATGTGGTAATTAAAACTTGGGAATCCAAATTAAAAGAGTGATTTAAGAAATCAAGTTAAAGCAGAAGAATATTTACTGAGCAGCTTTCATGGTTACATTTTTTCTGCATCTCTGTTGAAGCTAAAAGTCAGCCTAAATGTTGGCCAAAGGGTTAAAGCGTAATTTGATGGCTGTCAAGAGTAGTACCCTATCTAATAATAGATAATAGATGGGGCACCTGGGTGGCACTGTCAGCTAAGTGTCTGACTCTTGGTTTTGGCTAGGGTGGTGATCTCGGGGTGGTGGGATGGAGCTCTGCATTGGCTCCGTGCTCGGTGAGAAGTCTGCTTGGGACTGTCTCTCCCTCTCCCTCTGCCCCTCCTCCCCACCATGTGCACTGACGCATACTCTCTCTCTAGAATAAATAACTCTTAAAAAATAGATAAAATAATGGCCTGCTTTTCTCCATCGATAAAATGATTTTGAACTACTTAATCAAAGGGTGTGACCTGGCAGGATAATGAACAGATTCAAGGACAAATTTCATTTGACCTGCAGAATCTTGGCTCACAGAAAATTTTACATTAAAACAATTAGAGATGTACAGCTTCTCTTGAAATCTGAATAGTTGGCTATACTTGACCTACGTTTGTGCATAGTAGCAATCAAATGGAGTTGAGCTATGGCTTCTCCCTTTTTCCAGGGCATGTATTTCTCAATTTTCCATGATCCATACCACTTATTACTTACACCTAAGCTCCTTCATTTACTTGCAAAATTGCTTGAGTCCAATAGATATTGGACTTAGTGACCTCTGTTTAATATCACCCATTTTGGCTCATCCATCCATTCGCTCACTCATTTGATTCAATGAGCATTTATTAAGCAAAGCTTATGCACGCAGTATTTCACGAGGTACTTAAAAGAACAGGGTGACTGAAACGCTTTCTTATCATTTAATGAGGATATGGATACATAAACAGATTACTCTGATATCGGTGCCTCAGTCGTTGGACCTTCATTTGTTCCCTTGGTACTTTCACTCAGTCTCATATCTTCAAACACCATCTATATGCTGACGTCTATCTCTGGTCTGGGCCTCTCCTCGGAATTCCAGTCTCTTCTAGCCAAATGCCTAATCAATAACTTAATTTGGATATTTAATATTTATTCAAACTCCATACATATGTCCAAAGCCAGATCATGATCTTACTCCCTAAAACCTCACTTTTTCCCATCTCAGAGAATGACAATCCCATTCTTCTAGGTGTTGAGACCCAAACCCTGAAGTCATCCTCAGTTCTTCCCTTTCTCATCTATCCCATTAGCAAATCATGTAGCACAGGGAATGAGCCTGCAAGTCTTCACAATGTGGCACCTGGGAATGAATAGGACTCAGCTGGAGGAAAAATGAAAAAAAGGAAGTGTATTCCAGACAGAGGGAACAGCATGAGCTCATGCATGAAAGTGAGAAATACCAGGATACCTGGGAGGAACATCTCATAATTAAGCATAAATCAAGGGTAACTCATGGGAAGAAAGAAGCTGGAGACAGAGAGAAGTAGGTTGGGTTTGTTTGGATCAGGGAAGGCCTGTCTCATTTACCCTGTCACCACACAATGCTGTGTCATCCAAGGATTTTAAGTGAGTAGGACGTTGTTATATAAAGCCAGTAGGGGGCAGGGGCTCCTGGGTGTCTCAGTCAGTTAAGCGTCTGCCTTCAGCTCAGGTCATGATCCCAGGGTCCTGGGATCGAGCCCTGCGTCAGGCTCCCTGCTCAGTGGGGAATCTGCTTCTCCCTCTGCCTCTCCCCCTGCTCATGCTCTCCTTCACTCTCTCTTACTCTCAAATAAATAAATAAAATTTAAAAAATAAGCAAAATAAATAAATAAAAAATAAAGCCAGGTGGAAGATGATTAGGGCCTGAACTGAAGCAGCAATAATTTGGATTTAAATTCGGTAAGACTGAAGATTGGTCAAATGTAGAAGAGAAGGAAACCATGAAGATGACTCCCGTAGCATGGCCCCTGAATAGAAAATACGAGAGAAACAGGTTGGGGAAAGAAGACGATTTGGTGGCAGAAATACTGAGCTTGTTACTCCACAGGGCGTCTGTGGGAATGATTTACCAACTTATCCACGAATCTGAAGCTTGAGGGATACAGACTGGAGATGTGAGCTTGAGAATTATCAGCAAATAGAGAGTTAAAACCATGACAGTGACTGCCTACTGCATCTCCTTAGCCAAATCGCTTTATGGCTCAGTGCCTCAGTTTCCTAATTCGTAAAGTGGGGTTTATCATACCTACTTCATACAGTTGTTTTGAAGGTTACTTAATAAAATTATTATACCTTCACTTAGGTAGCCCTTGATACATGTTAGTTGTTTAAAAACTAAATTAATTGCTAAGATCACCTTGGAAGACCACAGAGAACAGTGATTATTAACTTTTAAGGGATATGAATGCCTTTTAAAATCTACTGTAAACTCTGGACTTTCTCACTAGAAAATTACACATAACCAAACACTCAAAATTCTGCACACAGTTTCAAGAGGTCTGTGGACCCCTGAAAACCTGTACTTAAAAAAATTCTTTTAATTAGTTTATATATTTGAGAGTGTGCATGTGCACACACACAGACTCAAGCGGGGGAGGGTGAGGGGCAGAGGGAGAGAGAGAATCTCAAGCAGACTCTGCACTAAGCACGGAGCCAGATGTGGGGCTTGATCCCACAACCCTGAGATCATGACCTGAGTGACAATCAAGAGTCAGAGGCTTAACCAAGAGCCACCCAGGGCCCCCACCTGGGTTTAAAAATTCTTGATGCCAAAAAAAAAAAAATTATTGATGCCAAATGAGAAGAGGGAAAATTTGAGAATCAAACAAGGAGAAATCAACATTTAAGGAATGAACAAAGTAAGAGAAGACCAAACAGAGGTTACCAGAAAACTATAAAGAGAACACTGGTTGGTTTCAAGGAGGACTTGTGATAAATTCCATTAAATTTGGCAAAGCTGTCCAATAAAATAAAGAGATAAAATTGTCATTGGCAACTTTCACAAATTCTGTCAGTCTAGTGGTGGGAGAAGAAACTAGAGTTTAGTAAGTTGAGGAGTGAACATGACATGAAAAAATGGAGACAACTCATGGACAAAAAAGGAAGGAAAAGATGACATGCAAGTCGAAGGGGAATTTCAGGTCAAAAATTTCAGGTCAGCTGATTTTTTGTATGTTGTATCTGTTTTGCTTATTGGCTATGAGAATTTTTAAAAATTGTTTTGGAGGATATTTTGTTTGTCTGTTTCTTAGGCATGTGAAAGACTTTGGGTTTGTGGACTTTGGATCAGAGCCAACAGAAAGATTAAGGTGGAAAGTACAGAACTGAGGGGGAGTGATTGATGAGGCAACATTCCGGTGATGGAGACAGGAGGGAGGGCTGGAACCAAGGGCTCCACGTCTGGTTTTGAGCAGAAACAGGAGTATATCATCCTCCGAGGATGAGGAAAGGAGGCAGGGAAATGCTTCCATATTAGTAAGGGTGGGGTAGGCTGACAACTGACAGGTGGCACAACTCTGTCAATTAGGGGACAAGGCTCTCTACTGAGAGCACTGGGAGTCAAATGTGGAGGAGAACGGTGGGGATTTGCAATGAGGCTAACAGGGATGACAAAGAAATCTAATCAAACAAGTAAATTATTTTTTGTTTAATTTGAATCTAACACACAATGTTCATTCGTTTCAGGTGTACAACATAGTGATTTGACAAGTTTATACAGTATGCTATGTTCACCTCAAGTGTAGCTACCATCTGTTCTCATACAACACTATTACAGTATCGTTGACTATGTTCCTTAGGTTGTGCCTTTTATGCCGGTGACTTATTCACTCCACAACTGGAAGCCTGTATCTCTGTCTCCCCTTCATCCATTTTGTCCATCCCCCTGCCTTCCTCCCCTCTGGCATCCAAGAGTTTTTTCTCTGTATTTACAGGGTTGATTCTGCTTTTTAAACAAATATGTTCTATTGTGCTGCGACAAGCTATAGGAACTCATTTCTCATAAGCGTTTAAAATCTTGATAATCATTACCAGGACATACACCAAAGAAACATTTTGGCACTTGGTCTTCCCGTTTCACTAGCAATGTTATTTAGACAGAATCATTATATTCTTACCATTAACATACTAGACTTAACAAAATTGCAAAAGCTAAACAATATATGGATGTATATGTTATATACATATGATGGATAGAGGGATGGACGGATAGATAGATAGATAGATAGATAGATAGATAGATAGGTAGATAGATAGATAGATAAATAGATAATACTAAGTACCAAAACTTTATTTGATGTTTTGATGTGTTTAGGGTAAAGTGTTTATTTTAAACAGCTATTATGTTTTCAAACATTGATTTGTTTTATCCTTCTCTTGCTTGCATAACCAGAAGGGAAGTCAGCTTACTAGAGCAATTTCCTCAAGAATTTTTTTGCCAATTAGAGGAAATGGAATTCATTTCATTTCCCATTGTCACTACTACCAAATTTGATGGTATCAAAAACAAAATAAAACCTGAAGTATGTTCACATATTAAAGTACAAAAATTTCCATACTAACATTCTTGATTTCTCTGGACCCAAGCTACCTGTCACCTTATAATGAATTATCATCTCAGGCAGATGCTTTGTTAAGAGATACATTTTTCCCACTAGATTTAATCCCTAAAATAAGTTATCCCCTCTGCCAACACACTTTTAAATACAAAAATCCTCTGTTATGGTTTCATCTGAGTTGTTTTTCTTTCTTCTTTTGGATTATGTGGGAAATGTGTTGCATATTTTCACTTGGTGTTTGTGCAAATGTTTTAAACCTTTGTCCTCATGTTGAAATTGGTTTGGATTACATTTTTATGGATAAATGGGAGAAAGGAATGAAAGGACAATCTAGTTTGAATTATTGAAAGCTGTAAAACGTCAAGAATCAGGAATTAAATCTGAAGGTGTTCAGCCTTCTCATGACTTAGGAGGTTAAACCTAAACAGCAGTTCCAAAAATATGCCCGATTGTCTTAGAAAATACAGCACTGTTCATCTGAAAAGGAAAACAATGTATTTGTCACATTTAACAAGCTCTTACGAGCAAAGATAAAGCAAGTAGTACGGAAATGGGGAGTTGTGCCTCGAATGTACTTGTCCATAGCGCCACCAAGTGGCACCAAGCGCCACCAGTTTACAAATACTGCTTAACACAGTAATTCAGTTATTCTAGGAGTTAGACGCTAGGTGGCAGTAGATTTCTTTTTAAAGCGGCCTTGAGGGAGCCTGGGTGGCTCAGTCATTAAGCGTCTGCCTTCGGTCAGGTCATGATCCTAGGGTCCTGGGATCGAGCCCCGCATCGGGCTCCCTGCTCCGCGGGAAGTCTGCTTCTCCCTCTCCCACTCCCCCTGCTTGTGTTCCTGCTCTCGCTATCTCTCTCTCTGTCAAATAAATAAATAAAATCTTTAAATAAATAAACAAACAAACAAATAAATAAATAAAGCGGCCTTGAAAACTGAAGAGTTGGAAATTCGTCACATTCAAGGATAATTATTCATTTTTTTAAAAAATCGGAATATCTATAAATCTAGTTCAAAAGTAAAGAAAATATACTACAGTTTTGCGTGTTTTTAAACTATTTGCAACAATTTGGTCGTAGTTTTTAAAATGACCTATTTCTCATAGCTTTAATCATCATTTAGTTCTCAAATAGAAACAAAATATTAAAATAACTACTTATTTCCTTTATTAGTATGTCCAACCTAGAAAACAGAAACTCACATATTCTCTGTTTCTATCACAGCACTAAAAAAATCCAGCTGTAGTGACTCTTTAAACATAGTTACTAATTAACAAAACTTGACTAAGTCATGACTTAGAGGCAGAAATGCAAAGTTTATGCAACTAGTTAGCTTAGATTCACTCGTATACTGTTTAAACAAGTAAAGAAAGAAATAGGAGGTGGGGGGAGGAGCCCTGTGACTATCATTCCGCTTCTCTTTTATCTGAGCTTCTGAGGCGAAGGATTCTTCTTAATTTCTCCAGTCAGTCAGAAAGAAATACCATGTCACCTTGAAACACAAATACAGGGGCACCTGGGTGGCTCAGTTGGTTAAGCCTCTTGATTTTGGGTGGGGGGTGATCTCAGGGTCCTGAGATCAAGCCCCACATCAGGCTCCTTGCTTAGCACAGAGTCCTCTTGAGATTCTCTCCTGTCCCTTTCCCTCCCCCTCTGCCCCTCTCCCCACTCGCTTGCTCTCTCTATAAAATAAATAAATAAAATCTTTAAAAAAAGAAGAAGAAGAAAGAAAGAAAAGGAAATACAAATACAAGATGCAAGATTTAGGAGGTTTCCCTAGTTGCAACAGCAAGTGCCACATAAAACCTAGGAATCCAGCAGAGCCATGGCTTTTCGTATAAAAATTTGTCTCTTCCTTAATATAAATAAAATCCCGATCTTCCCAAATGGTCAAAAAATTGTCACACAAAAAAGAACAGCAGAGACATGAAGCCCCATCTCAAGTTGACAGATTAATTTCTCTTGAGGGAACTCATTTTTGACACCTGAATGCCCTTTCACATTTAACACCCTCACCCAATTCTGGGCAAAGACTCTTCCTTTAACAACAAGTAAAACTGCAACATGGCCAGCATATCTGAACGAGATTTGACTAAGTAAAGGAATAACCATAGGAAGCGTGATGGAAACAGAATTACACTAGTTCCATCAGGGGGAATATGTGAAAAGATTTAACTAATCCCTTGGTTTTTGGGTAGTCACTAGGGGAAAATTAAATCATGTCCCTAACACCCCCGCACCAGCACCACCATTCTAATTCCCTACCAAAAAAGGCTAGACCTTGGTAATCCCAAATCCTGATGGAATCCTAGTTGATTCCCTTGGAGGTAGCACTGTAGGGTAGAAGATGGCAGGAAGCTGACCTTTTTCTGTTTGGAAGGTAAAAAGTAGAAAAGTAGAAGTAATCCTCACTAATAACCCCCTTCTCCAAAAAAAAAAAAAAAAAGTCGTACTTTTGTTTAGAAATGAGTAGGTGACTAGGGTAAATTGCCCTGAAAGGGGCAGCCCACATTGGGTAGAGAGGTAAACACCTGAACCCAGGGAAGAGAGGCCCCTCAGGACAAGAGAGAGGACCAGACTGCATGTTTCCACAGACCCCCCCCCCGGAGATGGAGACCAAGACCCCACCCAGATGCTGTCCCCCAGATGTGGCAGTGTCTCGGGCACAGACCACGCTGTGGGTGCCTGGGCTCTCGTGCTCAGCCTTAGAAACATCAGCAGAGGTTCCTGTGGCTGAGTTTAGCACCAGAACAGAAATCACAAAGTCTCCCCACTCTGAGCGCAGCACAGGACCATCCTGGGAAGTGAAAAGGTAGACAGAACAACACAGACAGAACACTGCAGCCTTCCCCCCAGATTTCCTGGACTGAATGAGACCTAGGTTTCTTAAGCAAAGCAAAGCATGTCTTGACAATTTATTAATATTGAACTTCTTGTCTAACTTCTTGCACTAAGGAGTGAAGGGAGGAACCAGGCAGAAAACAGGAAAAAGGGGCATTTTTAAATTCCAGGGGTACGCAGGGCAAAGAGACCCTTTACGTAGATGGCATCGCTCGCACGTAATGATGTGTATGTACTCCTCGAAGCCTGGCTGGGTCAGGTTCCAGCACTTTATAAAGTGATGAGCACGGTCTTAGCACCTACCTCTCACAAGCATAGACCAGGGTCTTCTGGTGTAGTTAAACTAAGAGGCCCAGAAGAGGAAGGGAATTCCTTCCTTCAACCTATGTCAGTCCAGTTCCAGTCTGAGAACCTCCTCTTCCCAGAGCACCTAATGTCAGGGATTCCCACCTCAGACAGGAGATCATATTCACCCACAGACGTGTGGCTTTCCAGCCTCCTCAAGATCTCAGATGAAAACTAACTAATCCCTTTTATTCACACAGAAGACATATAAAAACAGTCCACAGCTGGGGGGTTTGTTCTGTTACAAAATCACGTTGATACTGCGTGACACTGTGTAACGACTAGAAATTGTCTTCCTTGTCAGATGTACACTTCTCGTCCTAATTTTTAGTCATCTTGCAGTGATATTAGGGGAACAGCTGTGGAAAGAGGAAACAAAGCTTCCCTTCCCCACTTCAGCACTACTGGAAACACATTGTTCTCAGGTTTGTGAATTTCTGGATGCCTTGTTCTCAATCCAGTTTCCCGGGGTGGTTCTTTTCTCTGGTCTTGGAATTAAGACCTCTTGAATTTAACACACAAGCAGATTAAGTATCCTGGAAATACAACAGACCCCAGATGACTGATTAAACCTTGGAAGCTCCATATGACAAGTTTCCCAGACGTGTCAGGGCATTCCGGGAGAATGAATGGCCTTCCCATACTCGCAGAGTTTACTGTTTCCTTTGGGTAATGAGAACCCTGCACCCTAAAGATCACCCTGCCCTCTTCAGGATGCAGGTCCTCAGCCTTTTGTATACTTAAGGAGTAGCTTATTGGTTCTGTGAGTTCTACCTTATTAATGATAACAATTATTTTGCTCACCTCCACAAAATGTCAAATGTCATCTATCTGCTTAATCGGCACTTGATGAACTAAAAAGCCCCTGCCTGTGTAAGAAAAACCGGCTTGATGAAATGCCTCAGAGGCAGTCCTCAGTACTAATTAAAATCAGAGACATTGTCACAGGGTGCAATTATTTTCCAGAAAATAGCTGACGTGTACACCCTATGCTTGGCAAAATTCCTGGCCAGTTTCGCAAGAATGTTTATTCCAGACTGAGATCATCCTTTTAAAAAAGAAAAAGAAAGAGAGACAGACATACAGGGTGGGACGGAGAGGGAGAAGGGAGGGAGGGTGGGAAGAAAGGAAGGAAGAAGGAAGGGAGAGGGGAGATTTCTTAATAAATCAAGAGAGGATTTTAGATTTTAAAGTGGCCTTCCTGCATTCTCACCAGCTACCTAGCTAACCCTATAACAAAATTTTGTTAATTACAGAAAGGACATTTTAGTAGCAATAAACTTTTTTTAATGGTTTTTAAAAGTCTGGAAAATAGTTCAAAGAGTTAGCAGTGTATCATTTACATAAAATTCAAAATATAATGTTTGCTATCGATATTTAAACAAAAAAAATTTAAGCCTTAACAGTTTCAAGAAAAATAATATGAAATCATGAAAATAATTACATATAGAACAAAGGGCCTGGGAGGTGAAATATTTCATTTTTACTAGAGAGATTCATTCATTTAAAATATTGTAAGCTCAAATTCACACTGAAGAATCATAGCATTGGATTTTTTTTTCAAATTTCAATAATTTCTCTAACATAAATGACTTTAAGGAGAATCAATCAAGATGAAACTATTTTCAAAAGGATCCTGGAAGGGAAAATATAAAGTGAATACTCGCAAATAAAGACAAGCATTATAGAAATGCAGAGTCATTATTTACTCATTCCAATTCTGTAGAAGTCTAGAAAACATCTGTGAAAGAATGCTCAGCCTCCATGATAGACTAAACTCATACACTAACATGGCCACTCACAAACCCAGAGCAAGCAGGGCATTGCCAGACTTGAAGGAAGCCAGTCCTGACATGTCGGTCCCTTATCTGGGAAGAAGGAAATCATAAAGTGCTCTTTCTATCACACTTAATTTGCTCCTGATTTCTGAACCTAACTAAAAGGCAAGGCGGATTTTTTTTTTCCCTCCTCTTTTGATTCAGTCTGGAATTTTAACTAAAAAAAAAAAAAATTTTAATTTTTGCCACTAGTCTAAAAGACGTTTATTTAGGGACTGAAATTTAATAGCTGCTAATATTTTGGCTTAGTGAAAACTGGTATTTGAGGTTCTGAAAGGAAAATAGAGTTTGTAGCTTGCTTTAAATTTATTGCGGTCCTCAACATATTATTATTAAAATATATTCTCTTTTTTGTTTATCTGCATTCTGTTTTTCTAAATCTGTTTCTCTCTTCTAGAGAAAAAGATTTGGATGGCATGCATTACTTTTAGTTTCTTGTCAAAAGAAAGCTACATAGTGAGCATCCCAGATAACAGCTTCATGGTTCAATCTGGATGATCATATATAGTTTTAAGGTTTCACATAAAGATTGCTTTAAATTAAAAAAAAAAGATTGCTTTAAATTTTCATTCAATGAGTCATGTGCAAAAGATGCAGGAAGAATAATGAATAGTTGGGTGAATAGTTGTGGGCTTTCTGAACTTCTCACTTTATAGATTCCCTTTCAGAAAGCTTTTCAATTAAGAGGGAAGAGGTAGTATAGTCTTAATATAAAAGAATAAAGTGGGTTATGGAATAAGCTTTTCTTTTTTTCAACTGAGATATAAAGTGACATATAATTTATATTAGTTTCAGGTGTAGAACATGATTATTTGACATTTGCATATATTGCAAAATGATCACTACAATAATTTTAATTAATATCACCATAGTTATAATATTTTTTCTTGTGATGAGAACATTTAAGATCTCTCTTAGCAACTTTCAAATATGCAATAAGCTTATCTTTTGTGAGTTTCTAATCTATAAGATCATAATTATTCATGATACTTTTCTTTTTTTTTAAGATTTTGTTTATTTATTTATTTGAGAGAGAGAGAGAGTGCCTGTGCATGAGAGCAGGAAGAGAAGCAGAGGGAGAGGAGCAGAGGGAGAAAGAGAGAGAGCATCCAAGCAGACTCTGCACCAACCAAGGAGTCTGACGTGGGGCTCCATCTCAGGACCCTGAGATCATCACCTGAGCTGAAATCAAGAGCTGGATACTCAACCAACTGAGCCACCCAGGTGCCCCTATGATAATTCTCTTTTAACAAGATAAAATATTATCAACTTCATGGCATTTTCTCTTTGCCATAATTTTGTCCATACAAATAAAAACAGAAAAAAAAAGTCTTTCCATTATATTAGTTACAGATTAAAATCTATCAGTTATAACTATACCTTTACTAACCTTTTAGCTCTATTATATTCAGAAAGAAAGAAAAAATGGTCTAAAGAGATGTACTTTTGATAGGACATCTTTAAATAATGTTAACTCTAATCATCTATTTTTTTTCCTGAATGAATGTATTTCATCAAGTTTTCTTATAAATTTTCAAATGTTTTTCTTCTCTGCACGAAAAAAATATTTACCCATGTATATTCTTTAAGAGAGAATTAACATGGGGAGCCTGGGTGGCTCAGTCGGTTAAGCGTCTGCCTTCAGCTCAGGTCATGATCCCAGGGTCCTGGGATCGAGCCCCGCATCGGGCTTCCTGCTCCGCGGGGAGCCTGCTTCTCCCTCTCCCTCTGTTTGCTGCTCTGCTTACTTGTGCTCTCTCTCTAGCACGCTGTCAAATAAATAAATAAATAATCTTAAAAAAAAGAAAGAAAGAAAAGAAAGCATTAACAGGAGTGCCTGGTGGACTCCGTCAGTGGAGCATGGGACAGCATTTTCTTTTGACGAATTCTTAATATACGTAAATATCTAAACTTCTTTAGCCATCCTGGAAAAGAAAAATATCGAAGCACAATCATCTAACTTTGTGTTTTACTAACAAAATTGAACATTTTCCTCATTAAACTGGCAGTGCTTTTGAAGCTTTTTTTTAGAATTGTGCCCAGCATGTGTGTAAGAGCCACACACTCTTATTTTGTAAGTACACACTGGAAATTAGTTCAGATGAGATGGTTTCTACTTTCTAACCACTTGTTCCATTAAAACCTAGACCACTGCCACACACAGAAGAATTAGATTCCCCGTATTAATATTCTGCATGACTTTGTTCTATCTGACTCAGTCAGGAACAAGGTAACATCTTAGCCAGAGTTCATTGTTCATGGGAGTTTTCTGCCCAGTCACTGAACCATTCACTAGGTATTTACCCATTCTCTTCATTCAGCAACCTTCCCACGTGCCTAATATATAGGCACATTGAAGCAACAGAGGATGCAGGTTTAATAAGAAAGCTCTTAGTATCTTTGTCAGATCTAACATCTTCAAATCTCTGATAGAAAATGCACAGAGGGATGCCTGGGTGACTCAGTGGGTTAAGTGTCTGCCTTCGGCTCAGATCATGATCTTGGGGTCCTGGGATTGAGCCCTGAGTCGGGCTCCTTGCTCAGCCGGGAGTCTGCTTCCCCTCTGCCCCTCCCCCCACTCGTACTCCCTCTCTCTCTCTGTCAAATAAATAAAATCTTTAAAAAAAAAAAAGAAAGAAAGAAAATGCAAACAGTTGGGAACAGTTATGACATGGACTTTACCCTACACAGACAAAATTAGCATATCACTAGAGGGTTCCACATAAAAATTCTGTGGTATGGGAGAACAATAGATCTTGTTTTTTACTGAAATATTTCTGCATTATCTTCCTAAAACCAAGACCAGTTTGACTGGGGCAAAGGACAAGTAGTTCATGCCATCTTGGGCATTCACAATGACTAATAACGTTGGTCAAAAGTTACTGAGCTCTGTCAATGTACCAGTCTCTGTTTTTTACACTTTTCATATGTTTAAATTCAATGATTTTAATTCAATTCAAAATTAATTCAAAGTGAGGATCATTAGTATCCCATTGTCCAGATGAAAAAACTAAGGAACTAAGAGGTTAAGAATTTTGTCCAAGGTCATATAACAAGTTAAGAGGCAGAACTAAGGTTTAAACCTAGAACTGTCTGATTCCTGCCACCAAGCTCTTGGATGTCTATCTCAAGGATAAGGGATAAATAATGATGCCAAATTTTCCTCAATTACACATTAGGGATATATGTCCCTTAATTTATCAAGCCTTTAAAAACACATTCATGTATTTATCCCAATTGGTCTAGTTACTTCCATTAGTTTAGAATAATCCAATGTCTAAAACTTTTTATTTAGGGGCAAAACGGGTGGCTCAGTCATGAAGCGTCTGCCTTCAGCTTGGGTCGTGATCCCAGGGTCCTGGGATGGAGCCTCATGTCGAGCTCCCTGCTCAGCGGGGAGCCTGCTTCTCCCTCTCCCTCTGCTTGCCGCTCTGCCTACTTGTGCTCTCTCTCTATCTCTCTGTCAAATAAATAAATAAAAATCTTAAAATAAATAAATAAAACATTTTATTTAGACTAAACTCCAAAGCCTTAAAGTATTCAAACTTCAATAGTATTTTGGGATTTGTTTTATTTTATTTTATTTTATTTTATTTTATTTTATTTATTCATGAGAGACACAGAGAGAGAGAGAGAGGCGGAGAGAGAAGCAGGCTCCCTGTTGAGCAGGGAGCCCGATGCAGGACTCGATCCCAGGACCCTGGGATCATGACCCGAGCGGAAGGTAGACGCTTAACCATCTGAGCCACCCAGGCGCCCCAGGGATTTATTTTAAAAGTCGGTCATAAATTTTGTAATTCTTAAATGTTAGGCAAATTCACTGTCACATTTGTTCTCCTGGATTGAAGCACCCTCATCTGCAAATATGCCCTCACACAGCAGCTCCGCCATCCTTTTTCCATGTAGTTCTTGGGCTTTCTACAACATCTTTCTATATATTTCTTAAGATGTGTAGACTGGAGCCTCAAAGAATGTTACAGGTTTATACATAAAGGGGCTTTGTTGAAATGCAGGAAAGCTTTATTTTGTTTTACCGTGCCTCAGATGATGAATCTTCTTGACTTTTTTGGCAATGGAGATTCAAATAGGCTCTTCTTGGAAATCTCCGTCTCTAGGGTCATAATGAAATGTCTAGAAATGTGCTGTAATGGAAAGAACCCTAGCCTATAGGTGGGCAACTCACGCCCAATTCCCTGCTTGAGCAATTTATAGATGGTGTGATTCTAACGAAACCCATACTCAACTTCCTCACTCACAAAATGGGAAAATTGATGAACAACTTTATCATGACAGTTAAGAGCATGGATATTGGAGTCAAACTGCCTTGTTCAAAATCAATCAGTAGAGACGGATTCTCTGTGAACATAATCTAACCTCAGGCAACTTATTTCACCCTTTTGTGCCTTAATTTCCCCATAAGTGAATGAAAATTTTAACAGTAATACCTACTTTCAAGAATCAAACAATTGTTACAAGTATCAGACAAGTTAATACACGTAAAGAACCTAGAACACTGTCTGGGACAAACGTGTTAGTTATTGTTACATCCTAAGAGTGTTGTGAGGATTAAGTGAGAAAACATGAGTGGGAAGTACCTGAACTGTTAGCAAGCGTCTAGACACTAGTTCATTCATGCTCTCACCTACATTGAGCACTTTCAAGACCATCCTTTACTTCCGCTAGGAGCTTTCTTGCCACATCCTTCTCCTATTAAAAACCTTCCATTCTGCACAACTCCTGCTTACTAGACGGCATGCTGCCCAATTCACGTATCATTTAATAAAGCCAATTAGATCTTCAAATTTATTCAGTCGAATTTTGTTTTTTAACAGTATTTAACCACAGCTCTAACTTATCACTGTTACATTAAAAAAAAAAAAGTGATCTGGAGTTCTGAGAAGACCCACGATGTCATAGGGGATTTGGGTCTATCTGACTCCAAAGTCCCAGGCTCTTTCCAGGGTCCTTCACAACCCACTAGTAAACAGATCATTTCTACAAAGAGTGATTAAGTACCAGGACAAGACCTGCATGTGTGTTGGCAGTTTAATTTTTCCAAGTGTGTTTTCTTTTTCTTGCCACAGGTCCCCAGACTTGCAGAGGACCTCTCCTCAGGCAAAAGATGGCCTGACCCCAGGCATACTGTTGCTGGCCCTGGCCCAGGCTGCTTTGTATGCTGGAGCTGACTTTACATAGACACACTTAAGATAAGCATCTCATTAAATTGAAAAGTAAAATAACAACTGCCGTAAGTGCTTTTCTATACCAAAAATCTTAGTAACTTTAGGCAGGTTAGAATCAGCCAAAGTTGTCTTTTTAATAAATACTAAGTTGTTGAGTTAATTAAGTGAAAAGCAAATAATTAAATGAACAAATTAGTGATCCAACCCCCTTCCATAATTTTACACCTGGGCAATCTCAGGACAAAAAAAAAGCTTAAAAAAAAAAAAAAAGACCTAACTGACTTGCGATAATTACTTTCTCTTTCAGGAGCTGTGAAAATAATTTGTGGCAAGAAGTCTTCCCTTAAACTTGTGCCAGGTCTATACCACACCAAACAAACATTTTTTTCACGGAAGAAAACTACCTAAGCAGCAATATCTTAATAGCCATCTATTGGTTCAATCATTTAAAAATTTTAATCAGATGGTCCTAGAAGGGAGTTTCCCTTATAGAAAGCCCCCCTGACTCACAGCTTAGCAGTAGGAATTCACAGTTTCTAAGCTTGAGCACCCTTAGAAAAGAAAGAGGGAAACAAAGATGTGAAAACTTATTTTGCATAGACTCAATTAGAAAGTAGCGCAAAGTCAAGTCATAAAATAATTTCATGGAGAAAAACAGCAATCTGTGGAAGAATGAATTGTATAGCCACACAGAAATGGTAATGGCAACAAAGATGCTTCCAAGACGTGCGTCTCAGACTTGAACGTGCACAGGAATCACTTGAGGGATCTTGCTAAAATGCAGATTCTGATTCTGTAGGTCTGGGGTGGAGTCTGACATTCATTCAGCCTTTCTCACAGGTACCTGAGGGATGCCAGCACGGCTGATCCCCGAAACACACTCTGACCAGCAACAGGTGAAGACTATGCATCTGCTTATTGCAATGGCCATATCCACTGCTAAGTTTAAAGAGAATTTTATAAATTAATCTGGAGAATTCAGGTACCGTTACAAATGAAAAGCCTGGGAGTTCATCATTCATTCAATTAGCATTACCGAGCTTAGGATGTGCTAGGCTTTGTAGTGGGTGCTAGGCATTCAGACAATAACTAAACCAGAAAGTGCCTTTGAAACAACATATTTCAACAGATTGACTGTAAAAATAGATATGAAAATTCAGTTGTGTTCATTAAGCCAGATATTAAAGAGATGTGTAAAAATGTAAAAGAAGGCCATTCAGTTCATTAAATGTTGTTTTGGAAAATTAGTTCTGGAAAAAATTGGAAGATATAGTTATTTTATATAGATACGTTAATTATGTTACTGTTTAATTGGCTCGTTTTTAACAAATAAATATTTTTTATTTGTATTTATTATTGTTTATTCTGTTCCCTGAAAAGAGCAAAAGGAACATGGATTAAAAGACTTTTCAACAATCAATCAATAAATGATCTTTCTTAATTCCACAAATCAAAATAAATCAACGTGTTCCTTGTGTTAACTTTTTCCTGACATATTTTTAGGAATTTGGCCAGATTGTTTACATGTTGAAAAGTCAATGGCAATTTAATCCAATGAACTAGCATTGGTCTATTTTGAACCAACTAGTAACACAATTTAAAATTTTTCATTTGCTGATTTGATTTGCTGATAATTTACTGAAACTATGTTATTGCAAGCGTTGATGGATTGTATCAATTAAAATTAAAGCAAATACGGGGGCACCTGGGTGCTCAGTTGGTTAAGCATTTGCCTTTGGCTCAGATCATGATTCCAGGGTCCTGGGAAGGAGCCCCGCATCAGGCTCCTTGCTCAGAGGGGAGTCTGCTTCTCCCTCTCCCACTGTCCCTCACCCCTGCTCGTGCCCTCTCTTTCTCTTTCTCTCTCTGACAAGTAAATGAATAAAATCTTAGAAAACAATAAAAAATAAAATTAAAGCAAATATGTATAGTAATGTGGCAAGAAAATTTTCACCGAATTTTGGCTTTGTATGGCCAAATGCTCCAAATTAAAGTCATGGCTTCTGCCTCAAACTTCTATGTATAGTATAAACAGTGGAAGGCTTGTACTCATCCAAGATTTCACTTTTTTTCAGGGGCATCAAGTACTATCCCCTGCTGCCTATTAAATGGCAAAACAGAGTCACCAGCGAGGTTTTCAAATTCCATCAGATTGAACATAGTGGGAGAACAGATGTCCCAACCCAAGATTTTTTTGTTTTCCCATAAGCACCCCGACTCAGATGACTCGAAGCAAGCAGAGAATAAATACACGAAGGGCCATGTCCGAGGAGTGTAGTTGGTGGCAAATAGCATCTGAACCAAGTGCGAGTCTTTACTTAGCAGATTTCACCTCTTCAAAAGATGCCACGAGGTGGCAGCATTCATTGCAGCTTGTGTGACTGGAATTAAACCGGAGGTTCTCAGAGAAAAGGGTCTGGTGCGTTCCACTGGGAGGGAGAAAGGTAGTGTGATAGGGTAAGGTGGCGGCAGTCTGTTGAGATGGAAAAGGCATTGGGACAATATTAGAACTTAATTTTGTACTCGAAAGTGAAACAAACCTGGGGACATAGGACAAAAATCTTGGCTGGTGAGATGAGAAAGAAGTTACTGCGATTTTCAAAGGACAGAAAGAGGGACACAAGGAGAGCGCAGATTTTAGTCGAGAGACAATGACTAAAGTGTAGTTTCACAGCTATCTTCACGAACAACTTGCTTCACACATTATATTTGTGCAGGATTTGGCATGGAGCCAAGTACACATTAAGAAAACTCAGTAAATGTTCATTTCTTTTTTTTAACCCATCCCCACTATTGCGGAAGACTGGCTACTTCATCAACCCCTGGGAGTTGTATTTTTGCTTCTCAGACTTTCCCCATAGAAAAGTCATTAAAAATATAATAGCCACGGATGTCTGGGAAATAGTAGCAGACAAACCTGGCAGAGAGGAAATCAGGAATGAAGTTGTTCTTTCTGAGCAAGGTTTCAGACTAACAATAAGACTCACAATGATTCTAGTTGCCACAGCCTCAGATCAATGTTCAATTTTCAAGGCTTCCCTTCTTACCATTAACTGGTCTCCTAATCTATGCTCCTATGCAGAAAGATATTCACCATATGTCTCATCACTTTAAATCATGAATAGAGTGACTTAAAAAAGAAGAAATTCTTTCCTAACTTAAAAAAGTGGCCTGTATTTATCCCATTGAGATATACTGTGAAGACTTGAAAATACGTTGATTAAAAGCCCTGCTGTTCTTTTCCTACAAAATTCTACCTCACCATTAATGTGTAATATTATTATTAGAAACAGACCTCAAAACTTTAAAGACTAAAATATATTCTAGGATAATGTCTCCCCTTTTTTGCACCTTGTGAATTTTTCATCTAGAGTGAACTAAAAATGAACAAGCAATGAATCATGCACAGTTTGGAATGACTCAAAATTCTAAAGAATAGACATGCTAATTGTTATATATGTGCAAGTTTATGACCCAAACTGCTTTTTAAAAATCCACCAAATTCTACTTTACTAAGGTTCAAAGGGAAATTTAGAGCTAGAAGAGAAATATAAAGATAACATAATCTAACATTTTTTACATGACAGATGAGAAAACTTAAAGAATGCAGTGAAGAAGTTTTGGATTTATAAATGTTAAAAATGTTATTTTGAACCATATGATTTCACTCACATGTGGAATTTAAGAAACAAAACAGATGAACATAGGGGAAGGGAAAGAAAAATAAAATAAGACAAAAACAGAGAGGGAGGCAAACCATAAGAAACTCTTAACTCTGGGAAACAAACTGAGGGTTGCTGGAGGGGAGCGGGGGTGGGGGGATGGGGTACCT